>NW_028317990.1:925276-1231201 GCF_062004578.1 Staurois parvus | reverse complement strand
GTGACAAGAAAAAAAAACACCTGCCCAGTCTTAGACGTTTTTGTCTCCAGTAATTAATTTAGAGAAATGGCCTCTACTAGTGGGATCCCAGAGATAGCACACACATTGGTCTTTCCTAGTCTGCAACACAACGTACCCAAATTTCCCCCTCAGTGACCAGTCTCCAGTGACTGTGCATTAACCCTTCAGAGACAAGTCTCCAGACTATATGCAGTAAACCCTCAGTTTACCAGTTTACCCACTATGTGCATTAGCTGTCAATGACCAGTCTCCAGTGAACATGCATTAAATCCTTATTATTTTTTTTATTATTATTATTATAATACAGGGTTTATATAGCGCCAACAGTTTGCTCAGCGCTTTACAATATAAAGAGAGACAATACAGCAATGATACAGTTCAATACAAGAGGGTTAGGAGGGCCCTGTTCCTTGAAGCTTACAATCTAAGAGGGAGGGGCTAGTGGTACAAAAGGTAGTAACTGTGGGGGATGAACTGACAGGAGAAATAGAAGATTCGGTTATTAGCTGAAGGCAGGATAGGCTTACCTGAAGAGAGAGGTTTTCAGGGATCGCCTAAAAGTGGCCAGAGTAGGCGATAGTCAGATAGATTGGGGTAGAGAGTTCCAAAGGATGGGGGAGGCTCTGGAGAAGTCCTGGAGACGAGTATGGAAGGAGGAGACAAGGGAGCCAGAGAGCAGGAGGTCATGGGAGGAGTGGAGAGGATGGTTTGGGTGATATTTAGAGACAAGATTGGTGATGTAATTTGGGGCAGAGTTATAAATGGCTTTATATGTTATTAATGTTTTGAATTGTTTTTTGCTGGGCAATGGGAAGCTAGTGGAGGGATTGGCAGAGAGGGATGGCAGATATGGAATGGTTGGTAAGGTGGATGAGTCTGGCAGCAGCATTCATGATAGACTGAAGAGGAGATTAGCCTGCGATTAGGTAGGCCAATGAGGAGGGAGTTACAATAGTCAAGGCGAGAGATAACAAGGGAAGTGAATAAGGTGCTTAGTGGTTTCAGTGGTTAAAAACGGGCATATCTTGGAGATGTTGAGGAGGTGAAGTCTACAAGATTTGGACAGCAATTGGATTTGGGGCTGAAAGGACAGATGGGCATCCAGGATTACACCTATTACCTTGGCATGAGGGGAAGAACTGATGGTTGTTAGTGACCAATTTATGTGCTTTAATCTCTCAGTAACCAGTCTCCAGATTATATGCATTAATCTTGTGCAGTAACCGTTCATGGCTCAATTTCTAGTAAATGTGCATTAACCCTTCAGTGAGCACTCTCCAGTTTTTGTGCATTAACCTATTAGTTAACAGTCAACAGTGTATGAACATGACTTAACCCTCATAGGCCAGTCTCTAAATTGTGTATTAACAACTATGGACTATAGGAAGAATAGGATAGGATAAGCTAGGCTGTGCGGACAACACAGTGAGTTAGCACTTCTGTTTTGCAGTACTAGGGTCCTTAGTCCAAATGCCAACCAAGATACTACCTCCAGTTTTCCCCCATCCTCCAAAGACATGCTGGCAGGTTAGTTGACCCCTGTCTGTTATTATTAATTATATATATATATATATATGCACACATATACACACACATTTTTAAGTCTTAAAAATTTTTTAAAAAATCAAGATTTGACTTGTAATGTTACAGTTGAGTTAGTATGTTGGAAGTGGTGTAAGCGCTGTGTGATTTCCCGAGATAAGTTGGTTGATGTTGAGGCCAGGTACCATGTAACCCTGCTGCAGCCAATAATTCAACCTCTGCCAGAACTAATAAAATTATTTAATAAAATCCATTCAGGTCTGGGAGATGAATGACAGGGTGTTTAGTAGACAGGAATCTCCTTTATGTTAATTATTACAGTAGTTTCCTGTTTTTAACTTTAACAACCAATTTGTTTTGCTTGAATATTGCATTACATTTTTTTATACACTAAATTAACTAATTGAATTCAGATGATGGTTCAAAGAGGTTACTTGCATACAGTAGCTGACAATAAAAAAAAGGTTTGCGCTCTAGTTTTTAACTCTGTATAAACAACTGCTTTGGCTCTCATCTTGGGGTACGTGAACCCGAGGGCTTACCTCAAGGCTTCTCAGGGACTGCATCCAAGATGGCTGGTCACTGACCCCCTCACCTATCATTGAATTAGTAAATGATCCTCTGTTGATGTTTGAATACCCTGGATACCTTCATCTCTCACTCTATGTACTGTACTTTGGGAATGCTACAACTACAACTGGGCAGCACAGTGGCTAAATGGTTAGCACTCCCACCTGGCAGTACTAGGGTCGTTTGCTCGAATCCTAACCATGGCACATCCTGCCTGAAGTTTGCATGTTCTCCCTGTATCCCGTGGGTTTCCTCCGGGTACTCCGGTTTCCTCCCACATGTCAAAGACATGTTGGTAGGTTAACGGGATCCTGTCTGAATTGGCATTTGTATGAATGTGAGTTAGGGACTTTAGATTGTACGTGGTTATGAACTGATGTGAATGTACAATATATATGTAAAGAGCTGTGTAAATTGACAACACTATATAAGTACCTGTAATAATAATAAACTGACACTATCCCCTCTGTAATTCTACATTATTGTGTTATATGCAATAGCTTATGTATTCTCTGTTCTATTTCTGGAAAATGCTTAACAAAAACTACTGGAAAAGAACTAGTAAATGATTCAAACAAACCCTTTACCAGTTCACAAAAGTTGAACCCTCAATCCCACATTTGAGAGTGCAGACTCCATTGGCCTATAAACCCCCATTTACATAGGGATTTTTCCATGGAAAAATTACTCTAAAGGAGAAGGTGAGGAACTGAATTGCCTACCCTGAAATGATGTCATGAAGAAGAGTATGTGAAATCCTGGTGAACTCTTCCCTTCTCATTTTCCATCATTCCTCCAGTGGGCAGGGAACAATGAAGAGGAGGAAGAAATTCTGTTCTTCTGAATATAGAAGTGTAGGCTTGGAAGATAGCTTTTGTAAACTGATAAAAGGTCCAGCTCTGTAAAATTGTATTGTGTTTAGCAGTGCATAGTCAAGCAGTTCTATTATATAATGTATGTAAAATACATACAATGTAAAGTGGTTCCCTGATTAATTAAATATATAAGAAAAATGTTGGTGTGACTCACACCAGGCCATTTAATTTAACTTTGTAGGCAATTATAAATTGAAAGCTAAGACTTGTTAGATACTTCCTGCCAACTGAATAGCACATTTAAAAAAATCCCTACAGCCCTGAAATCCATCTGTAAACAAAACTCTCCAGAGTCTCTATGGAAAGATCTCCACCTCCTGCCTGTACTATCAGATGGGCCATCACTTAGAAAAACAGACATACAACCTGTTTACTACATTGATTTACAAGCACTGCACTGACTTCATCCTCCATGCTGCACTTATCACTTCCGAAAAAAAAAAAATAGGAACAAATTAAAAAAGGAAGATTGCATTTTTTTTCTAAAAAAAAGAAACATAGGAATGTAAGGAAGTTTAATGAACTATTGCATTATATGTAGTTGATTTTTTTTTCTTTAGCAAAAGGTAATTCTGTTGACATACTATTTCAGAAAGTGGGTTATGTCTCTAAGTGCCTGCATCATCAGCCCATTCACTTATATATAAATTATATCTATATTAAAAAATAAATAAATAAAACAGAAATGAGCTTGAGGTCCTACTGGTGGAGTAGGTGAGAATCCCTTGAGATGCTATGTGAGGCAGCTCATTGATTTTATTCTTGATGGGGAGCTATTAAACCAGCAAACACATTGACCTTGTGAGCAGAGGCAGGAGGCTGTAAGAGCCACAAAGCTTTAATATCAGCACTCAGTAGCACAGAATAAGACTACCCTAAACATAAAGAGACTAATGTTAACCAGATACCATCTTAGAAGCATGATGGTTAATATAGTATGTACTGCTGTCAGCATGCTGAACAGTCTGCTAATAAATGTGTCTGGTTACCTACATATTTCCTCTATCAGGTTACCCATTCTATCTTGGTACCTGCTTTGGTGTTTGCTAACATATATCCTAATTGTCGTAGGCATAAAAACATTGCAGTAAGGTGCTCAGTAGGTATTTCTGCTTTAATCTGACAAAATACATATCCATATACATTACCATCCATCTGTACAGCAACTATGTAGTGCAATGGCCCACAAAGTCTCTCACATCATATAGTTTAATAAATCTAAAGTCGGCTACAGAGAAAATATACAATCTTATATAATTGTTCAATCCTACATAGTTAGGTTGGAAAATGGTACAAGTCCATCTAGTTCAACAAATAAAAAAAACATAAATGGATAGCCTCCAAATACACAATCCAATATCCACAGTTGATCCAGAGGAAGGCAAAAAAAAACACCATGAAGCATGGTCCAATTTGCTATAGCAAATTCTATAAATAGAACAAAATCTATGAATGGAAGAGCAGACCTTTCAATCATCTGTCTGTTCTCCATTCTTAAATCTTGTTCCATTGTGGCGGAGCTGGGTGAAATGGGCAAGCATAGTGGGGTCTCTTGATGAGAGCCTGTAACAGTCCCTAACTTCTATATAAGGAGGAGGGTAACTTCTAACCACAGGGACATCAACACAAGGGACACATCTTAATGACTGTAAGTTATAAACCTTGTGCTGATTTTTCTGTTTTTTATTTTAGCTTCACTTAGCTTTAAGGAACATTTTTGTATGCCTGCAAGCATTAGGTACTCTAATGTCAGGGATGCGGGTATGACCAGAAGTGTGTGGACTGACACAGGGAAACGTAGGCTTCAGATATAGTAAATAATATAATTTATTGAGACTAACAATACAAATATAAACGCAGTGCACCAAACCCCAAGCTAACACAAATACAAACAACAAGGTGAAACAAACCCAAACCTAAACTGATATAGATACGTAGGTACATATACACATATAGAGCACAACGTAGTCAGGCAGGCTGGGTTGATAACTATCGGGCAGGTAGGTACAGGAGGAGCAGGCGGAGAGAATGGTCAGGGTCACAAGCCAGGGATCAAACAGGAGAAGTCAGCAGAGGTCAGGATCAGGCAGGGTCGGCAACAAGTCAGGCAGAAACAGGAACAGGAATGCAGGTTACAAGGTACAGGGGCCCATGGAAAAACACACACCAAGGCCCTGACTGTGAGTCTGGCCATTCCTTAAATACAACCCCTGCAATCAGCTTCAGGTGTTTTGGCTGACTGCAGGGGTGAGTCTCTGATTGCTGAGAGCACCTGCTGGCCAGCCCTGGTACTGCAGCCCACAAGGCAGGTGAGTCCCACCGTTATTGGCAAGTCCATTCCTGACATCTAATCTTTAATCTAATGTGCCTATGGTGTGTGATATATAGAGATTAATCAACACACAGGCAACAAAAAACAGAGTTCTATTCAGAGAATGAAGAAATATTTTGCTATGTAATAAATACTTAAAGCATATAAGCAACCAAAACTTTATCTTTTAGTTTTGGAAAGAGTATGAGATAGTTTTAAAAAATGGTAGCTCTAAGAAGTTTCTGTCAGCCATCAATCAGATGTAATATTGCCTTGGAATATTTGAAGTGATTGGTAGTGCAGGAAGCAGAGAAAGTAAATTACAACACAGGCTTCATGATGTAAATTCCCAGTAGCATTTGGGGTGCTCTCTGAATTCTTGTTGTAAGGGATTACAAAAAACTAAGGCCTCTTTCACATAGTGGGTCTGATCTGGTACCCCTGTCAGTTTATCAGGTGGACCTGATCGGATGATCCATTCACTCCTATGGACAGATGGGTGTAAACAGATTTGTGTCCATTTACACTCTCCTACCTCAAGGTCTAACCCAATCCACTCAAATAAAAAGAAGTGGATCTGTCCTCTTCTGTTTAGGTGGATCGGAGGGTAGTCAGGTGTAAACAGACATTGTTGTCTGTTTACACCTGACCGCCCACAGAGCAGAGTGTCCATGTCCACTCCTCTGCATAAAAAGAGCTGACTTGGATGTGTCATCTGTTTGCTCTGCTCTGATCAGCAGGGATCTGTGAACAGATCCCCTGCTGATTGGGACAGAGCCTGCCCTGTCTGAAAGGGGCGTAAAGTATGGTTGTTTGCTGAACTGCAGTTATAGATCATTGGTTAGGTTTACTTGTTTCCTGGCATTGTCCTTTAACTGCTTTATTCCTTTGGTGCCACCCCTTATATTGGAAGGAATCCAGAAAAAAAACATTGGGATGGGATTACAGAATTTTAACTACCATAAAGGCCCAACCTCTTGGAGACTAATGGCAAGATATAATAGGACACTGATATGTGCTAGAGACTCAGTGAAAGGCTGAGGCATGAATTACGTATATCAGTGAATAAAAGGATATGAAGGATCGTTGCCTTTAAATGGTCCATTGAGGTTATTTTAGACATCTGGTGCCAGAACACCCAGATTTTACACATTTGGCTATATAGCCAAGATTCTTGCAGAACAGGCTCTCTGGGCCTTAGTGGCACAACTGCCACCATTCTATTTAAAGCAACACTACTACTATGCATGTCTTTGTTGCTTTATGCTACCGTTCCAGTCTTATAATTGGATGGGATCTGTATTACACTGCAAAGTTATTATATAAACCCATTCCCTGGAGTATTCCAAACATATGATAAAAATTTACAACTAAGGCTAACTACCTAATTATATATACATTCAAAAACACTTTAGTGTTTATAATCCTAATTTTATTCATTCTGTACAGTGTGGCAGGAAAAGCCCTAAAGCCACTCCTTGGAAGAAGGGTGAGATGTTAAGGTGAATGATTTGTCTTTGGATAATGTGCAACGTATGCAGTTATTAAGTCTACATTTCCTTAGTGCTCATCTAATCGTGCGCTCAGTTCAGCAAAGCTAAACAGCTTATTTGGACATCCATTTAAAGACAGGTTCTTGTATAGTAAACTGTTATAAATCCTCATTATCCTAAATAAAATTACAGCACTTTAAAGCGTTTCCAGGGGACGAACATCTCGCTTCTGAACAACTGCCTTGGCGGGGTAAATGGGCAACAATCTTTGCTGTGTTTGTGACACAGTGGGGTGCCCAGCTGAAATTGTCACCCTGTTAGCAAACCAATTCTACATATTAAAATGAATGTGTTGCTTATTTGCGAAGTTGGAGAGATGGTGGTGTAAAGGAAAGGAGGGGGCAGCAAAATCATTTATAAAATCAAACAGTGTTAAGAGAATTCTAAGACTTTAATCAGCATGGAGCGATCACCCCCCCCCCCCCCCCCCCACACACACACCTTTTTTTCTCACCCACTCTCTCTAATTCCCACATTCTGCCTGCTTTTCTCTATTAGTTTCTCACTCTTGCCCACCCAAATTTACTATTCTCATTTCCATGTTTTACTGCCGTCTCTCACTCTTCCACATACCAGCTAACACTCTCTGTCTTCTATGCTCACTCTTTCTCTTTCTGCCATCTCTCTTTCAAATGAGTCATCTGTAACGTACAAGTAAATTAAAAATTGATCTGTGCCCTTCAATCTGGCAGCCCAGGTCTGAAATGTTTTCCATCTACATTCAGCCCCAGATGTCACTGCTTGCCTGTCCCCACTGAATTTCCCTTGCATTTAATTTTAATAATGTTTTTTTTTTCCTTAACTGAGCTGCATAGAGACGGCTGTCGTCTAGGTTCTGAGCTTGCAATCTAATTGAGGCAGTGCTGAAATATAACATTGCTAAGGGGTCAATGCAGCTTAACCCACAGTTAATGATTTTCATCCCACTTGCACATGGAAGAAAGTATGTCTGACCAGGACAGCATGATTCGTACAGCGCGTCCTTAGCCTATAAACATGTTCAGGCACTAAAAATCTTATTGAAAATTCTGGTTAGGGAAACCAATGCCTGTCTTTGACATTTTGATTTTGTTATCTGTCAAAGTGCAAGATGTACTGTATTACCTATTATACTCTTGTTTCTAAACATGGTTCTAATGCATAAATACTGAGCATAATCCAGCTTTCGGGAAGATTCCTGGGTCTGTCTGAGTGCAGACCTCTCTGCATGAGACATTTTACTACTGATAACTTAGGCATTAAAGCCCAACTCCAGGCATATTATCTTTACTCTTTTTAAATCCACCATTCTTAACCAGGGTTCTGTGGAACCCTAAGGTTCTTCCAGGAGGTTGCTAGAAGCTCTTTGAGCTGTGGTTGATTGACCTCCATTTGATGGTGGCTGCATAGTTTAGGGGCCAACACCACAACACAATCAAGTGCACAGCATCAAAGATCCTTTTAGCTGTCTGTAAGGGTGGCATTCTGACCACAACTGTGGGGGGAGGGCATTTTTTTTTCCATTAACCTCCCTGAGGCCTGAAAATTATTTCAAGGGTTCCTCTGGGGTAAAAGGTTTGAGCAAGGCTGTTTTAATTCCTAATTTCTATAACAGCTGTTTATTCAGTACAAGTTTTATGATATGTGGTATGTACAAAATGTACCTGTAATGATTTATATCCTAGGTCTGGATCGCAGCTGTTTAGTATAAAAATCAGTTTCATTCATGCTAGGAAGTACAGCTAGCTCTTACTTCTCATGCTGCAGGTATTCACAAAATACAAGGTGTACTGTGAATAGACAATAGAAGAGAAGGGGCAAATAAATGACAGGATCCCTTCCTGTATGATAGCTGCAGCTTTTGTCCATTCACAGAACACTTAGAAGGCCTAAATGAATGGAAAAAGGGAGAGGAAAGGGAGGGTAAACAGGTTCAATTCCTTGTATGACAGATGCAGCTTTCTTACCCCCAGCACTGGAGGCAAGGAACCAGCTGTACTTTCCAACAAGGAAACTGATTTTTACACTACACAGCACCTATCCAACTTTTTTTGTACACGCCACAAATCATGAAATCATGCCTGGAGCTGTGCTTTAAAAACACCAACAAATTCAGTTATGCCTTTTTTTTTTAAATATCATTAAAATGCAATTGTTAATGCAACTGGTGTAAAAATCTGAATTTGTCTGAATTTCAACCTCCTGTAATCTCCTGTACAAAAGCACTCAGACTGGGAGAGAGGGGCAGTACATGAGGCCAATCAAGTATCCTGCATTCACATGTGCTGACAGGAAGAGGGAGCAGAAACATGACGTCTTCAGTTTGTTCCTGTTCTTCCACTGTTTAATTTCCAGCTGTAGGTACGGAGGTCACTTGCAAAAGGAAGTTCTGCTGATCGTCCCCACCTGCCTGTACTGTGAACTTTTTTAGGGAATGGGTACCTATTTCTGGCAGGTATTCACTCCAACTTTCGCTGCTTCCCAGCAGCAACCTCTTGGGACAGTTAGGAGATTGCGGGACAATTCTCAAAGAAAGTGCAATGTGTCTTGTGCATGTGCAGTGGGGAGCCAGCTGTGAAGCATCAGGAAGTCACAGCCGGCTTCCCACAGTCAAGACAGCGGCACTGGGGACTTGAAGACCAGTGAGCTACTGGCCCGGGTCAAGACAGCGCTGGATCCCTGGGCTGGTAAGTGTCTACAGTATTTGCAGCTGCTGACTTTAATTTTAAAAAAAATGTTGTTCCACTTTAATGTGAATGTAAAGGCAAAACTTTTTCTCTTTAGGTTTGAAGAAAATGGGAAAGGGTTAGACCCTCTGCCAAACATTAACCCTCTTTTGTAATGCCAACCCTAATACTAACCCTCCCAGTAACCCAACCCTAACCCTCCCTTATATTATCCTAAGCAGAACACTACCCTTCTCTGTAATCCCAGCCATGTCCCTCCCTTATGCAAAACCGTCTATAAAGCTAACCCCCCCTAAGTAAACATAGGCTAGCAACACACCTAAAGTGTAACTAAAGGCAAATCTTTTTTAATTTTGGATAGATAGAGGGATTAGAACACCTGCCAGTTTTTATTGCTGTCTGCGCCCCATTGACTCTCTCTATTTGTCATGTTTGCTGTTATCACTGAAAGTGAAATTGACATCAGAACATTAATAATTAATTAACGGCTAAATGGTTAGCACTTCCGCCTGGCAGTATCAGGGTCATTGATTCGAATCCTAACTACAGCACCACCTGCCTGGAGTTTGCATGTTCTCTCTGTACCTATGTGGGTTTCCTCTGGGTACTCTGGTACCTATGTGGGTTTCCTCTGGGTACTCCGGTTTCTTTCCACACTCCAAAGACATGTTGGTAGGTTAATTGGATCCTAAATTGGTTCTAGTATGGATATGTATGAATGTGAGTTAGGGACTTTAGACTGTACGCCCCTTGAGGGTTAGGGACTGATGTGAATGTACAATGTATACACACACACATGCAAAGTGCTGCGTAAATTGACGGCGCTATATAAGTACCTGAAATAAATAAGAGGAGAAATCCAATGGTGATACTACTTCTATTGACCCTTGTGACACACCAGTATTCCCTCACTTTGGAGGGATGTCATCTTACCTCCTATTGTGGGAAAAGTAAGTGAAGGGAAATATCCCCAATGGGACAAAGAAGACAAAAACATACGGGGGTATAACCCTCCATTACTCTATCCAAAATAAAAAAAAAAGTTTTGTCTTTAGTTATACTTTAAATATCTTTTTTCTTCTTGTTCAGTCCCACAGGCTGAGCGAGATAAATCACTTAAGCCCCCCCATCCATGCAAAACAGTAATGCAATAACTGTTTGGTCAAGATTTGTCGCCTGGGTTTTTTCATTTTCAAATAAAAAATTGTTGATCCGGGCATTGGCAACAGGGTCTCCCTCCGCTCAAGTTTTGGCCGATTCATCTCTCCTATAGCAGCATCCTCTGCACTAAACACAATTCCTTCCTGAACTGAAAGACACTAGCACAGGATACCAATAGCAGAATCTACTATTTCATATATCTGCATATTATGATAAAAAAACTGTGCAACCCAATGTTTGGTATGAAGGACTAGCCCACCCAAGGCAGCATAAATTCTTGTTGTGGCCCTAATTTGCAATGTGCAACATGGGTTAGAACACACAAATGCTTTGTTAAACATTTGTAGTCTGTATTCAGTTCAAAGCATTTCCAAGCAACGTCTGTGGGTACCAATGCTGCACATTGCCTGTATTGCTCATCTTATGAGCACCTTTCCATTTTGGGAAGTACATAGAGTAAAGAAAATTGCATCACATGTAGGGGATATGTGTGCATCAGAAGAGAAAGTGATGGTCCATTAATTTTATGGAAAAAATGTTGTCCAAAACTTAAGATGAAGGTCATTTGTAACTTTGAGCTTCTAGAGTTGTTGAAGTCAAGTTGTCCACAATTAACCTGGTGATACATGAGGGGATCTGATCATTCACAATGATAAAACCCAAGAACAAAGACACAGCAAAACACAGAGGATGCCGATCTGGGTATAGTAGTTAGACATACACTTTAATTTAATAGCACGACTGTCAACTCACATATGGAAGACAGATCATGCAGGTGTCACTATGCTGGCCACTGGAGAACCACTGTGTCTTGGAGATGGTAAATGTATCCAGATTGTCCCTGCTCAAGCCAGTATGGAGACCTGGTAGGTAATCCAGAAACAGGAAGTGGCCAGCAGACTGTGGGACGCACACTCTCGCCAAACAGAACTGACATCAATGCCAGAGGAGGGAAGTGGGCATGGCTTGAGTGTTTTGGTTGCCCAGCTCTTTTGTCAAAGCTTCAAGAATACATATTTTTTATGCATTGTGCACATTCACTATTCACATGTGAGAGTAACAGAGAGCACTGGAGTGTCTATATTAATCATGTCTGAGATAAACAGTGTCACACACAAAAAATCAACCTGCTCAATCACTAGTAATGACACTGGTCCACTGATAAATTTATTCTTGTAATAGAAATGAGATGATTATCTCAGAATAGCAAAACAATACCAGTTTTGGATGGAGCTGACCTTTAATTTGTATTCTAGCACTTTTCAACAGTACAGAATGCATTTTTTCTCCAATGTCAGTCTATTTGTTTTTAATCGTCAATGATTTCGGGGGTTAAAATTCCAACAGTGAAGGATTTTTGTTCTTTTTTTTTTTGCTCATTTCTAAATGCCACTGACTGCTCTTTTAACAGTTTCCAACATCACTGATATTTCCTTATTTTGCTGGTTTGAAAGAAAGAAAATAATTATTCGCTTGTTTACACTTCCTAACAATGAATATACTAAATCAAAGCTAATTAAGGACAAGGGCTCATTTTGCTAAGTGTTGACAACTCATAATTAAGGGCTTAGTGAGAATCTGACACCCTTTGTGCTTTTGACACAAATCCTATTTTAATAGTTTTCACAGCAATTAACCCGTCCGCAAAGACAATGTGTAGAACTCATCCAGGCGCACTTCATTTCTGCAATAGTTTCTCGCTGTTATTTTTTACATTTATAACTGTAAGAGAAGAAAATTGCAGGCTGCTGAAAATGGCGGCTCACATCAAGTACACAGATCACGGAAGCAGGCTTGGCTATAAAAAGGCAAGTCAATTTTTGAGATCTGAATAAATTGGTAGACTTCTGCTCTTTGTATTAA
The DNA here is from genome assembly GCF_062004578.1 of Staurois parvus. NCBI lineage: Eukaryota > Metazoa > Chordata > Amphibia > Anura > Ranidae > Staurois > Staurois parvus. Next base: position 1,218,639 of record NW_028317990.1, on the reverse strand, counting down.
TAACTGGTAAATGAGGTAGGCACACCTTTGCTGCCATTTTTTAAATACAAATCATAGTGTGATTTGGAATATAAAGATGGAGAAAAAGGTTAACAAATCCAACCGTTGTTCATACAGTACAATCTAGAGGGCATACAGTATTTTTTTTTCCTTTCTGTGATGGTTTCAAAAGTAAGTGAGATATTCATATTATGAACCATTAATACAAAAAATGATTGATTCTGACTCAGTTCACCTTCCGTGACCTAACCTAGTCCACCCAATCCAAACGCATACTTACCTTGATATGACAGATGTGGCCTATCCTACAATACAGTGTCTCTACCTGAGCAATCTATAGCAGACCTAGGTATAGTTATATTGAGAGTGGGGTGTCTTAAGCAGCTCATAGAGGACTTTCTTTCTTTCCACCACTTTCAACTCAGTCGGTGTTGATAGAGCAATGCCTCCAACAGCTACAGGTGGGGGGAGCCTTTCTGGCTTGCAGAACACAATTATTACAGCCTACAGCCGCTGGCAGTAATAGAAAATAAAAGAGTCAGAGGCTATTTTTTGACTTGGGTACAATCATTCTGCCCATACATGGATCGAATCTTGGACAGTCCCTGCTGAACTGGCCAAATTTTGATCCATGTATAGATGGCTTTAAGCAAATCATGATTTTGAAAATTTGCTAGTGTTCTTCTAATCTGGAAGTAATATAGTTATTGGCCAGTGCTTTTAATAAGCCCACAGGTTGAATTGAGTTGTCCATACATCAAGATCCAACCCTTTGACCAAGCCTGTGAGCCATGAGGACAAAATAAACAATACAACATATAACAATGTATGCATGACTCAATTTCCTGGAATAAAGAGACTATGGAAATGTGATTTGTTGCTACAGAGCATAAAAAAAAAATCGAGAGAGTAATGTGCTTAAAAGATTACAATTTTCACTTTATGTGTCTGAGCCTTTTCTATTATGATCAATGGAAGCACACATTAAATGGCACCTCAAAATGCCTGTAATTCTTTGGACTGGCTGACTCCTGAATTATACTCTAATTTCTAGTTTTCAGCGCAGTTTTAAAAAAAATGGCCACATCCATTTACTGAAAAGTTTTAAATGATGTTATTAAACTGAGATTTGTAGCCAAGTTAACATCAGACGTGTCACGAAACGGCACCATTTACTGATGACAACCCCTAACAGAAGATGTTGAAATTTCTTCACTCAAAGTGAAGGAGGGCTGAAGTTTTTTTTAACCCTTTCTTCTGACTCTGGCACCAAAGAGGTTACGCTTTCTTCTTCATCAGTCAGCCAGGAGGGACCGCTAAACCCACATCTTTGGCATTGCTTGTCAATGAAAGGCAAATTCACACAGCCCCTCAGCCCTCGCTATGCAGGCATGGTCTTCTCCAGCTGCAGCTTAATTTCCTGTGACTTGCCTAATTACTGTAATTAAGGATTAATTGCCATTAATTATTCACACATAAGCTCATCGCAAATCATGGGGTAAATGTCTTATGAAGGCTGCCATACAAGCCATGTATAAACACACTGAGATGCTCCGGGCGGGAGTAAGAATTGCTGGAGGACTGCAGCTAATTTCCAGTCGTTGCTCAAACGAAAACAGCCATAATTCTCGCCCAAAAGACAACAGCTCCTCAGGTAGAATCAGCAGGTCTTAGTCAGCCTGCTTCACATTTACTCCATGACTCATATTAAGTCTCTGATGGTTGTCACATGGGGTGGAAGGGGTGTCCTTAACCCTTTCATTGCTGGGGAAAAAAGCCTTTGAACCCATAAATGAGTTTAGGAGTATGAACCAGTACCATTCAAGTAAAAGAGCTAAACATTTTCTTTAGAGAACTAGTTTAGAGTGGTATCATTACATAGGAACTGCAAGCAAAGTTTGTTGGAAATGTCCTGATGTCCATTATTGAAATCTTGCACATTTAGGCACAATCACCATTGCCCAATTGCTGATCTGCACATTTCCACATACATGCTTCTCCAGTCCATTCTCCTTTCTGTCTTCACTTAGGTAAACTATGTCTGGCCTATTTTGTTGTACTAAAATTAGATCACCACCAGAAGAGAGACTGCGGCAAATTAATATGTAAAAGTTATTAATTTTACATATCAACGATGTACTTTTAATATGCTTTTGGGACATAAGCCCCCAGTCACATCAAAGTCGATTTTCAAATCATGCAACTTACAGTTAAGTCGTACGATATCAAAATTGGGTGACCTGACGATTTCTGTTGCGATTTCCAAGGCATTTGACACAGATATCTATGCAAATCGCATCAAAAGTAGAGCATGCACTACTTTAGAAATCAGTACGGCTCCGACCAAGTCGGAACCGCACCGATATGACTGCTGTAACAGTGGACAATAGGGTGCGACTTGGCACACGATTTTCAGGTCGCATGGCATACAAATCGGGGTGTAAAGCAGCATTAAACCCAAAAGCAAACATTTATTATATTACAGCTTACCAATTCTTAGATGTGGTGGCTGCATTTGTTTTCTTTTTGTAGGCTTTCTTTTATTTATTTTCACCTGGTGACCTGCCAATAAGGCAGCCCATAGATGAGTAGTTTTTTTTTTTTTTTTTCTTCAGCAAATGGGCTGAAGAAAGAAACTTCATTCCCCCATCCACACACTTCCTGCTGAACCAGACCAATTTTTGATCCATGTATGGCAGGCTTAAAGGGGAACTACACTGTATCTGAGCACCACAAACCAAAAACACTATTTTTTTAAGTTTTAATATTCAAAGTAAACTCACCCATCCAGCCATGTCTCCATGCCATATCTCTATTTTGCTGAGAAATCACTTTGAAAAACACCCCCTAGCATTTCTGGATTTGGCCATCTTGAATAAGGGCAGGTAATTCTTACAGCAATTACTGGAATCCATCTGCCCCTAGTTCAGTCGCTCAGGTAGGCAGGTGTGCTTAGCTGAGAAAACCCCTTCTGAAGAATCTTGGGATGTATAACATCATTTGCCTAAGCACGGAAACTAGGAAGTAACTAAAGAAATGTAAAACACAGCTTAAAACCAGTAAATGTGATATACTCTCCTATCTATTTACTAATGCTAGCAGCATAAGGATTCAAAATAGTTATTATTATTATTATATTATTATACAGGATTTTTATAGCGCCGACAGTTTGCTCAGCGCTGTACATTATAAAGGGAGACAGTACATGAGACAGTACAGTAACAATACGATTCAATACACAAGGGGCTCGAGGGCCCTGCTCCTTGGAGCTTACAATCTAGGAGGGAGGGGATAGTGGTACAGGAGGAAATAGCTGTGGGGGATGGAGTGATAGGAAGAGTGGAGGAGTTCAGTAATTATCTGAGGGCGGGGTAGGCTTCCCTGAAGAGATAGGTTTTCAAAGTGCGCCTAAAGGTGAGGAGAGTAGGTGACAGCCTGATGGATTGGGGTAGGGAGTTCCAGAGAATGGAGGAAGCCCTGGAGAAGTCTTGGAGACGGGCATGGGAGGAGGAGACCAGGGAACTAGAGAGTAGGAGGTCTTGTGAGGAACGGAGAGTACATTTTGGGTGGTATTTGGATACCAGATCGGTGATATAATTTGGGGCAGTATTATGAACAGCTTTATAAGTCAATGTTAGCATTTTGAATTTTATCCGTTGGGCAATCGGAAGACAGTGGAGGGATTGCAGAGAGGGGTGGCAGATACGGAGCGGTTAGTAAGGTGGATGAGTCTGGCCACAGCATTCAAGATAGACTGAAGTGGAGATAGCCTGCGGTGGGGTAAGCCGATGAGTTACAGTAGTCGAGGCGTGATATAATAAGGGAGTGAATCAGTTGATTAGTGGTTTCCGAGGTTAGGAATGGACGTATTTGGGAGATGTTGTGGAGGTGAAGTCTGCATGAGTTTGTCAGAGAATGGACTTGGGGCTGAAAGGACAGATTGGAGTCTAGGATGACACCTAGTACTCTGGCTTGAGGAGAGGGACTGATGGTGGTGGTGTTGGTCTTGATGGAGAAGTCGGGGGGGGGGAGCGGGCTGGGGGGAAAACTAGGAGCTCAGTTTTGGACAGATTTAGTTTCAGGAAGTGGAGTGACATCAAGTCCGATATGTTGCTCAGTAGGCTTGTGATACGAGCGGAGACTGAAGGGGTGAGGTGAGGGGTAGAGAGATAGATTTGCGTGCCATCAGCATAGAGATAGAGAAATGTATCAATTGTTATATAGTTTATGTTGTAAGTTGTTTATGTTATAATAGTTTATGTTGATTGAGTGAAGTTTCCACTTTAAATCTGTTGTTTTTTTCAACAGAACATGCTGTCCTGTAGGCAGGGACGTATTTACCACAAGGCAAACAAGGCGTTTGCCTAGGGCGGCATTTTTCAGGGGGCGGCGCCGCCCCCTGTAAGAAGGGACACACGTGAAGATGGTGACATGTTGGGCTCAGTGTGTCAGTGCGGTGAGCAATCCCAGTGTATCGGCTGCCACCGAGGAGAAGGAGATCCGGAGTACAGTCCTGCGGTTGCTGGAGTGGTGGGAGGCCAGAAGGTGAGGAATTTGGAGAAAGTAAACACAGACGAGCCTGGAAATGTACGATGATCACTGTCATACTCTATCTTGTTGGTGTTCCTATCAGCCGGAATTTGGAAGCGGGTGTGTGTGTGTGTTGGGGAATCAGAGTATATGGGGCTAGTCTGTGCTTGGGGGGGGGGGGGAATCAGTGCATATGGGGCTAGTCTGTGCTTGGGGGGGGATCAGTGTATATGGGGCTAGTCTGTGCTTGGGGGGGGGGATCAGTGTATATGGGGCTAGTCTGTGCTTGGGGGGGGGGGAAATCAGTGTATATGGGGCTAGTCTGTGCTGGGGGGGGGGGAATCAGTGTATATGGGGCTACTCTGTGCTTGGGGGTGGGGATCAGTGTATATGGGGCTAGTCTGTGCTTTGGGGGGGAATCAGTGTATATAGGGCTAGTCTGTGCTTGGGGGGGGAATCAGTGTATATGGGGCTAGTCTGTGCTTGGGGGGGGGGGATCAGTGTATATGGGGCTAGTCTGTGCTTGGGGGGGGGGGGATCAGTGTATATGGGGCTAGTCTGTGCTTGGGGAGGGGGGGAATCAGTGTATATGGGGCTAGTCTGTGCTTGGGGGGGGGGGAAATCAGTGTATATGGGGCTAGTCTGTGCTTGGGGGGGGAGAATCAGTGTATATGGGGCTAGTCTGTGCTTGGGGGGGGGGGGGGAGAATCAGTATATGGGGCTACTCTGTGCTTGGGGGGATCAGTGTATATGTGGGCACCCTGTTGGGAGGGGGGGTCAGTCTGTGAGGAGGGATCAGTGTATATGGGGGGCAGTCTGTGGGGGGGAATCAGTGTATATGGGGGCAGTCTGTGGGGGGGATCAGTGTATATGGGGGCAGTCTGTGGGGGGAATCAGTGTAGATGGGGTCAGTCTGTGGGGGATCAGTGTATATGGGGGCAGTCTGTGGGGGGCGGGGATCAGTGTATATGGGGAAAGTCTGTTGGGGGGTCAATCGGTGTATATGGAGGCAGTCTGTAAGGGGGGGGGGAATCAGTGTATATGGAGGCAGTCTATGTGGGGGGGAGGGAGATCACTATGGGGGTTCAGTCTGTGAGTCGGAGGGGATTTACATCCCACCATAACCTGCATACACCCATCCACTCCCTGCAGAGTACTGACATTACCCAACACTCCCCATTACACCCATCACACCCCAACATACCCTGCCAGCACATCTCATAGATCCCACCCTACTATTTTCTGCATACACCAATCATCTCACTGGGAAAGGGGCGGGGGGGGGGGCGCACAGTTTTTGAGTTGCCTAGGGCAGCTCAAAAACTAAATACACCACTGCCTGTAGATGTAGCAGTTACAGGGTTGAGACCAGGGCTGGGACATGGTGGGGGCAGGAGGGGAGGCTGTCCAGGGCACCTGTAGCATGTGAAGTGGGGGGGCACAACTAGGAGAATTTCTGTCATTACAAGCTGACAGGACTAGTGACAGCAGCATCTGACAGCAGAGTTTGTTTACCCACATTCTTTGCTGAGAGGAGATGGAGCGGGTAAACAAACTGTAAAGCGAGTGTAAGGTTAGGTTCACGCCTATGCAGTTTGCGTTTGATCCATTTCTGCAGTGTGTTTTGCATTTTCGTACATGCGTTTTTGATGCGTTTTGGTTGTTTTTTTCCTTGTTGCTAGGGAGATTAAAATGCAAAACGCATCAAAAACAAGTAAAAAAACCATCAAAAATGCACTATATGCTTTTCTGCAGCATCTTCCTTGGAGTCTATAGAACCAAAAAAAGACCCTTTCTTAAAAATAAAAAAAAAAGCTCCTTCACACTTCTGTGACTGTAGCACTCCTCCTCTAGGCTCTCTTCTTCACACTCCTCTCACTGTAGTGCTCCTCCTCTAGGCTCTCCTTCACAGTCCTCTCACTGTAGTGCTCCTCCTCTAGGCTCTCTCATTCACACTCCTCACTACAGTGTTCCTCCTCTAGGCTCTCTCATTCACACTCCTCACTACAGTGTTCCTCCTCTAGGCTCTCTCCTTCACACTCCTCTCACTAGTGCTCCTCCTCTAGGCTCTCTATTAGGGATATTTGTGCTTTTGTGCTTGGAAGGGAAGTTTTGGGGGGGATTTATGCTTGGAAGGGGAATTTGGGGGTGACAGGTATTTTGGGGGGTGGTGTGGTACTAGAAGGAGTGATTTGGGAGGGGGGTGATTTGTGCTAGGATGGGAAATTTGAGGGGTTGTACTGGGGGATAGCAGGAAGATGATTTGTGCAAGAAGGAGGGATTTGGGGATAGTAGGATTTGTGCTTGGAAGGGAAATTTGATGTGCTAAGAGGGTGCTTTTTTTGGGGGGGAGATGTGCTAGCAGGGGGGATTTAGGTTGAGAGGATTTGAACTTGGAGGAAGGATGGGGAGATTTGTACTGCCAGAGGAGGAATTTTTGTTTGGCGAGAATTTTGGTTTGCAAAGAGAATTTATGCCTAGGGGCTTAACGTGCAGATTAGTGCTCCACTTTTTTGACACATACATCTCTGGGGGGGAGGGGGCACATTTTTTGCATCTTTGCCCTGGAAGCTAGATGACCTTGTCCCTGCGCTGGTTGAGATAAACCATTTACTATTGCCGGGGGCACTAACAATGGTCAGCTTTTATTTGTTTATGCAAAACCTTGTTTATGTAAAAAAAAAAAAACCTGTTTGCTCTAGCTGCCTATACATTGTTAGCTGGAGTTCAGCGTAGTTTGTTAGTGAATCTAAATCTGCTAGTGCATTTAACATTCTCCTCCACCCCGATAAACAATGCTGCTGTCTAAAGGTGCCCCCTATGCTCCTTCATCAAGAGTGGAGGCACTCTAATACAGGAGGAGTGTTACTGGCTAGATCGACAGGTGAAAACTGAGGGGAAAGGTCTAAAAAGGAGTGCAGCCACCACATCTAATGATTGGTAAAGCTGCAATATAGTACATTTTTGGTTTTGGATTTATTACAGTTAGGGAAATAAATATTTTTATAAGCCCATTTTTTGTTGTACTTGGTTCTACTTGTCGTAACAAGAATGGATATGTGGTCAGTGCAATAGGCTCATTGTCTAAAATACAGTATACACTTGGATTCTGTTCCAAATGTTCTGTCCTATTGACTTCCATGAGAAATTGTTTTTGTCCACACTCTGTGCTGTGGTTGGTCCCCCAAAAAACAGAGCAGGTACTCCCTACCCAAGCTTTAAGCATGCCATACTCAGCTTGAACTTCAGCCCATTCCTGCTGAGTCGGCTGATATTTGAACCGTGATTGACTGCTAGCACCACCCACCTCGACAAAAGTCAATTTTTCAGTGAACTTTTGTTGAAGGATCTGGGGAAATTGTCAGCTAAACACTGACTGTATGTAGTTACCATCCAGCTACTCTTACAGCCACAATACAATAGCCTAGATGGAGGAAGCTTCCCTGTTGGCTATTTACTGTGGATGGAGGAATCCTTAGGAATCCTCCAGCCTGCAGAATGAATCAGAATAATCTATACATGTATGGCTTGCCTAGGTGAGGGAAGTCAAGGACACACACAGTAATGGAGTTGTTTAATAAAACAAAGAACAATGTGCAAAGTGTGGTAGCCTATAACAAGCAGCCCTCTTCCCATAACCTGAAGGAAAATGTATTCAGTTCAGAAATTATGCATTTGTTGAAAAAATAATTTATTAGAGAATTATATCTTTCTGTAAAGATGCAAAGACGAACAATTTTAAAACCATCACAGAATGGATTATAAATGCGTTAGGAAGAATGCCCAGAATATGTTTCTGAAACAGACGAAAGGCAATCCCATTATCAGATTATACTTGCCTATGTGAACTATACCTAAACCTTTACACTGCATCACATATGTTTTGACTTTCAACAGACAGCTGCAATCTGAATGAAATATAAATGAAGAATGCATCTTGATTTCAGTAAGTACACAGTAATAACAATGAAGGAAGAAGATTGGCGGAGGACTTTGTACTTTGTTCTTTCACTGATAAAGGTCTCAGAGTATTCTGACAGCGCTCTGTTTAAAGTTTACATAAAACCACGAACAAAAATTAAATACACTGCCAGTCTTTAGATGTAGTGGCTGCATTTATTTTATTTTTTCATTACCTTTTTTTCCTCTTTATTTTCATCTGGTGATCCTGCCAGTAAGTAACACTCTTCCTGTCCTAGGGTAGCACTCTTAGGCCCATTGCACAGAGAATGGACTCCGACTTGATCATCAGGGGATATGTTTGCTGATTCCCTGCTGATCAGAACAGAGCAGGGCAGATGACAGGTTCATGTCCGCTCAGTTTATGCAGAGCTGACAGAGCCCATTCTGTTCTATGGACAACCGGTAGTAAATGGACTCCGATCCTAAAAAACTGACAGGCAGACATAATTGCCAATGTGTAGGGGGCCTTACTCTTTCACTGTATCTATAGAGCAGCATCACTGGCACCCTAGGTTGCTCATTCTTGATTTAAACTATAGGCGATGTCTTTCAAAATCTCTAAATATTACTGTTTGACGCCAAATTCTTCCACAATCTCAGCTCCTTATGGGAAACATAAGTGATTGTGGCTATGCAATAAACAAGGTATTGTTTTCTCCAGAACAACTGGTGCCAGGATACTAAGCTGCTGGTTGCCACAGTAGTGAGGTGGTTGACAAAATCAACTGGGTGGAGCACCTTAGATTGCTGCATATACATACTAAAAAAGTTGGCTAGGTATCTCCTGTAGATTCCCAATAATCCACACATAGGGGATACCTAGCCAACTTTTCTAGTATCTATATGCAGTGATTGCTGCGGTATAACACTATGCATGGTTTGATTTGGGGGTCCGGACGACTAGCTGAACTTATTTAACTGTCTGTCTTGTTTGTTTCTCCAGTGTTTAGTGTTTTCTAGCACGCCTGAAGCCCATCAATGTTCTTTCACAATGCTGGTGAATTTTATGTAAGCCTTTATGTTTTGGCAAATTTTTGATACTAGACTCCTATTACAATAAAAATAGTTTTTTTAGTAACCCAGTCACTATTATTGTCATTCAAGGTAACCACTTTGTCCCATTCTGTGAGGCACTCCCCTCTCTCTGCTGTTAAATGGAAGGTAAGCTTTAAGCTGGGTACACATGGGCCACAATTGGTTCAGCAGGAATTGGCAGACATTCAGTCAGTGTGTACAGCTGTCTGTCTGACAGAAGCAGGTCTAACCTCCGGCTTTTGTCGAAAAGACATGCTGGGAAATCAGCATCCGATCAGCACTTGCAGCCAATGCACTTGCAATCACTGATCAGTGTGTACTGGTGAAGGGAGAGTCCCTCTGTCAAAATAAAAAGGCACAGAGGGGGAGATTGCCATACTAACATAGCTTGTGTTTGGTATGGTGACCTGTTAGGTTGAACGAAAAAAACACGCAGTGTGTATCGGGTGTGAGATAAATCTTTCAAAACTCTCAAAAACCTTTATAACAGGAACACAGGCAATGTCTACTTACCCAACCTGACTCTTCTACAGCATATTCGTTCTAAAGGATATGTATGGTATAAAAAATTGTGATCCTACCACACAAATGTAATATTTTCCAGTGTAGACAGGCTTCTTAGGATCACCAAAAATGGACAATTAGGGCCAGTTCACAGCATACCACATGGCAACATATGACGCATAACACATGTGCGGTGCTGTGCACTGTAAAGCATTGCTATAATGCAATTGCAGTGCTTGCAGTTTTTTCTTTTTTACTTCTGTGTTAATTCTATGCACTACAACTCACTGCAGTGTACTATAATTCTCTCCGAAAAAAGAATGCCTGCAGTGCATTGGTGTCCTATAGAAAACAAGGGGGCTAGTATGAACTTAACAAATCATTTCATGCCAGGAGTAAACATATAAAATAGTTTGCATAATATAGGAGTAAAATTATAATTGCTAGTTATCAAAGCAAGTTTTTTTTTTTTTTTTAATGTTGGTAATAGCCAAATGTCTGAAGCCTAATAATAATATTACCACTGTATATGGAAGCTGCGTATATACCGAGAGTAGTTGCATCTGCTTAATACAGTTAATCAAAAAAATAAAACGCAACAAAAAAATGGTACCAGTTTTTATTCCAGCGTAAACAAAGTGCAAAGATATTCAGAGAAAGATTCTCATAAAAAACATGATTCCCATAATAAAGCAAATTACAATCAGTATGTATGAAAAATATCAAGTGACATAAAATATGAAGCAGCATTTCATCTCTGTCGAAATGTGAGGTTGTCATTTTCTAACTGCCTTACAGCTTCGGCTAAGCAAGGCCCATCGCCTCGCACTCGCCGCTCAGTGCACGATCTCGCCTCCCAGGGACTGACGTCTAATTGATACATCCCCATTCATTGTCACCTTGACTTGGTGCTGGCAGCTGCAATGTCACTTCCCATTTACAGGCTGGGAACTCCCCTGATCAGGGTAATTAAGAGTTTATGTGTTAATTGGTGTAAATACAAAGATGGCAGTCAAGGGCGTTAATTTCAGAGCATGGTTGTAAATTTTTGAGTTGATGAGGAGAAGCAAGTGGGAGAGAGAAGAGATGACTAGGACCTAATATGTGAACAGGAAACAACTCTTCAAAAAAACTTAAATGACACATTTTATGGGTGTTCCTTTTTAGAGATATTGCGGCAATATATTTTACATCTTTGCACCCTACAATATATTTATAGAAGAAATGTGTAGTTCATTGTGATTAGAAATCATGATTAGTTTTATGAAAGTGAATCTTTGACAATACTGGCTAGTTCTAATTTAACACATTACAGCAATGGTTTAGATTGGTTTAGCACGTAACTTCAGCTGCCTATATCTCCCGATATAGTGATGATTTTGAAATGTAGATTTTACTGATGACTATCCCTAATTATGCATTGTTTATACTCTCCTACATTTGGATTGATCAAATAGTGATGTGTATGCTTCACATTTTCCCATAGTCATTAAATGGTGATCCAACATTACATAATGATCTATTCTGCAAACATATATTTTACTTCAATGCATTCATAGGCAGTGCCTACAAAAAGGCAGGAGATATGAATAGCTGTGACATTTTAGTAAGTATTGCAACACTAGTAACAATAGTGCAAAATGTTCACCTCAACTCCTATACTTCTGTTTGTACCAGGGGGTATCTCAAAGATTTTTTGTTGAAACTGTAACCAAAAAATGGCCCACTTGGCCTCTGAACCATTTGAAATCAAAGTGATCCTTAAATAACCTAAAGCATACCTAAGATACCAAGAGGCTGTATATAGGTCCTTGACATCTATCCAAATCAAGACTTATGGCCCTTACACATGATAAGAAAATTGTCCATACGAAAAAACGATTATCTGGTCTTTAGTATAGCGCTTTCAACAACTGATTCTGACTTTACGGACGACAAAAACCAAGCTAGAAAATGTTTATTGTACATGAACACAACGTCTGATTTTCTTTAATGTGTACAGTAATTGTACAGAAATAATTTAATAGAAAAAAGTTCATAATCAGAAGCATAGAACCACCCTACACTTGCCTTTTGTTGGGCGAGAATTTTCTTACAAGTCAATACCATTCCGACTACAACATACACATACAACATCGGCTGTCCGATTTTCTCAGAGTGTGTACTAGGTTTAACACTCTCCCCTCCCTCTGATAAACCCTACTCTGTTATTCAGCTTGCAAATGCAAGCACTTAAGTAGGCAGTAAAGGCTGTGGCATCTGAAAGTTGGATGGCAGGTGCAGTTTAGTGGTGTGTGGGGGTGATCCTTAAGCTAACTATACACAGGTTTTTTTTTGTGTTTTTTTTCACTCAGCCAGCTAGCTGAACGGAAAAAAAACTGAACACGTGTCTCCATCCACTAAGACGAGAAGGAATACCCCCAGCTTTGACATTGTATTCTGACAGTGAGACAAGTCAACAAAATTTTTTCAACATTAATTGGTGTTGATCAATCCATGCAAAGTGGCTTTGCACTGCAGAAGAGAGAATATTTGGCTGGCCATACATTATATAATTTTCTTCATCCATTTCCTTTAGATTTACCTTCAACTATGTAGTGCAAGGCCATGCCTGACTACATACAAATTGAAAGTGTTTAGGTTAGCCTTGGTATTATATGGTTTTGGTAAATCTAGGAGAAAAGCTCCTAGATTTACCAAAACCATATAATACCAAGTCTAACCTAAACACTTTCAATTTGTATGCAGTCAGGCATGGCCTTGGACTACATAGTTGAAGGTAAATCTAAAGGAAATGGATGAAGAGAATTGTATAATGTATGGCCAGCCTTTAGTGAACATGTTTCTAAAGGAATCTACACACAACAATTCAAGTGAATATCTGATAAGTATCAGATATGGCTAGACTAATAATGATGGAGAGAGTAGGGAAGGTATAGAACATCTGTAACATTTTTATCCTGTTCGTGCTGGGGAGATTTCCCCTCACATCCTTTCTTGGTGACCACTGTTACCAGTACACAAAATATGGGGAAAATCTTCCTATTGGGTATATAGAAAAAACATAAGACTCTAACCAAACCCCATTCTAAAATATTTTTTTTGCTCTTCTGTCCCCATATTGAAGGACTGGATGAACATAACTGTAAATCTTATGTCAGTTGGAGTTCACATATATGCATTTCCATTGTCTACTGAGCTTCTTGTCTGGAATTCCCTACCCCTACAGCATCTTCTCTGAACCCTCCACCAATATGTTTTCTAATGGCTATATACATACCTACAATTCTGCAGGTCCTGTCAGAATCAGACAGTTCAATTCAGAGAGCAGTCAAGTATGCATATGACTCTGCATCATCAGGAAAGGCTGGAGAAGAAACCCATAAAGATGGTGCCACTACTGGGAATCAAACCCAGGACACCAGAGCAAGCAAATACCAGCCCACCATGCTGCCTTGGCTACTTGAAAATTTCACTTTTTCCTACCATTTTTGCAACTTATTGTTTTGTTTTCCTTTTTTTTATATACGGCACTTGTGTACGAAGTTTATTTTCTTGTCTTTCCATCAGTAAATACTCTGTATTATTTATCAGAAAACTTGCAGGTTTTATTCCTGTCGGTCAGTGCATCTGTTTTTGACTGATTTTCTGATGTTATCTATTTTGCAATACAATTCTTTGTAAAGGAAAATTTCACTTTTTCCTAACATTGTGTCAAAATGATCTGCCAATTTTTTATTTCATGTGCCTGATATTGGTTGACACATTTTCAACAATCCTGCATTCAATTAATTGAACTTGCAATATGTAGTCAACATAGTAATGCCAAGAATTCTCAAAACTATCGCTACTATAGAAGTAATATATACAGAGAGTTACTATTGGAATTTATATGGTATTTGGATTAATAAACGTAACAAAAATCGTTTGGGCTCATTCACACTAGCATTTGAGGGGAGGCAAAACCCTGCAGTTGAGCTACGTTTCTAATATCCCCAATTGCTATCCCTTTAGCTGCAAAGGCAGCAGCCAGGGGTCTACACATGTTGTGGCCCCATCTGCTTGGGGCAGCAGCAGGCATTATATCCCGTTACTTTCATTGTGCATAGTGCTTACCAAGCACAACCTATTCAAGTGAACGGAACCACACTGCAAGCGCCCCGCAACTGCAGGCAATGCATACAGTTAGTGCAGGGTTCAAGTGGGTAAAGCAGGCAGTGAGGGGGCAAAACAACTTCTCACTGCCTGTCATATGCACTCTGAAAAGCGATCTGAATGCAGATCATTCTTTGGAGTCCAAAGCAAGTGTAAATGAGCCCTGTACTAAACAATGTTCTAAAATTGGTGGCAGGTATTTCCTTTACATTTAGCTTGTCTTGTAGATTGTTATCAAAGTATTATGTATTAACTGGTGTCTGATTCCTCAATGTTTAAAGAGTAAGTTAGGAAAATATTTAAAAGCTGGGACTTTTTGCTTCATTGTCTGCCTCCATGTAGTATTTGGGGGTAAGCTTCTGTATTGTTAACCATAGTGATGCTGGACTATAGAATTTGGCACCGAAGGAAAGGACTTCCATCATGTTTTCCTTTGTGCAGCAGTGGTGGAGTTAATCTCTATTTCACCCCTATTTGCAGATGTCCTGTTGGAAGTGGGTGACACATGGTGCAGAATTCAAATGAGAAGGCGGCAAGGCCCCTTTTAGATGCATCACAGTCTCTTGTCCCTACTTCTCCACTTGCAAATGACAGTGTCAACAATCGCTGTCCTTCCATCAATCACTCAGGGTCATGAATATACAAGAGGCAGCCTGAGAGAGGCTGGCTACCTCCTGCCGATCAGCTTGGCCTAATTATCTAGGCTTTTCTTCTTTGTCTTGTGAGTGTGGATGGGAGAGTGTAGTGTTACTAGGGTAGGGTACACTGAGGTTTCATCTACAAAGGTTACTCATGTTGACCCCTTTGCATGGACACAACATGTTTGCATCCAAGCTTCATGTCACCTTTTCTATCCATCTTTAAGAAAAGATGGAGCAGAGGGTTAGGAAGATGCCCCCTCCCACTTCTTCCTTCTTGAGTCAACAATCCCTTTCACCTCTGTGCTGTCATTTTGCAATTATTACATTCACCTTAGAGAACTAGCATTCTAAGTAATTTACAAAGGCTGACTAATAATTTTATGACATGTGTAACACTGATGGTGTTAACCAAATGTTAACAAACCAGTATGGTCAGAGGACATATAAGCCCCCATTCACATGAGCAGTCCAATTGAGTCCGCCTTTCTGCTTTTCAGGCATCCACAATCAGATCCTTCATTCTGCTCCATGGAGTGACAGGTGTAAACGGACTTCTGCCTACCTCCAATCTGCTCCACCAAACACAAACAGAAGGGGTTCCATTACCCTCCAGCTGGTCCGTTTTCATCCAACTGCCCATAGAGCAGAGCAGGCTGTGTCCATGTCCGCTCTGCATAAGTGGAGCAGACACAAGCCTGTCATCCACCTGCTCTGCTCTGCTCAGCAGGGGATCAGCAGACAGGTCCCCATCTGAGCAAGGGGATCACAAATGGAGTCCACCCTGTGTGAAAGAGGCCTAAACCACCAGTTTGTTTTGAGGTGGTGGAAGACAATGGAACATTCAGACTCCTGGAGGAAACTCATGTAAGCATGATAAGAACATACAAACTCTATGCAAATAGTGTTACTTATGTGATTCTGGTCCTGGATCCAGAGCTAAAAAAACATGACCATTAACTGGTTTGCCACCATTCTGTCCCATTAGCCCTGGTTCACACCTGAATGATTTGAAGCGGCTTTCTAGAAGCACTTCAACGCATAAGTGAGGCTTCCCAATATACAATTTTGCTCAAAAGTTTGCATACCCTGTCAGAAATCATGAAATTTTGCCATTTGTATTGAAAATATGACTGATCATTCCAAAACACTGTCTTATATTTAAGGATAGTGATCATACACTATATTGCCAAAAGTATTGGGACATCCCTCCAAATCATTGGATTCAGGTGTTCCAATCACCTCCATGGCCACAGGTGTATAAAATCAAGCACCTAGGCATGCAGACTGCTTCTAAAAACATTTGTGAAAAAATGGGTCACTCTCAGGAACTCAGTGAATTCAAGCGTGGTACCGTGATAGGTTGCCACCTGTGCAATAAGTCAATCTGTGACATTTCCTTTCTACTTATAACAAAGTGGAAGCAACTGGGAACAATAGTAACTCAGCCATAAAGTGGTAGGTCACGTAAAATGACAGAGAGGGGTCAGTGCATGCTGAAGGGCACAGTGTGCAGAAGTCACCAACTGTCTGCAGAGTCAATAGCTAAAGACCTCCAAACTTTGTGTGGACTTCAGATTAGCAGAACAACAGTGTGTAGAGAGCTTCATGGAATGGGTTTCCATGGCCGAGCAGCTGCATCCAAGCCTTACATCACCAAGTGCAATACAAAGCTTCGGATGCAATGGTGTAAAGCACGCCACCACTGGACTCTAGAGCATGGAGATGTGTTCTCTGGAGTGACCAATAACACTTCTCTGTCTGGCAATCCGATGGATGTGTCTGGGTTTGGTGGTTGCCAGAACAGTACTTGCCTGACTGCCGTGTGCGAGGTGTAAAGTTTGGTGGAGGGGGATTATGGTGTGGGGTTGTTTTTCAGGGGTTGGGCTTGGCCCCTTAGTTCCAGTGAAAGGAACTCTTAAGGCGTCGGCATACCAAGACATTTTGAACAATTTCATGCTCTCAACTTTGTGGGAACAGTTTGGGGATGGCCCCTTCCTGTTCCAACATGACTGCGCACCAGTGCACAAAGCAAGATCCACAAAGACATGGATGAGTGAGTTTGGGGTGGAGGAACTTGACTGGCCTGCACAGAGTCCTGACCTCAACCCAATAGAACACCTTTGGGATGAATTCGAGCGGAGACTGCGAACCAGGCCTTGTCGTCCAACATCAGTGCCTGTCCTCACATATGCTCTTCTGGAAAAATGGTCAAACATTCCCATAGCCACACTCCTAAACCTTGTGGACAGCCTTCCCAGAAGAGTTGAAGCTGTTATAGCTGCAAAGGGCGGGCCAACTCAATATTGAACCCTACAGACTAAGACTAGGATGACATTAAAGTTCATGTGCGTGTAAAGGCAGGCGTCCCAATACTTTTGGCAATATAGTGTATGAAAGAATTTATTAGCACATAGCTGTTTGACTCCATTTTAAATCATAATGATTATAGAAATCACCCAAATGACCCTGATCAAAACTGTACATACCCTGGAATGTTTGGCTTTGGTACAGACACACAAGATGATAAACACGTTTAAAGGTTAATTTCCCACATCTATGGCTTTTAAATTGCAACTAGTGTCTATGTATAAATAGTCAATGAGTTTGTTAGCTCTCACATGGATGCACTGAGCAGCCTAGATACTAAGCCATGGGAAGCAGAAAAGAACTGTCAAAAGACCTGTGTAACAAGGTAATGGAACTTTATAAAGATGGAAAAGGATATAAAAAGTTATTTAAAGCCTTGAATATGCTACAAAAAAAACCCAGTGAGGTGTATCAAGGTGTTGTCAGGCATATTGTAACCGGGCTTGTTTGTGGCATTGGCGCAGCAAAGGTGTCTTTTTGGCAACTTGAGCATGCAGCTCATTTTTGTTCAAGCATTGTCATATTGTGCTCCTTGAAACAACAACACTGTCTTTTTCCAGAGCAGCCTCTATTTCTCTTGAGGTTACCTGTGGGTTTTTCTTTGTATGCCAAACAATTCTTCTGGCATCTTTCTTGGTCTACCTGGCCTTGGCTTGGTATCAAGAGATCCCTGAATTCGCCACCTAAGTGATTTAAGAGTACTGACTATAGTCAAGGCTTCGGATATATTTTTATATTCTTTTCCATCTTTTGTAAAGTTTTATTACCTTGTTATGCAGGTCTTCTGACAGTTCTTTTCTCCTCCCCATGGCTCAGTATCTAGCCTTCTCAGTGCATTAACATGAGAGCTTACAAACTTATTGACTACAAAGACACTAATTGCAATTTAAAAAGCCACACATGTGGGAAATTAACCTATAATTGCCATTTTAACCTGTGTCACCTTGTGTGTCTGTACCTAGGCCAAACATTCCAGGGTGTGTAAACTTCTCATCAGGGTAATTTCTTTTATCTAAAAAGGAGTCAAACAGCTATGTGATAATAAATGGCTTCATATGATCACTATCCTTAAATAAAAGACAGTTAATGGCATGATCAGTCTTATTTCCATATAAATGCCAAAATTTCATGATTTCTGCTAGGGTATGCAAACTTTTGAGCCCAACTGTATCCTATGGTGTCCATTCACACCTGAGCATCGTGTTGCTTGAACCTCAAAAAAGTATAGGAACCTCTTTGGGTATGATTCATGTGTTTTTGGGCCTTATAGACATCACTGGGTGTGTCTGAAAAACATCTGGACAACATTTAAGTAGGTTAGAACTGGAGCTTTGGAGGATCTCGACACTGTGTGCTCTTTAGGTACAGTCTTTACTTGATTGTTTTCAATGAAATAGGCACTACATATTCTTTATACAGGTGAGCATGATCTGTTCACTTTACTTCATTATGACAGGTAGATATATGACACAAGTGCTCAACAAATGAATATAGCTATTGCCCAGATGGTTCCATCTTGATCATTTGTTACCCTGAAAACAAATGGGTGCTGTATGTGTTGAGGTTTGCAACATGAAATGTTGCCTTTTAACATCCAGTGGTTTTCTTTAAAGTATAACTTTTACACAAGTGGTGCAATCTCGGAGCTTGTGTTTGTTTATACCCACCTACCTCCAATCCAATGCGATCTGCCCCAAAAAAAAAGGGATTTGTTCTCCTCTGTCTGGGCAGATCGGATCTGAGGGCAGTTGGGTATAAACAGACACGTGGTCTGTTTACCCCCAACCGCCCATAAAACAGAGCAGACTATGTCCACTCTGCATAAGCGGAGGGGACACGAATATGTGATCTGTTCGCTCTTATCAGCAGGGGTCAGCGGACAGATCCCCTGCTGAGCAAGTGGATTGTGTCCCATGTGAAAGGAGCCTAAAGACAAAACTTTTTTTTTTTTTTTTGAGTAGAGAGGGGTTAGAACACCTCTCATTTCTTATTGCATTCTGTGACCCCTTTAGGGAGATTCACCCTCTCCATTTGTCCGGATTTCCATTATCAAAAGTGAAAGTAAAAGAAAATCCTAAATTTTGGGTTGACACCAGAACAGTAATAGAGGGGAAATCTTCCAATGGAGACACTAGTTTTGATGATCCTGGAGACGCCACAGGATTTCCTCTCACTATCTATTTTGGCTATGGGACAGGAAGTGAATGGAAATCTCCCCAATGGGACACAGACGGCAAAACAAAATTAAAAATCTGACAGGGGTTATAACCCTTCCTTACTCTATCCAAAATGAAAAAATGTTTTGGCTCTAGTCCTACTTTAAAGTGCTCTTAAATTATAGTGTTTACTAGGTTTTCTACCTGTTCATATTAAAGTGATACTAAAATTATATTAAAACATTTAAAATGAGAAATTAAAAATAACAACAAACATGTCATATTAACCTTCTCTGTGCAATGGTTTTGCACAGAGCAGCTTTGATCCTCCTCTTCTTGGGTCCCTCACCGGCCCCGTCTCTTTCTCCAAGCCACTTGAAATGGGAGCACTCATGCATGTTCACTCCCAAACCTGCTCTTAGTGTCCATACCGCCTCCTCCAGCTTCCTCCTCACCGGCTGTGATTGACAGTACTGGGAGCCAGCGGCTCCCACTGCTGTCTCTGAGCCAATGTGAAGGGAGAGAGACAGGAGATTTGCTGCTCTCGTGCACATCGCTGGGTCAAGATAAGGCTCAGGTAAGTATTAGGGGGGGCTGAGGGTAAATTGTACTCAGAAGGGTTTTTACCTTCATGCACAGAATGTATGAAGGTGAAAAAACCTTCAACCTTTACAACCACTTTAAGGTAAAAATCGAAACTTAAGAGGTTATCTTACAAATGTTTGTCTGTGGCATTGGATGAACAACTGCCCCATCAAGAACCAGAATTAAAATTAAATATTTGAACATATAAGTAGGACATACAGGAAGCTAGTCCATGCTATGTACCAGCTATGCACATAAAAACATGCGGTCAAACCTTTTCAAAGTAGATGTAGCATTGTGTTGAACACATTACACACCATATCCACGTGACACCATGAAACTGTACATTCACTGCTTTGTAGGGCCAAGTCTTTGACAATTTGCAGATGTCCACAGCCCAGAGCGTATGAAATAATAAAGCTTGCTAGCTGTAAACATTGCAGAATTCTGACACTATTGATTTATTGTGTCTAACAGTGACATCAAACCGGGTAAGTGACAGAAACACTGTTACGGCTTTAAGAGCCGTTTGTCACCGATTAAAGCTGCCAAACAGGGTTTGCCCGGACTGGCCTGTCAGTCCCAGCGCAAATTACTGCTTCTCTGTGCTGGCTGACGGCTATGTGCAGCAGCCCCTCTGTGCCTTCATTACTCCATCACCGCAAACACACGCAAGGCCGGTCCCAATTTAATAAGTGTATTAATTATGCAAATTATTAATTGGGCTAGAGCTGTACATGCATACAACTGAGCTGGCTGTTTAAGCCCCTAAGCTTTGAAAAGGCCTGTTATAGATGCTGTTGTTGCAGGTTCTTTGCTCGTTTTATTGGAGGCTAAATATGACCCTTTGTCAGTTCTGCTCTTCCTGAGGTTAAATGTAATGCCAGCTCCCTCGAGAAGCAGATCTCTGTGTTAGTTTGTTTAAAATCAAAATATGCTGGGATTAGTGACTGCATAATAATCACATATTCCAAGCACATGGAAGAAAATGTAAAAAAATGTAATTGACCAGTAATTAACTAATTAATGTATCCCATTAAACAAATTGCTTTGTGACAGAAGCTTGAGAATAGCTTGCTATACCATGCTTCCACTTTAGACCAAGGTACATGGATGTGAAGGTGAGCAACACACAAATGAGGCAGGTTCCTTTGCGCGAAGTGGGGAAGGTCATGTAATCCACGGCTTAGATCTGCTCAGACATAGCAAACCTAATTTAGATCGATTTAGACATAGCAAGTGTATGAGGCCTAAGCTGGTTTTTTTTTACACAGACCAGTCCTGGGGTAATTCTCATCACTCCAGATATTTCAGAAAAAGATGCATTGACGGTGTCAGGTGAGGAACTAGACCTACATTGATCCAATGAGATTATTGCTTTAGTATTCCTAAACTATGTCCCCCTCACTGCAAAATGACCTGGCAGCAAGTATATTTTGTTGTTCTAAGTCCTCATGCCTCATGATGTTTTTACAGCGGCTGTTTTTGGATTTTGCATTTTTTTTCTACAGCTAGTAAACCCCCCAGCATGTTATTCTATGTGTCCATGCACACAGAGACTGTAATCAAAATTTTTTGGCTGGGAACTTTTTTGGCTGGAAAAAAAACCCAGGACTAGTGGGTTTCTAGAGGAGTTTTTTAGCTGTAAAAACGCTCCAACGCTGAAAAATGCAGCAAAATGCGTTAAAATGGTGCAAACCGGCGTTTTTTATAGTTTCACCTGGTGATCCAGCCAGTAACATTTCCTGTCCTAAGCTGGCTAGCAGGAACCGGCTACATTTTGATCCATTTATAGGCAGGCTGGTCTTTGATCAACTTCAGTACATTTAGCCTGTGTTTTTTTTTTAATGTGCGATCAGTGTAAGCATCAGTAGCTGCCAGCAGTGATCACTGTATTCTGCTGGCAAGAAAACCTACAGCTGTCAGAGTACAATAGTGCAGCAAGAGGGATTCCGCCATCAACAACTAACTGTGTTGATGAGGGAATCAAGCGATTTTCTTTCCTTCAACTCGTGGCTGGTGGAAAGAAAATTAATCTTAATGTATGGCCTGCATAAGAGTGTCTCCAATCTGGATGAATGGATGAGCATCTGTGTCATCTTTGAACAGCATCAATTTGGGAAGTGGGTAGTATTAGATGGACTAGCAGATTTAGATGAATTTGACTTGAGCCTGATTTCGGTCGGTGTGCACGAGAGCAGCAGTTCTCCCAGCTCTCTCTCTCCTTGTTGGCTCAGACACAGCAGTCAATGAGGAGGGAATGGGGTTGGGGCAGAGCCACACTCTGTGTGTCTATGGGGCTCTGAAGTGAGAACACACTAGGGGCACTCTGTATGGGGGAGGAATCAGGAACGCTGGTGGGGGACCCCACAAACAAGGATGTTCTGGGTTGCTCTGAGCAAAATCATTGCACAGAGCAGGTAAGTATAACACGTTTGTCATTAAAAAAAAAAATTACTCTGGTATGAAAATATTGATAAGGGCCCTTTCACACGGACAGTCCCGATCGGGTCTGCCTGTCTGTTTTTCAGACGGAACTGATCGGACCACCCATTGTTCTCTATGGGGAGGCAAACGTAAACAGTCATGTGTCTGTTTACATCCATCTGCATCTAATCCGCTAAAACCAGACATATGGGGATCCATTGCCCATCTATCTAACAGATTGGATCGGATGACAGTTGGATGTAAATGGACAGGTGGTCTGTTTACATTCGACCGACCCATAGAGAACAGCAAGCTGTGTCCACTCTGCAGAAATGGAGCAGACACGGACCTGTCATATGTCTTCTCGGTTGGGATCAGTGGACAGATTCCCTGCTGAGCTGGCAGATCCACTTGGCAGAGTCTGCCCATGTGAAATGGGCCTGACATAGAACAAGTCCAGAGACTGGTAACAAAAGTGGTGAAAGGTTTAGGGGATAAAAAATATCAAGAGAGACTTCAGGAGCTTAATATGTACAGACTAGAGGAAAGAAGGGAAAAGTTGAAATATATCAAGGCGGTGAATAAGGTTCAAAAGGGCAGTATTTTCAACATGAAACCAAAATCAAGAGCACAGGGACATGACTTCAAATTAACTGAAGGCAAGTTTAAAACTAATCTCAAAAACGAAATTAAATTTATGTCCTTTTTTCACACAAATAGAGCTTTCTTTTGGTGGTATTTGATCACCTGTGCGGTTTCTATTTTATAAACAAAAAGAGACCAACAATTTTGAAATTTTGACTTTGTTATAAAACATATCCAGTAAAAAAAAATCTAATTTCTTCATAAATTTAGGCCAAAATGTATTCTGCTACATCTTTGCTAAAAAAAATCCCAATACATGTAAATTAATTGGTTTATGTGAAAGTTATAGCATATACAAATGGCGGTATATATACTGGATTTTTTTTTTGTTTGTTTAATACTAGTAACGGCAGCGAACAACGACTTATAGAGGGACTGCAGCAGGCATTCTGACACTGGGTGGGAACTGATTTAACTGCCACTGACATCCCAATGATGCTAATACAGTGATGAGTGCCAATAAAAAGCACTGACACTAGGCAGGAAGGGGATAACAATCAGGGGCGATCAATGGGTTAACTGTGTGCTGTTTTACATAATGTTCTGTGTGTGTTTTACTAGGGAGACATGCTGCTGTGTATTTCTCTGCTATGCAGAGAAATACACAGCAGCATGTGCTTGCTGCCAGGAGAGAGACCTGTGTTGTTTGCACACAGGTCTCTCCCCTGTCAGTTCTACACGGCTGCCGGCGGGATTTCCGGCCGATACCCGGTGATTGACATCCGTAGCCACCAATGGAGCAGGCAGGGCAGCACACACATGCCCCCTCCTGTAAATGCAAATCACGTATATATATACGTGATTTTGCGTAGCCCTGCCGCCCTGTAGCATTACTTCTACTATAGGGCGGTGGGGAAGCGGTTAATATTCATTCTTTACAACACATTTCTAGAACACGATGTATAACCAACATTTTTAGAATCTGATTAGTGGCTGTGAGATACTGTAAATCTTAGAAATTAAAAGAAACAAGAGCTGGCAGTGGATATGATTGGTAATATGCTGGAAAAGAAGTATTTCCAAACTGCCAAAATAGAGGCAAGGATAGACAGATGTACTGCAGTTTATGCCTGGATGAAAAGTTTTGAAATGGTTGGCTGAGCTCGATTTATGTAATGTATGTTAATTTTCAGTTTTGACTGGAGTAAACCTTTAAATATATATCTAAAAAAAAAGCTAAAGCATTTAAAAAAAGATTGCAGTTTCCCTGTAATGTGTCTAAGGCTAAATACAGCTGGTATATGTATTTGTAGGTTAAGCTGCAAAAAGTCTGATTTTTCTTTTACATCATTTATGAATGTCACAATAATCTGTGACAGCATAACAACATAATGTAAACCTAAATATCAGGACAATCTAATGTAGAATTATGGCAAGACTAACACTGATACATTTTTAGGTAGCTGTGTTCATAAAATCTTTATTTTTTACTGTTATTTAACTAAGATCACTACATCACGTAAAGTTCTATGAGCGCCTCTTTTGGTAGCTTCCACTTTCATAGTCGGAGCTTGGCACCAGCAATTAAAGTTTACAGCAGGCAGAGCTGTAAATTTTACACAGTTTGTGAGTGCTGGCTGAATTTTACCCAGGCGAGAATTATAGATCTCTTACTTCTCTAAGGTCAGGATGTGCTGAGCCAAAATGAACAGAAAAACTTCACACTTTGCTGCTCAACTGAGGTCACTTGTTAAAATGGCAGTTTACTGACATTTGAAATACTGAGGACAGAAAGAGTTTATTATAGGGAGCTTACATACTTGTGAGGTTAACGCCAATCTCCAGTTTTCCCTTCAGTCTTGCACAGTCTCCTCTCCTGTGTTGAAATGGCTTACTCTGATCTCACTGCACACTGTGAGCTTCTCACAGAGTGCATTAGAAGCTGCAGCAAGTCAGATAGGGCTTGTTCATTTCCTAGCTGGTGGACATCCAGCAGGATCTAGTTTTTTCCTCCCCAGGCCTACCATACTTTCCCTTTAAATCACTGGAGTTCAGTTCTTTCAATCAAAGAGCCTCTGCATCAAATATGGGTGTTACCTAGAGCTGTCTGCATGTAAATACAGCCTTCCTAGGAATGCACACTCCTCCAGATTTGACACACGCCCACAAAGACATTTTGATATTTGCATTACTGCTCCCAAGGGTCATCTCATTGCTTGCATCACAGCTCAGGGCTCTACTGAGGCAGGGTACTGTGATGTTTTCAGGATGCTATGTACAGCACTGCATAGAGAAGCACAGAGACTTATTAAAAGATCAAGGAGCCTAAAATTAGGTATTTAATGAAAACAGGTTTACTTGAAAATGTAAGCAGCATGTTGATGAGGAGGAGAAAAGAGCCCGAGAAGGCATAATGTACGGCTATTAAACTTTAACTTTAAGGGCTCATGTACGCGGGGAATTAGGGGAACTCTTCTGAAAAATGGAAACTGCTGGAAAACGTAGGTTAAAAAATCTCAGTTTAGCTGCATTTGCATACCGCGTTTATGCACGTTTGCGTTTACAAGCATTTTTCAAACGATAACCTCAGGAGACCTTCCCAAATGCCCAGAATAGTAAATAATTAACTATTTCAGACATTTTGAGAGAAATAGAGAGAGCAGAAGCAGAGAGGTCAGTATGTGCTGAGATGACCTGTCTTTTCTGGTTGCATTCACTATGGATCCCATCATGAGCATAATGCAGCGCGTTCTACCATTTTTTTCCTTCATACAAAACCTGGAACTGACTGTGCTGGTGTACCGGGTCCATTTGAATACGTGGAAAACGCTGTGCATGCATTTCTGATGATGAAAAAAAGGCTCTGGACAGCATCTGTATATGGAACAGTTAAAAAATGCTTCTAAACGCGGTTAACCGCGTTTACAAGCATTGGGAGTTTGAAGAGCCGGTAAAATCTACTCTTGAACGCAAGTTTGGTGTGTTAAAAAAAACGACTGTAAACTCAAATTCCTGTAAACAACTATGTGTGACAAACCTCACAGCGCTGAGCGAACTATTGGCGCTTTATAAATACTGTATAATAACAATAATGTGTACATGGACACACAGGAAAACATTAGGGAGAGTTCAGGGGCTGCTGAAAAAAACGCTCAACAGCTCCTGAACGTCAGTTTAGCAGCTGCAGTGTACATGAGCCCTAAAGCTGCATACACCTGCCAAATTTAGTATTTTAAGGCTACATGGACAATTTTTAGTAGCTTATTCACAGAACTAATTGATATCATTAGCAATTAACCACTATACTAACAGATTAAGGACCTCTCTATACAAACTAAATTATACTACTAGGCAGCCTGTAGGAGACATTAATACTGCAAAGCCCTGGTTGGGTGCAATTGAACACTACTCAATGCTATGTATGTAGCTTACACTGTAGGAAGTCATCTGTATAGTGACTGACTGATACTAAAAGCCATGAATTGATAATAATTTTAGTAACATGATTTAGCTATTAAAAATGTGCCCATCTTGGTTTGTGACTGGAGTCACTCTAATGCACTGCAGCAACGAGCGCCTTACAGCTTCCCACAGCAAAGTATGTGAAATGCCCTGATTTTGAATGGCACCCCAATGTGCCCTCCTAACCCACCTGCATTGCTGTGCAGCAAAACACAAGGTAATGTTAAAAATGCTTCATGCACCATTTTTGTGTGTTCTTGTGCATTAGAGAGCCTATGCAAAAAAATTGGTCTGCCTTAACACAATGGGGGGATTTACTAAAACTAGTGCACTCAGAATCTGGTGCAGCTGTACATGGTAGCCAATCAGCTTCTAACTTCAGCTTGTTTAATTAAGCTTTGGCAATAAATCATAGAAGCTGATTGTGTTCTGTGCAGAGCTGCACCAGAATTTGCACTCTCCAGTTTTAATAAATAACCCCCAATTAATGTTAACATGAGAAATCATGTGTATGCTTAAATGCACTGAACAAATGTAAATGGTCTCTTAAGCGTAGGTTATCTATTAGTTAATTCAACCTAGACTAAGCACTGTTCTCACCCAGTTTACTTTAACTGTTTCCCCACAACCTATAGTAGAACTACTGCTACAGGGCTGAGCAAAATCACATATATATAATTGCTTCTATGGGTAGGGGGCGCACGCACCACTCTACCCGTGGCGCCTTCAACTGCTGCGGATGTCAATTAGCGGGTCCCAGCCGGAGATTCCCTGCTGGCACCCGGTGATCGCCATGTAGAACTGACAGGGGAGAGACCTGTGTGTAAACAACACAGGTCTCTCTCCTGGCAGCAGAAAAATACACAGCAGCATGTCTCCCTAGTAAAAAAACACACAGCACAATACACTGCACAAATGTAAATGGTTTCTTAAACTGGCCACAGATGTATTCCCATGAACGATGGTTGGTAAGTAATCTATTAGTTAATTCAACCTAGACTCAGCACTGTTCTCACCCAGTTTACTTGTTAGATTGATGGATGTGTGGTGGACCACTTCTTGCCCTGTTCCCAATGAGAAGGAGGAAGAATTGGCCAGGTCACTCAGAGAGCAAATGATTACTGTGTACTGAAAAATAAAGTAGAATGTCCTCAGGTACAAATCTATATGTTTTTCTGAAGTGTTTTCCTTATTTTCTTGCATGTCCTGGAAGATCAGTGAGTGCTGACTGAACCTGTAGCTACACAGCTTAGTCAAGAATGCTGCTTAATACGCCCCACTAGCTGACTAATAAGAAGCAGCACTCCCTCTGAGCAGGTTAAAGTGGTTGAAAAACACTGGAATGAAAAACAAACAAAGCATATCTTTCTATTGTGTGTACTTGCCTGTATCCAAAGCGCCTAGTATGATTTCTGTTTACTCTTTCATTTCTCTCCTATCTGCATGGGTCACTTTTGACAGTCTATGCTGACACCAGACAATCCTGGGAGATGGCCCCACCCAACCAGCACACAGCAGGTGATTGGCAGCCTCAGCTGTGCATGTTTCCCTATGAGCCTGTAGAGAGGGGTGTCCATTCCCTCCACTCAGGTATCAGATTACACTCCGCTATCTTCCCTATGCTGTGCAGTGTGTGACATCAGATCCCCACCCCCTGCCTTTTGAAGCTTAGAAATGTTGTTTATATTCAGGACTTTGAACAGACGAAGAGGAGAGATGGCTGTAGGAGTATTTGTTTCATCTTTGTGTATCTTCTGAGGCTAGTCCATTTAAGTGAGTGTATGTAAAGGTTTACAACCACTTTAACTGTACACACTTGCTCTGCAGCATATTCTGCTTGGCAGTGGTGTATCTAGGTTTTGTGCTGCCCTAGGCAACACAAAAATCGGATGCCCCCCCCCCCCCACAGAGAGAGCATGACATTGAACAGCAACACCCCTGCCCCCACACCTGAGGGAGCCTTGCACTAACACACATTCCACACACACAACCCCCCGACGAGAGAGAGAGAGAAAGACACTCACCATCACAGCTCCAGACGTCCCTGGGAATGAGAGTCAAGCTCTGCATACACCATCAAGCAGCCCGCAGCCTCTCTCGGATCCTACCTGGTCCGTCGTATGTGTCCCTTCTTCTGCCCTTTCTTCCAGGGAGCAGTGCTGCCCCCTCTGAAAAGTGCCACCCTAGACAAATGCCTTGTTTGCCTTGTGCTAAATACACCCCAGCTGCTTGGTGCTGCTCATTCCTCCTTCTATACAGGAAGCTGAAATTAACACAAGTCCAGTTATACACACTTTCTATGTTTTAAATTAATGTAATAACACTGATAACCCAACATTAAAATTGAATGATCTGTAACACTGGT
This sequence comes from Staurois parvus, assembly GCF_062004578.1. Lineage (NCBI taxonomy): Eukaryota > Metazoa > Chordata > Amphibia > Anura > Ranidae > Staurois > Staurois parvus. The sequence goes on along the minus strand of NW_028317990.1, from coordinate 1,189,864 downwards.
GTGTGAACAACTGTCTCAGATAATTATGAGACTGTACTGTCATCCAATTCATAAATTAGGAAGGTTGGGCAATCATATGCACATTTTGTAAGTTACATTACCTGGAACTAATGTAACCTGGAAACCCATGAACTGGAAGTATTTGTTACGCATATGCAAGTACACATAAACGTACCTTTGTGTGTAACAATGCTAGAAATTAAAATTAATATATTTAGATGACATTTCTCAAAAACGTTGCGAGCATAAATGATTTTCAGTCCTTCATACCCATATGGAAGAAAAATATATTTGAAAGATTTTTAAAAAATATTCTTCCCAAATATATTGACATATATTTGAAATGCTACAATTTTGGCCATACTCAATATATACACACACACTGTATGTTGCAATGCGTTTTTATTGCAAAAAATCTGAAAAATATTTTTAAAAATACATTTCAAATATACTGTATGTCAGTATATACAAATCTACATTTTTTGAATGCATTTACAATATATGTAAAAATATATGTTAAAATGACTTTTTTATATGTTAAAAAAAATCTGAAGTATATATTATAAAAATAAATAAATCTAAATATATTAATTTTCATTTCTAGCATTGTTACACACAAAGGTACGTTTTTGTGCACTTGCATATGAGTAACAAATATTTCCAGTTCATGGGTTTCCAGGTAATGTAACTTACAAAATGTGTACATGATGGCCCAACTTTCCTAATTTATGAATTGGATGACAGTACAGTCTCATAATTATCTGAGACAGTTGTTCACACACCTGTGTTACAGATAATTAAATTTCAATGTTGCGTTATCAGTGATATTTTGCAATAAAAATGCATTTCAACATACAGTGTGTGTGTGTGTATATAAATATATATATTGAAATATATTTTGAAATATATTGAATATGGCTAAAATTATAGCATTTCAAATATATGTCAATATATTTGAGAAGCATATTTTTAAAATATATTTCAAATATATATTTTCTTCCATGTGGGCATGTGACCTCATACAGTATATGACATTAAAGGAGAAGTATGACTAAAGCTCTTTTGATCAGAGAAGCACACTTAGTTCTGCACTCCTGTGACCCAGAATCACAGAGTCGGTTTAGGCTCTGCAGGGATCCTGACGATAATGTCGGGATCTGCCCAGATCCCTGACCAGCAGCTGGCTCAGCGTCTCAGAACGATGCACAGTCCAGTGGTCCAGTGGTGGAAGAGTGGAGCACAGAACCGATGACTGACAGTCACTGCTCTGTGCTCAGAGCGGACTCGAGAATTGAGCGATCAGTGGTCTTTGAGCCCTCAGTTCTCAGTGTAGAGCTAGTGGGGGACAACTGCAGCATCAGATCGATCATCTAGGTAAGTATACATGTATCTTTTTTTTTTTCCTTTTTAAACCCATATTTCTCTTTTAATTGAAGATTATATCACCCTACAACAATATTGGTGTAAGAAATCATCATCTTATGACCCTCGTTTAGTTGAATACTACATTCCACTGTGCATTGCCACCTTAAAGCTGGAAGTAGAGGCAGCCAATCAGTGGATTTGACTGCGCACAATTCCCATAAGACCTTCCCCCAATGTTGCCGCTGTGGTCTGGCAACAGTACTGAAACATGCTGAAGCTGCTAAACAGTAAGCATTATACCATTCTTTTTATGAGTTCAGGCCGTAAAGCAGGAAGAAGGGAGTGATGATTCTATAAAATATATATTTGGCTTTAGATCTACTTTAAGTTTACGTTTGAAATGAACCCTTGAATTAACAGTTTTTTATTCAATTGTACTAATGAAGCACAATGCTAGAAAAGCCAATCATTCTTATAACTGGACAGAAATGGATATTATTGCCCAGTAGAGAAACAATAACGTATCAAAACATTAATAATTACAAAAAAATTGAACAACAAAAGGCTAGTCCTGGACACAGCCAATAATCGCAACATAAAACAAAAGCCCTGTATTGTGGCATCTGGCATTAAATGAACTTTTCCGTTAACTGTATGCCAATTTCCAGAATGGCTCCGAGCAGGAATCTTCTGCCAAGGCAGTAAACAGCTTTTATCAGCAATAATGATGGCATAATCCCAGCGAAAAAACCCAAAGAACATATGGCGGCGGCTCTCCAAACACACTCCCAACAACATAGGGGGCATTTTTATGATGCCGTCCACTAGCAGACTATTTGCCATAGGTTTGCAAAGGCTTTTTTTTTTAATATTTGCTTTTTCTTCCTTTCAGGGTATAATCTTCCCTGTTTGAGATGATGTAGCATTTGGGAATTTAACACTAATGAGGTGATTTTTCTTCAGGAAAAGAAAAGGAAAAGCAGGCAGAACTAGAGGGGGGAAGGGCATGCTATGATATGATAAGCCTATAAAGAGAGGAGGCAAAGGGGCTTGGCAATAAACAGACTATGAAAAGAGGAAGTAATTAATAAAGATCGGAGCGCAAAGGCTGATGTAATAAAAGTATGGCTAGTGCTAAAATGAACAGGCCATTACATGAACATAGAAGAACCGTATAGAAAAGAATTATGCTGCAACTGCATTATCCACAGTCTCTCTATTTAAATTGTACATACAGTAGACATGCATGCCAATGTTTTACGAGCAGCTAGTATTATATTGAAAATTGCCAACTGATGGTCAGCCCATAAAGCCCATTTGAGTTTGGGCGCCCTGGCCTACAGGTGGTGGGATTAGGAAGCCACAAAATACTGGGAAGAATTGGGACAAGGTCATATTTATTTAATATATGATGGCAAACTGGGCGTTAAGCTGGCCCTTTACTGCGGCTACCAAATCAGCTGCTGACAAGGCCTGCGCTTGCAATCACACTAAAAAAATTAACATTGAAAGGTCAAGTTTACTTCTAGTCTATTCAAATTGTTATCAATCAAGCCTGATGAAGGGGACGCTCTTGGACCCCCCAAACATGTTGGATGCCCTTTGAATTGTCACCCTGACTTATTGGAATAAAGTTGTATCTGTACCTCTTAGCAGTGGTGCTTCAAGTGGTTCTAAACTCTAAAGATTTTTTGCCTTAATGCATTTTCTGCATTAAGGTAAAAAAAAATGTCACTATCTGTTCCCCGGCTCCTCTTCCGTAATACTTATTTGACTCCTCCATCCATCAACCACTGTGCCCAGTTGCAGGTCTTCTCTCTCCTCTTACTGCTCTCACAGGCTTCACTGACAGCAGTGGGAGCCATTGGCTCTGGCTACTGTCAGTCAAATCCTGTGAGGAGGGGGTGGGGTCGAGCCATGGATGTATACAACCTGGCTCAGGATCACACTTGCTACGGTGCCATACGCAGAAGAGGAGGAGCCGAGAGCATCAGTAGAGGACTCCAGAAGAGGAGGTAACCTACACCTGCACAGTAGGTTAGTATAACATGTTTTTTTTATTTTAATTAAAGAATTTACAATTACTTTAAATTTTCATTTTTATTATACTGAGTGAATTTTGGCCAGTTCCTGATGAACCAGCAAAGATTGACTTTATGGGTGGCCCTGTCAACACCCTCCCACCCCAACAACCTTTGACTGAAAAGTTGAAGGAGGTGGGTGAAAATTTCCGGCTGAACAGTTGCTGCATCCAATCAGATGCAGCTGTTGTTTGGGTATTCAGACAGCCAACGACATCCAATGTCACAATACAATACCCAGCACTGCAGATTCGTCCACCCATGACATATAGGTGAATGAAAAAAAATCTATCAGTGTAAGGCCAGCTTAAGTTGAATTCCGTAACCTGAAAAAAACAAGGATTGAAAAAGTAGATTTTTATGCATAAATCCTAGCACAGGAGAGGTGAGTATGCAAACAATGGATTTGTTTACTGTCCATTGGGGAGAACTAATGTAAGGGTTGGGGTTATAAGGAGAACTAGTATTGGGGCTACAACCACAAAACCTACCATTTATGAGCTTCCAGCACTAACCTCTAATCTACCATATGGTCTCATGTCAATGCTTGCCTGTAGACACACCTGAGAATGCGCACAGTTACATTTACGCCCCTCACGCAAGGCAGAATACAAGTGGGAGGATGAAGGGTCCCTGTCCGCTCAGAGTTTATGCAGAGTAGACATGGACAGAGCCCCCTCTGCCCTATGGCCGACCGGGTGCAAATGGACAGTCCTCCTTTTTTTGTTAGCGGACAAGATCTGATTGGAGGAAGTGTTTGTATAAACGGACACAAGTCCATTTACACCCGCCGATCCGTAGAGATACATGGATCATCCGACTGGGTCTGTCTGAAAATTAAGTGTGACTTAGATTTTACCAGCAGGCCAACAATAAATGACAAGGATGGGAGCCCGATGCATTGGGATTAAATTACTATAGGCAAATAACCTGTTCAGTTTTCAAGAGAAATGTACACTTTTTAAGAGCATTTTCCCTTAGTTTAGTAAATGAGGTGAATCTCTGTTGTCTTCCATCATCCAACCATGTGCGAGCAAAAAATTTTTTTTTTCTCTTTGCACATGACTGCATATTCTTTGCAAAGTGAATGTTCAAGTTCACTAAGCTAAATTAACATTCCCTTGCAAAGTGCCTATTTGATTTTAGTGTATCACCTCAAATGCCTCTGAGCTGGTCACTGTCATGTGAAAAGCAGCATTACCCACACACTGCTTTGTCTTAAGAGTTGACATTTTAGGGTCTTTGAGCTGTCTCTGCAACCTGTTCATTTCAGTGCAGTGCAGTGAGAGGGGCCTAGGGGTTGATTTACTAAAGGAAAATAGACTGTGCACTTTGCAATTGCAGTTGCCCTTTTTTTCTTAGTAAACATTGATGCTTCACTTTTTAAAGAATACCCAATCAGGTGCATAGAAAATTAAAAAAAAAAAGCATTTTTGCTTACATATAAGTGGATAATGGAAATCAGCAGCTTTACCACATTTACTAAGCCATGGAGAAAATTAGTGCAACTGCACTTGCAATCTATTTGCTCAACCCCTTGATGCTCATAGTTACAGTTCTATAGACTAGTATGCATTTTGCTGTGCTGTGAAAGCTGCTGGAATACTCTTAGAACATTCTTTTGGGGTATTCCTATGTATAGAGCTTCAGATATATGACTTAGAAATGATTTGTGGTTCAGGCTGCAAATAAAAGCAATATGTATTTTAGAATACCGCGCCTCTGTCTGCATTGCTGTGTGTATTCTGGCCTGATGTGGATACATCCCTACTGTCAGCTCATGTATACCCACTATCATTAAACCTCTCAGGCTCTACGGCTGATGACTCTCCAAGGCCGCTGAAGGCTGATCTCTTCCAGGAACAGAGCATTGTGCCCAGCCCCACCATAACCTCAACATCGATTTTCCTGGCTCGGTGGCCATTCATTGCTGTGACACTTGGCTCTCGGCTCTTTAACACTCTTCAACCAAATCAATTTCATATTTTTGTCAATTCCCTGCGCCAGGCGGGGAGCCCGATAGGAAGAGACTTTAGGTGGGAATGTAATGATGATTTTCTCCAAGCATTTCTAGCTGGAGGTTGTGAATAGAGATTTTTAAAGCTTACCCAGTGTGTGCTATTACTATAAACACAATAAAAGAATGGTGGGTGGTAAAAGAAACAATAGAGATATCTGATTGAGCTCCTAGAACAGCTTACCTGCATTCTCATAACTATATTGTGATGGCATCTAATAACTACTGTAAAAAACAGATAATATACTTTGATTACGGTGTATAATGCATTGTAATATAAACCAACCTACCCATACATTTCTAAATCTGGTGCAGGGAAGTAAGCAGTAAAGAGTAATTTGGATGCAACTTTAAAGGAAAAGAAAACAATATGATAATGCATATACATAAAGGCTACAAATTCTATTTTGTAATTTATTTTATTCAAGCCGAACTAAACCTAATTTTTATGACTGTGAGCAGGCAGCTCTCTTCTGCAATTACACACACTTAGCAGCTTGCTCGCAGCCTTCTATTGAATGCACATCTGATGGTGCTTTACCGGAACACTCTGAATGTGGCGGAATGACTGACTCCCATGCACATGTATGGGATGATGTCATCCCCCCTGCCAGCCAATTAAGAGGCCAACAACCCAGCACCTTCAAAAAGATGACAGTAGTCGAACAGGGATATAACTACTGCATCACTCGAAGATGGAGTTGACTATTTTTTGGGGGGGTTTCGTTCCACTTTAAAGTGGTTGTGAACCTCTTACATGAAATTTGAACAAAGCATATTCCTCTATAGTGTGTGCTTGTCTCAATCTAGAGCATTAAAAAAAATAAATAAAAGTCAGCAGCTACAAAAACTGTAGCTGTTGACTTTTAAAATACAGCCACTTACCTGTCCCTCGGTACAGGGGTGTCCTCACCACCGCTGGTTTCACCGGCCATCTTCTTTCCCTGGCACCAGCATCTTCAGTGTGGGCACCCGGCTGTGACAGCTTGCAGCTTCACAGCCGGGTGCCCACTGCGCATGCACGAGAAGCGCTGTACTTTGTGAATGGCCCCATAGTCTTCTGGGATCTGTCACATGTCCCAGAAGACTACGGGGAGGGGGGAGGACAACTTCCGCTTCTGATCGCCTAGGCGATCACAGCGGAAGTGGGAGCAGGTACCTGTAAAATTTGGGCTCCCCAAAGGTGCCAATCCTTAATGGGGAGCGGGGGACAAAGGCTTAAAGTGGAACTTCCCCTTTTGGGTGGAGCTCCGCTTTAAGTGTCACTTGTGCCTGCTGCCTCGTTTCTCTGCTATCATCATGAATCACTTCTGTCAAATTTTCCTGAGACCAAGAGAAAAATGGTGACTGCGGAGGGCACAGCCTGTGATTGACAGCCTCAACTCTGTTCCTGTGTGAATGGGGTGTGTCCCTTCCCTCCAATCAGCTCTCAGAGCTCTCCTCATTGACGTAACTTCAGCGCCCCCTGCTCTTCAGAGCTGAGAGATCTTGTGTAAATTCTGCACTTTGAATGCATGTAGGGGACAGATGGCTGTCGATAAAGTCTTATTCCTTAACACAGGAATGACTAGACTGCATATGTCTCTATGCACGGAACAGAGATAGGTAAGAATATGCATTGACATTCTCTAAAACATTGTATAAAATAAAACTGACCTAGAATCATTTTTTTTTCCTCAACAAAATTCATGTTTTACTTTACAGGCATACCAATAAAGATGTGAAATGGCTATACGGACACGTCAACACAGAATGTAGTATATAATGTAATATAACATTGTAAATACAAATTCTCATGTCCATGAAAGTAAAACTGTACATAACAAAAAAGTATAAACTAAAAATGTGGCTGTAAGCATCATTACTTGAAAAGAAATACTCGCCATATTACTACAAAAGCCTTCCATCCAACCATGGATCCAGCTCTAAATGAGCTGGCTTCTAGAGTATATGGAGATATCCTTCTTCCATCCACAATGCAGCACTGAGTGCCTGATTGGTCAATTGCCAATGTCCTAATCATTGTCATGTAGGGCCAGGGTCACACTCCCCTGTCCACCCTTTATACGGGATATGCGCTAAACGTTGACACTTTGTTCCGTTTCCGAAAAGTATTACACAATCTCAATAAACCATCTGGCCTGGGAATGATCATTATGGAATTGATTTACTAAAGAAAAACAGGTTGTTCTGTTTGAATTTTCCCTTAATGTGGTAAAAATCCTCTTTGAAAAGTATACCCCATCATGTGCAAGGAAAATAAAAGTAAAATGGCATTTTTGCTTGCACAGGATTGGTAGATGGAAGTCAGATGAGCTCCACCCTATTCCCTTAGTTAAGGGAACATTTACTTGAAAAGTGTAGTGTATTTGCATTCAGTAAATCAATCTATACTTCTCCCTTTTAGACTTTTCTATCACCTCATGGTCTAGCATCTCTTCTGTAATGGCCTGTAACATGTTCTTTGGATTATTTGATATGCCATGATTCATTTACTAGTGTACCCTGGTGTGACAGGCGCGGCGTCAGACCCCAGTCCTTCTCACCAACTTGTGACCGAAGGACTAGCCAATCTAAAACCGCGCTGCCACTTGCGTAACAATGCCACTCTCTGCTACACCCTGCACAAAGATTTTCCAGCTCACTGGACCCCAATCTAGGTACCAGCAGCCTGAGAGCGATTTTTACTGGGTCAGGTTAATTACGCAATTAACCCTTCACACTGCCGCCACCACCTTTTTACAGAGAAGGAGGAAACTCACAAATCTTAGCAGTGACACTATGATGTTTGAATAAGCGTCTGAATACACACTGTCACCACAGACAGATCCAGAGGTTTTAAAACACACAGTAGCACTCTTCAGAGACATGGATTCCTAGTTTGCATTAAAGAGCTTTAGACACAGTTCAACACTTTTCAGAAAATAGGATTTATTACTAAAAAGGTCAGAATGGTGCAATAAAAATATTTACAGAAAAGATGTAACAAATATATATTATATATATATATATATATATATATATAGAGAGAGAGAGAGAGAGAGAGAGAGAGCAATAACACAACAGAGAGATAAAAGAAAGAAGTTTAAGAAGGTAGGATACCTGCAGAAGTCTTTGGTTTAAGCAGCGTTTAAGTGTCCTGAACAAAAGGGTGCCTTTTCTCCAAAAGTTGGTTCCTGATGTTAAAAGGGAGAATCTCTTCATCTTCTTCCCCAGGCATAACAGCATTTTTTCTAGGACCCCAGCAGGGTGTCTCCTTAAAGCAGAGAACCAATCGCCTCATTTGGGGAGGGGTGTTTAGGCGGGGACTCAGGCTATGACCAAATCCCCCACAAGTTTATACCATGGCCAATAACCTTCACTAGTAGCAGCCTAGCCACTGGTAGATTAATATGCAGAATGATGTCCTGAACGTCCAGACATCAAATATGTCATATCTTACCGTTCCAGATAAAGACATATTGCTTTCTACTCTCGTGTAGGTGCCACATATGGGTGTAAGGTATCAGGTGACTCATATTAAACTGACCTATCTGAATATATGCTTTGTTTGATTGTACCTTGTTCCTGTCGGGATTTATGAATTTGTATGAAAAAGTGGTTTCAAGTGGGATGTACGTTTTACTGCCCTCTGGAATGCTTTTCATGTCCAGTGACTGACTGATTTATAGCTTTACGACCAGGCCAAGGCAAGAATCTGACAGACATCATGGAACCAGCAAATTGGGATTACAACCATGAAGTGTATCCAGCTGTGCCCTGTGCACTCCTAAACTCAGCACACACACAGACCACTTTCCTTGCAAGGGGAGGGGGGCTGGAGGGAGAGAGAATGATATTTGCAGAGTATGATACAAGATGGTGGATCTTAGCAAAATGGTTGTCCGTGTCCGTATCTGTGCGCACAATTATCACACCTGGTAACTCTGAAAATACATGTTTCTCTGTTTTGCTGCAGAAATTGTTTTACCTCCTGTTGTTGATCTATGGACAGGATTACATTTACCTTTTGTATCCCTTCTTTGGTTTTAGATGTCTTATCTGCATTTATTGAGAGGACTTCTCCATTTCTGCAGGTCTTTAATAAATTCCCATGATAAACCTGTTTTTTCAATCTATCAGGTTTGAACGCCCCAAAGTTTGTTAATTTTTCAGTTATCTCAGCTGTCCTTCTGTTTGGCAACAAACTTTCTTTATACTGTGGAGACTAGGACAAGTACAAGGTGAAATCGCTACTCTCGAGGACGGATTGCACACACAGCTTTTGGCCTCCTGAGCCCGCATATACTTGCTAACTTATAGGCATGATTACAGTGATTGTTTCACATAACATAAACATGTTCTATCAGATTCCCAATCTCTCTCATCTTTGTTCACCAATTTCTTTAATATCATTTTTTAGAGTTTTTTCAGACCACTCAACCAGTCCATCTGTCTGAGGGTGATATGCAGTGGTACTTAAATGCTTGATATTTAACAATTTACTTAAAATTAATCCCTTGATCCTTAAAGGATCTCTTTAGCAATCCCTGTGCAGGCTAATATGTGAAACAACTCTTTTGCTATAGTTTTGGAGGAGATGCTTCTTAAAAGGGAATGCTTCAGGATAGCAGGTAGCACGAATCATGTCCCCAAGAATATACTGGTACCTACTAGTTGGCCTTATCACTGGCTTCATTAGGTCATCAATATTCATTCAGAAGGGACTTCAATGACAGGCAATGAAAGCAACAAGCTGTGGAAGTGGGGCAAAGGGACACCAAAACTGTACTTTATATGGATTAGGTGTAACTCTGCTTTTGTTGCGAAAAAAACAATTCCTTCTGGGTGAACAATGTACATTGCTGGGATTTTAACAAATGTTGCAGATTCCTACCTGTTTCTTCTCTGAAAAGGAAGCTGTTTCACTAATATGTTTTAATCAGCTGCTGCACTTTCTGTGCTCTGATGAGGAGAGTTGCAGTTTTTGCATCCCTTTGAAATTCATTAAGCTTTAAGGCGTATCTCACCAAACATGACATTCTTGTTACAGAGGATGGATCAAATTTTACTTATATCTTAGTGCTTTACTTGTATCTACACATAGATGTTCAAGAGAATAAGTTAGCCAATCACACAACCCTTAGAGGGTATCTCACAAAAAATGATATTTCTCTTACAGAACCTGACTTGTATCTCAGTACAGAGTTCTTCACACAAGCAGCAAATGACATTTCAGGGGGGTGTTCTGTATATCAACTGTGCACAGAACGCTGCCAGGTTGCCATATTGCATTGAATTCTTTAGAAAATGACTGTGGCTGCAGTTTGAAAAAGGAAAGGCATATTTAATAGCATTAAATTACATCATTGGTAGTGTAGTAATTGCACAAGGGGCATTCAAATCAAACAGGGACTTCTGAGTTTATATAATGCAAGAACACATTTTAAGGAGTGGAAACTGCATTTATTTTTCGACATACTCCCCTTCTACATTTATCCCAGCGTTTAATGCCTGAAAAGATTCAGCATAGAAAGATTTGTCAGTACGCATGTACCATCCTAGGACAGCCTGCTTCACTTCCTCATCATTGTGTTCACTGTTCCCACAGAAATATTTGTCTCTTGTGCAATTTCACGACAGGTTATGTGATTATTCAGAATCAAGCGGTCCACGCATTGAATGTTCACAGGAATAACCGCTGTGGGCTGGAAACCACCACAGCCGCGATCGTCACTGATGGTCGTACAGCCATCTTTGAAACGTTTACACCATTCAAATGTCTTACTGCAGCTGAGCATCTCATCACTGTACTGTGCCTGAGGTCTTCTGTGGATATCCATGGGTTTTGCACCTTCGTTCACAAGAAACTTTATCCCCACATGCTGTTCCATGCACACATGAACACTGTTGTCTGCCATCTTGATAGGCAAGTATGCCTACTGGGCACTTTTACCCCCTTCCTGCCCAGGCCAATTTTCAGCTTTCAGTGCTGTTGCACTTTGAATGACAATTGCACATTCATGCAACATTGTACCCATATGACATTTTTATCATTTTTTTCACACAAATAGAGCTTTCTTTTGGTGGTATTTAATCGCCACTGGGGTTTTTATTTTTTTTAACTATAAACAAAAATAGAGCAAAAAAATTGAAGAAAAAGTTTTTCTTTGTTTCTATTATAATATTTAGCAAACAGGTCACTTTTCTCCTTCACTAATGTGCGTTGATGTGGCAGCACTGATGAGGTGGCACTTATGGGCATTGATGAGGAGGCACTGATATGCAGCACTGGTGGGTGGCACTGATGATCAGGGCACTGATTCAGTGCAGATCTGCTCTGTGACATTTGCTGGTTATCGGCAGTAGTTTCCTCACACGTGCAGCCGATAACCGGCAACTGTATTTACTTTGTGATCTGCTGTGTCATTGGACACAGCTGATCACAAAGTAAATACTTCTACTCGAAGTATTCCACATTATCACATGGTGTCATCTTTTGTAAAAAGTGTCTAGCCCTAACTGATCCTGTGTTGTTATAGGGGACCACCCTGACACCTGGGTTTTTGGCTATAAAATAGGTGTTACTCCCTGACACTGCAGAAGTTCCACTACTGTGCCCTCTCTGATCTTACCTATGTGTTTGCAAATGTGTGCTAACTAAACGCTTGTTTTTAACACATACTGTTAGACAAGCTAATTCGGTTTGTTTGCAAACTGGTTGGTAAGTTGAACTGGGAATTTTTCTCTTTTATTGTTTGACATGCGTTGCCCTTCCATGTGATCTTTGCTGTGAAGGCCAGTTATAGACTGGGGCAGTGGCCACTTTTTGTACCCTCTCTGATCTGGGCCATGCTACTTATTCTTCAGTTTGCTGGAAGGTTTCCACTTTATCACATGGTGTCATGTTTTGTGAAAAAAAAAAAAAATGGCTCGCCCTATTTGAACCTGTGTTACTCTGGGAGACTGCTAAGACATTCTGGTTCCATGCAGTAAGCCGCTATTAAAACTTGCTTGTCTCTCCCTGCTGCATAGAATCATATGGTAGCCTGATTACTCAGGGATTCCTTCAGCAGTCTGGCTCTGAAAGGTTGGCACTGGTCTTTTCTATGCTGCCCTGGACAGGAGTATCGTGTAAATAGCAATATTACAGAAAGCTGACTACTATCCCTTTAAATGTGGCAAGGACACATCCTGCTCCTTCAAACTAAATTTTACTAGTGCATGGCCAGCTTTAAAGTTGAACTGTAGGCAATTCTTTTTTTATTTTGGATAGGATAAGGGAAGGTTATAACCCTGTAAGGTTTTTTTTTTCCATCTTTTGTCCCATTGGGAAGATTTACCTTCACTTCCTGTCGCATAGCCAAAACAGGAAGTGAGAGGAAATCCCTGCAGATTAAGGCAATCCCTTGGGATCCCCCCCCCCCTCCAATCACCAGAATTAGTGGCCCCATTGGAAGATTTTTCTTCTATTACGTTTCTGGAGGCAACACAAAATTTGGGATTTTTACTTTCACTTTCAGTGATAATGGTAAACGGGACATATAGAGAGGGAGAATCTCCCTTATGAGGACAAACAGCAATACAAACTGACATGGGTTCTAATCCCTCTCCACTCTGTCTAAACATAAAAAAAATGTTTTGCCTTTAGTTATACTTTGGTGTCTATAGATCTGCATGTGATATATTCATGAGCTAATAAAAACTGGTTAAAAAAAATTACAAAATAAACCTCCATGTCTTGATGCAAAATCACCGCATGGATCCTTCTTGTGCCAGCTTCTTGTCAGTTTGCACGCTTGCCACACTCCATTGTAATTAGCATGCCCGAAATATCATTACGAACACCTGTATCCTCATGAGGGGTTAAGACATCCCAAGCAGCAGACCAAGTCTATCCCAGCAGCTGCACAGCACACCGGTCACTCTTCCTTGTCACGCTTGATTTATGACCTCCTCCCCGTTCAATTTCACATTTTGTCCCCGTCATACCTCTGGCTCACGATCATTCTAGGCTGACCCTTCCAGGGCAGGCAGGCAGTATTGATAAAACAATTATCTGCTGGCCGTTCATCTGATTTTCCATTTCAATTAGGGCTCGGACAAGGAGAGAGGGAAAAGATTGCATCATTGATTTTTCTACCTTACAACAGTACAGACGTGTGCAGCAATGAATTTCAACCCTTCAGACTTTTTAAGTCATAATTTCTAGGTTCCCTCTCTTGTTTAATGCTTTTTCTTGATATTCGCTTTGGTGTGAAGTTAAAAAAAGACATGTTTTATCAAATAAAAACATTTTTCTCTTTCAAATTTTCTCCAGGGTGAAACGTTAGCAACAACTATAACGTCCACTTCGGGAGCCTGAAAACTAAACTAAAATTTCTCATCTTCTTGTAACCTATGCATGTCGTCAGGAATTTATTTAGACATCATGCTGTACCAGGCACACCTACAGTCAGGTCCATAAATACTGGGACATCGACACAATTCTAACATTTTTGGCTCTATACACCACCACAATGGATTTGAAATGAAACGAACAAGATGTGCTTTAACTGCAGACTGTCAGCTTTAATTTGAGGGTATTTACATCCAAATCAGGTGAACGGTGTAGGAATTACAACAGTTTGCATATGTGCCTCCCACTTGTTAAGGGACCAAAAATAATGGGACAGAATAATCATAAATCAAACTTTCACTTTTTAATACTTGGTTGCAAATCCTTTGCAGTCAATTACAGCCTGAAGTCTGGAACGCATAGACATCACCAGACGCTGGGTTTCATCCCTGGTGATGCTCTGCCAGGCCTCTACTGCAACTGTCTTCAGTTCCTGCTTGTTCTTGGGGCATTTTCCCTTCAGTTTTGTCTTCAGCAAGTGAAATGCATGCTCAATCGGATTCAGGTCAGGTGATTGACTTGGCCATTGCATAACATTCCACTTCTTTCCCTTAAAAAACTCTTTGGTTGCTTTTGCAGTATGCTTTGGGTCATTGTCCATCTGCACTGTGAAGCGGCGTCCAATGAGTTCTGAAGCATTTGGCTGAATATGAGCAGATAATATTGCCCGAAACACTTCAGAATTCATCCTGCTGCTTTTGTCAGCAGTCACATCATCAATAAATACAAGAGAAGCAGTTCCATTGGCAGCCATACATGCCCACGCCATGACACTACCACCACCATGCTTCACTGATGAGGTGGTATGCTTAGCATCATGAGCAGTTCCTTTCCTTCTCCATACTCTTCTCTTCCCATCACTCTGGTACAAGTTGATCTTGGTCTCATCTGTCCATAGGATGTTGTTCCAGAACTGTGAAGGCTTTTTTAGATGTCGTTTGGCAAACTCTAATCTGGCCTTCCTGTTTTTGAGGCTCACCAATGTGTTATGCAATGGCCAAGTCAATCACCTGACCTGAATCCTATTGAGCATGCATTTCACTTGCTGAAGACAAAACTGAAGGGAAAATGCCCCAAGAACAAGCAGGAACTGAAGACAGTTGCAGTAGAGGCCTGGCAGAGCATCACCAGGGATGAAACCCAGCGTCTGGTGATGTCTATGCGTTCCAGACTTCAGGCTGTAATTGACTGCAAAGGATTTGCAACCAAGTATTAAAAAGTGAAAGTTTGATTTATGATTATTCTGTCCCATTATTTTTGGTCCCTTAACAAGTGGGAGGCACATTGCAAACTGTTGTAATTCCTACACCGTTCACCTGATTTGGATGTAAATACCCTCAAATTAAAGCTGACAGTCTGCAGTTAAAGCACATCTTATTCGTTTTATTTCAAATCCATTGTGGTGGTGTATAGAGCCAAAAATGTTAGAATTGTGTCGATGTCCCAATATTTATGGACCTGACTGTAAATGATCACATGCTTTTGTACAACTCCTGCTCCATGTATCATTATTTAAGTATAAACTACTGGCAGAATGATCTGCTGGAGGCTGCATGGGGCCTGGTTAATATGCAAAAAGTGCACAGACCAAGAGAGATGGATCCACTGAACAAAGAGCAGTCTTTTAACATCTTTTTTTTTATCCCCTTACCCTTGGTCCCCTTTCACGAGGCGTATCTGATCAGATCCACCTGTCAATTTTTAGGAGGCCCTGATCGGATGGTCCATTCACCCCTATGGACTTGTGTCCGTTTACACCAACCTACCTCTAAGTCCAATCTTGTCCTCTCAAAAAAAAATGGAAGGGGATCCGTCTTCTTCTGTTTAGGGTCGAGTAGTTGGATGAAAACAGACTGCGGGCTCTGCCCATGTCCACTCTGCATAAACTGAGTGGGCATGGACCTGTCATCCACCTGCTCTGCTCTGATCAGCAGGGGATCTGTAAGCGGATCCCCTGCTGATTGGGATGGGGCCTTACAGTTTGGCTGAATTCAGCCACAAATGGGTAGAGGTGGCCAGAAGATGGAAACCACAGAAAAGTTATTTCACTTTGTACATTTTGAGGTTTGGTATCGCAAGCCCTGCATACAGTGGCACAGTTAGACAGCCTGAAGGACCTTATTATACATATACTTATACAAAGCCACAACCCATCTGTATCACATTCTGGACCTGGAGTGTAATATTATGGTTCAACAGTTAAGGCATAATGGCCTTTAATGTGGACATTCTTTTCTGTAAGGATGAACTTCATTCCAACAAATAATAATCATGTTAATGTCCTCCGTTGTTTCTCGCATTTGTTGCAAGAACTATTGACCACTGCATATTAGTGCACATGGATGGGCTTGAAAAAGCAAGGGAGTTTCTTTTAAAGTGGTTGTAAATCCTTACATACAGTATATCCACTGAAGTGATTGGCCTCAGGTGATACACAGAGGTGAAGCAAATCCTCCTACACATGTTGCACCTGTTTATCTGTAGCCCTCTCTCCTCTATATCCATTCAAAGCCTAGAAATTACACGGCATTTCTGCTGGTTCTATTTTCTAATGGCAAGTGGGGCAACACCGACATTCCTTTTCTACTGAAGAGATGAAAAACTTTGAAGGAGCAGAATAGAAAGTGTTTCTCGAACCAAAAAAAAGTAATTGTAAATGTAGGTGCAGGAAATGCAGGAAAATAGTAGGGCTTTCAAACCAAATTAGTTGACTCAATGATCACAAGAAAGAATGTTATGACGAATGATTTTTTAGAATTTACGCAAAATTGGAAAAGAAAATGAAATTTCTGCAGTCTATGGCCAAGCTTAAAACTAAACTATATTGCCAAAAGTATTGGGACGCCTGCCTTTACATGCACATGAACTTTAATGGCATCTCAGTCTTAGTCTGCAGGGTTCAATATTGAGTTGGCCCACCCTTTGTAGCTATAACAGCTAAAATTATTCTGGGAAGGCTGTCCACAAGGTTTAGGAGTGTGTCTATGGGAATGTTTGACCATTTTTCCTAGATTGTAAGCTCCGAGGAGCAGGGCCCTCCTATCCCTCTTGTATTGAACTGTATTGTTGCTGTATTGTCTCCCGTTATATTGTAAAGGGCTGAGCAAACTGTTGGCGCTATATAAATCCTGTATAATAATAATAATTTTTCCAGAAGCGTATTTGTGAGGTCAGGCACTGATGTTGGACAAGAAGGCCTGGCTTGCAGTCTCTGCTCCAATTTATACCAAAGGTGTTGTATTGGGTTGAGGTCAGGACTCTGTGTAGGCCAGTCAAGTTCCTTCACCCCAAAGACACTCATCCATTTCTTTATGTACCTTGCTTTGTGCACTGGTGCGCAGTCATGTTGGAAAAGGAAGGGGCCATCCCCAAACTGTTCACACAAAGTTGGGAGCATGAAATTGTCCAAAATGTCTTGGTATGTTGATGCCTTAAGAGTTCCCTTCACTGGAACTAAGGAGCCGAGCCCAACATCTGAAAAACAACCCCACACCATAATCCCCCCTCCACTAAACTTTACACTTGGCACAATGCAGTCAGGCAAGTACTGTTCTCCTGGCACCCACCAAACCCAGTGATTTGTCACTGCAGAGAACACATCTCCACTGCTCTAGAGTCCAGTGGAGGTGTGCTTTACACTACTGCATCCGACGCTTTGCATTGCATTTGGTGATGATAGACTTGGATGCAGCTGCTCGGCCATGGAAACCCATTCCATGAAGCTCTCTACGCACTGTTGTTGTGCTAATCTGAAGGCCATATGAAGTCTGGAGGTCTTTAGCTATTGATTCTGCACACTGTGTGCTTCAGCATGCTCTGACGCCGCTCTGTCATTTTACGTGGCTTACCACTTTGTGGCTGAGTTGCTGTTGTTCCCAGTTGCTTCCACTTTTTTATAATACCACTAACAGTTCACTGTGGAATATTTAGCAGCAAGAAAATTTCACTAATGGACTTATTGTACAGGTGGCAACCTATCACAGTACCACACTTGAATTCACTGAGCTCCTGAGAGCTACCCATTCTTTCACAAATGTTTGTAGAAGCAGTCTGCAAGCCTAGGTGCTTGATTTTATACACCTGTGGCAATGGAGGTGATTGGAACACCTAAATCCAATGCTTTGGAATATATACTTTTGTCCTAATACTTTTGGCAATATAGTGTATCTACCCTTCTCACATTAGCTCCACGTTACCAACAAATATTTCTGTTTTAACTTTAGACATTTTCTAAAAATGTACTGTTGGTGAGCCCTACAGCTTCATTATAATATATACTGCAAAAATTTTCAAGTGACATAGTATGTGTGCATTTTTCTGTGTTGTTTGGTCAGGTTTAGGCTTTGTAATGGTTAATAAAACCTTTTAAAGATCTAATCAGAATATGCAGCTCATGTTCTGTTTGTACGTAACTGCCTAAAATGTAGGTTAACACAAAAATGATGACTTTCATTATGGCATCAGAGTTTTGACATTTTTAATTGAAACACCTGTAATTTTTCCTGCGCAACCCAAATACCCACTCAGAGAACGCTAGCTGATATTCATATAATATTTTGACATTCTCTTTGCTTTGCTCTGATGCTGTGAAACGTGATGTGCTCAAAAGGCTCACACTGTATAATCAAACAATATGATTTTTTTGTTTTTTGTTCCACTAAAAGCCAGGTTTTTGAAGAAACCCAACAGATTCCTATTATGTGTCCTGAAAACCTTCTTCCAAAAGTATAAATTAACTTATGTTTTATAAAATGGGAAAGCGTGCTGTAATTTGAGCAGAGCATTTTAATCCATGGAATAAGAAAAATATCTTGCACATAAAAATCACGTAAAAAATACATATTTGGGTTGTTTTATTCAGATGTTTTAAAGCCACACTGAGATTACACCTTAGCTGTAAAGGAAGGGTTGTACTAGAACTAGTGTTTGCTATCAGAAAACATGATCTACTAATTCTGAACTCTCTGTCCTCCTCCCTAGCACACAAGTGGTCTCAGTTTAAATGATATATCATAAAATGGAAAAACTCTGCCTTTTTTTTCTACATTAAAGGTAGTCCCCATTTCCAACTTGGCATTAAGCTTCTGCTTCTGACTGTTCCACTAAAATGCTACAGTTTCTGGTATTGTCATCTTCTGTGCATTGTCCACTCTCTGAGCCTACTGCAACTGTGTCCACATGCACTATAAAGCAGCATTTCTTAACCTTTTTGCCCCTAGAGGAACCCTTGAGATAAATTTCTGGTCTGGGGAAAGCTCTACTAAAACCAATATATTAGTAGTCAGTGGAAAGAATGCCACTCACATTGGTGGCCAGTGGCAAGAATGCCACACTTTTAATGGTGGTCAGAATGCTAAAAGCTAAAAATATATTTGGTATCATTGGTCCATCATATCCATGGATGATGAAACTATGCAGGCAACATCAAATCAGGGGTTAATCAGCCGCAGCTCAAGGAACCCCTAGCAACTGCTGAAGGAAGCTTAGGGTTCCACAGAACCTTTGTTGATAATGGTTGCTCTAGGGAAGTTACTCAAAACAGAGTTATATGATAAACGTATGCACTCTTACCCAGGAGCACAGTGAAAAGCTTGCTGAATTTGATTGTGCTGGTTTATAGCAAGAAAATGGAAGCCAAGTGTATTTTATGAACAGCATTAGCATTTAATTTTTCTGGCATACTAATTACCAGCCTTATCGGCACCAGGATAGTACCTCTTTTTAGTACTAACAGCTAATCCTCTCAAAGCTGGTTTTGTAACATTGCAGGGCTAGCACTGTGGAAGGCAGGTTGATACTTTGCTTGACTGATCACATAGAGGCCAATCATAGATCATCTGGACCTCAGATGATAGAGCTGAGAGTAGGGAAAACATGAACATTGTAGATCAAATCCTGATGCTTTGATTAACATTATGTCATCGATGGAAAACTGTAATTATAGCAATGACGTGGTACAAGATCACAGATAGTAACTGAATGGCCATTTTCAGAGCTTCTACTTCCATTAAAACCTCAGTGATCTCATTTTGAAAACCCTCTTTGGAGCTTTTCTGTATCTTCTTAGCAAATCATATGCACCCATCTTATCTACTCCCCCCATCCGCCACCTTCCCAGAATCCCCCTCCCTTGCCCCTTCTGCCTCACTGCCTGCTCTTTCCTGTGAATATTTTCATCTGTGTTCTGGCTGCAAGGAAATTCTCTGCTCTCTGATCTCTCTTATCTTAAGATGTTTGCAGCCCCCAAATTTCACTTCAATCTCACCTCATCTCTCCATACTACATTAACCCCTAGCAATTGCCTTCCAAATGACCCCATTAAGCCGTAATTGCCTCAGCAGGTCTGCACTCTTCTTGTAATTCTGTTCTTCTCATATCCCAGACGCACGCTCAGCATCATTTGGAGTCCTGGCTCCCTTCACTGAACTCAGCTTATGACCTCTATGCTCCGTGGCCAAAATGACTAGTAGATGGCATGGTGGCTAACGCATTCCATTACTTTAAAACTTCTCCAGGCCCTAATGTGATATTCCTCGGGAGGGAGAAGATGGTGGTGGTGGGAATACGTTGCCATGGAGACCCAGTGCCAGCTATTAAAAAAAAAAATCTTTTGTTTTATTTTTTTTTTCTCGCTTGTTCTTCACTGTGCTATACTGTCATTTATTAATAAATAAAAGGAAGACCAAGAAAGGAAAGCAACATACAAACGAACTAAACAGGGCTTTCACTGGATGTAGGCCATGTCCACAAATCTGCCTATAGTCATAAGAAATTATAGTGATTTGTATTGTCAGTATAATAAATGTTACATTTGAATCTTAAACAATAAATAAAACCACATAAAATGGAACATTTAATTTGACAGGATTTGCATATTAGCAGAAAACCCATGATTTTACCTGCATTAATAAATAACGCAGCAAAGGTCCCATCAGTGGTAAGCTTAAAGCCATAGCAAAGAACTTTCCAGTTATAAGACCCAGCAATGTGTGGGGTTCAGGATAGTACAGAAGCAGTAGTAATGTTGAATAACTGTTTTTCAAATTAATGCTTGGTTTGATTAACTTCAACTGCTATGAAATCAACTAGTAAGCATTAGCTACAGGTCTTAGTAGTGTTATCTTTTAAGATGGGGGCTGTAAAGCTTAGGAGCCCTGTAAGTATTTTACAGTGGAGCAAGTCTTTAAAGTGTGTATGCACCAGGTAGCAGCCTTGCAGACCTGGAAAACAAAGCGCTAAAGACAAAATGTCCAGGAACTACCTGGAGGATAAGCAAATGGGGATCTGTTCTTTCAAAGAACAAGCTTGAGAATCAAGCTGACCAACCTGAATATGGTTTCGCTAAAAGCCAAGAAATCCTTATGGGAACCTTCCAGAAAAACAAACTGGGGACCAGATCTTCAGAAAAGCAATATGAGACAGATCAAATCTGGTTCTCCTGTCCCTAGCTAAGGTAGGGAGGTAGGTCTCCTTAAATTTAAATCAAACCAGATAAAAGGACATGAAAATAATGTCACAAAGGTGAAAAGAAGACTCAACCTTGGGCATAAAAAAGGTTGCGCTATCAACCTTATCCTTGCTGAGGATAAGATAAGGTGCCTTGCAAAACAAAGAAGCAGGATCAGAGATTCTTCTTCCCAAAGTAATTGCAACAAGGAAGGTGACCTTTTGAAAATAATTTTACAGAACCTGCTCAAGGGAAGCCTTCAGGGAGCTGAGAGAATCAGGTTAGGTTTCCATGAAGGGAAGGGGGATCAAACAGAATGAATAGTCAGGGGCCATTGGAACAAAAATGGCTAAGTCTTAGTTCTGACCCCATAAGGGTGCCTTTAAAGTTTTGATCCACCTGGAAAAGAGGAAGCTTAGGCTCTGAGGACCAAGTGTGGGGGCCAATCCTGATGAACTCACACTACTGAAAGTAGGTTTTCCAGAAACAATTTTAAATCTTACAAGAAGACTTTCTATCCCAATGTATGGCAGAAATCACAACCTTAAAGGGACCCTTTTCTTTAAACACCTGGGCCTTAACAACTATACCAGTAATTCCAGCAACTGAGAAGGAGGTGTAGAAGAGGGCCTTGAGACACAAGGCCCACTTACTGAAGGAGTTGCTACAGAGCATCCTTGACCAGATGGTGTACCAGGTTCTTTTTGGCCAGTCCAGAGTTTTGTGTATCATGGGAAAGTATTCTAATGCAAACCTCTGCAGACATTAGGAAGTACTGCACACATGAAGTGATGTGTACTTCTGCAGCGGGTACCTTGCCCTGAAAATGAAAGTCAACACCTTTCAGTTGTAATTTGATATAATCAGATCTACATCTGTTGCCCTTCACCAGATAATCATCCTGGTGAAAAGGCAACTCTCCCGCATACAGGCACTGGTGAATTAGGAAGTCTGCTTGCCAGTTAACCACTCCTGGTATGTAGACCACTGAAACAGCCAAAAACTGTTAATTTTCCCACTGGCCTACCAAAAGATGAGTTACACTCATAGGGCTGCCACTAACACTAAACTACATGTGCCACCCTGTTGGCTTATATAGGCCAGAGCAAAGGCTTTGTTTGTTGGTAAAATCCTTCCATAAGAAATATTGAAGCAGGAACAGCCTTATGGCCCAAACGTTGAGAAAGTTGATCAATAGTCTGGATTCTTTTGAATCTGAAATCTGGTTTGAATCAACCATTGGCTTGTCTGTCACTACATCACTATAAGAAGCCTTGTCTGTATGTCATCTCACTGGCATCTTCACGGAACTAAAATACCAACTAAAATATCAATATTGGGTGGACATCCCAGACTGGTGAAATCCAACAGCCAGTGGATGTTCATTATGGTAGATATTACACACAGCAATTTTTCCGTTCTGCAGCTTTATTGATATATTTTATTCACCAAGCAGAACGCCACTGAATGTGCTATACCTGAATTTCCTAATTACAGTACAGAGGGTATCACATTTTAGCCTGAAATGCAATGCATTATTATATTACCCACAAACATCAAATCAGCTTTGAAGTATTAAAAGCTTACAGTGGGGAGTCTAAATTACAGTATGACACACAGAGGGTGGCCTGTAGCATTACACAACGAACAGTGCATCTTTATTACAATGGTACGTTCAGGGCACTCGCCTGTCCTTGATTTCAAGCTGCTGAACTAAATCTAATTTCCCCCGTGCTACACTAGAATATTTACACTGTTCCTGTGTCCCTGCCAACATTATATCATGCCACATATGCAGCCCTTGTGATGGTCACAATTGCACAGCACCTCCTTGCAAAACAATGCCATGGCAATGTTTCGGATCCAAACAACCATTGTTTATTGAAATTAACGCTTACCTTTCCTCTGAGATGTAAAATAACTCAACTTATTACAAAGAAACATAAATCCTTATACTTCATAAACAGCAAAGTGCTGTCAAGGCCTAGATTCTTTCTTAGATACACAGAATATAACTGGATACTAACATTTATAGGTAAAGTTGATCCAGGGAATATCCGATTGCCTCTCAGGGGATCAGGAAGGATTTTTTTCCCAGCAGGAGCAAATTGGATCACGCTTTGCTGGGTTTTTTGCCTTACTGTGGGTATAGGATTATGACTTTTTTTTTTTTTTTTTTTGGTTGAACTGGATGGACTTTTGTCTTTTTTATTCAGCTAGACTAACTATGTAAGATGTGGTGGCTGCATCAGTTTTCTTTGGCTTTCTTCCCTCGGTTTCACCTGGTGATCTGGCCAGTAACACACCACCTGTATTAGAATGCCCCACTCTGGATAAAGGGGCACAACAGACAGCAGCATTGTCATTCTGGTGGTGGTGGTGTTGAATGTATTAGCAGATTTGAATACAGTAACAAACTGAAGCCAAACTCCAGCTCACACTTTATAATCAGTTACAGCAACAATTTTTTTTTTCCTTTTGGGATTAAGGTTTTAGATGAATATCATTTTTTAATGACCCCTGCCAGTTTTAAATGGTTTGTCTTATACATGTAAACTGGTACATTCTGCTGGAGATCTTGTCACCAGATGAAAACAGAGAAAGAAAGCCTACATAAGGAAAGTAATGCAGCCATCATATGTAAGAATTGGTAAGCTGCAATATAACAAAAAAAGTTTGCTTTTGGGTTCAAAAGGGTTGAACTTCCTCTTTAACATCTATACAAAAGAAATCATAAATAATACATAACAAATATGTGTTTGCAGGTTTATATAGTGTTCATTTGTATATCTGTCATAAATGATTACTTTGCTTTTTGACACATTTAATGAGTCAACGCATGGGTATGGTGATCAATAAAAAAGCAGATTCTCGTAAACTAAACACTGAGACGGAAGAAAGAAAAATATGGCTGATGCCTAAACTATTGTCTAACCCATTTTACAAATATGACACATGGATCTGAGTGGTTAATGTAGACAACTCCTGCCCTTTTCCTTTATACAATTTTCCTATATCAGACCTAGCACTGAATGGTACATCATGGGTGTGATATTAGCACGGACGCAACGGTGACAGTGTTACAATCGAGGGCTTACATCATAACATTGAGGGATAGCAAGCAGAAACATAAGTGTTCAGGATATGTGTGCACCTAGCACTGTAGGATTAGTTTTTCCTGTGTCGACAGCTAACGATAAATTCCTCCTTTCAGTTTTAATCAGGCTTCCCCTTGTAAGGAGGCAGCAGACAGTGACGCCAATCTCTCTGCCTCCCAACCGTGCCTCACCTCGGTCCTCCATCGGGGACAGTGTGTCAGGATTGTTCAGCTGCTGCAGTTAGTGCCGCCCGGGCACCTGATGTGGAGATGCTGAGGTGCGGAGGGCGTTGGTCTGACAGTGATATATTGCAGCTGATTCCATGGGGAGGGGCACGTAAAGAATGCTATGCCATGCATTGTGCCAAGTTACTAGGGCTCTTAACCCTTCCTCTGCAGCAACAGTCATATGCTAAATAAGTAAACAATAACCCGGTTATGAATTTATGAAAGTCACACAACACCATCATTTAAATGAGAAATAAAGGCCATGTTTTTTTAAGTCATAAAAGTTCATATTGTGCACATTTGAAAAAAAATGGGACAGACTAAACAAGCAGACTGCTCCTAGATATGGTTCTATCACTACTATCATTATACAAGAATTTATTTAGCACCAACAGATTGCTTTACAGCCATAACATTCTATGCAGGTTGTACAAGCTGGCCACACATTGACCTTTTTTTTTTTCTTTTGGATGAGCCAGCGGGCTGGATGAATAAGGGAATCCTCCCTGCCATGATATTGTATTCCGACAGTGAGACTCCTCCACTGTCGGAATACACTGATCAGCGCTTTAGCCCATTGGCTGCAAGCATTTATCGTACAAAAACATACCAACAATAGAACATTGGATTGACTCCTTTCAAATGAGAACAGCCATAGGTGGATTGGAATTCTGCTAGTCCCTGCTGAACCTGCCGAATTTCGATTCATCAATGGACAGCTTTAGTAAAATCTCTACGCAACAAGGGCAATCCTTCCTTCTTTCTATTGAATCAGATGTCTCTCATCTATGGACATTCTTATTCTATACACCTGGTAATTGTTAAAGTAGCTGAAAATAACTGAATTCAAATTAGTTTGCGATAACACTGTGTATTATAAACAATTCATATGATTTTACTTGCACTGTGTCATTCTTTTTCCCATCAGCACCGCTGATCTCCTCCAGCCTACTTGTAGCCACTTCCGCTATACATGTATATGTTCCAGCAGCGGTTGCGCTACATTGCTCAAGGCTGGCTGCATTATGGTCACAGCAGCAATATATGCATATGCACAGCTAGTTCGTCTGACAGGGTGACAACGCAGGAGAGCATTAGGGATACACAGACAGATTGTTCAAGAAGAGGAGGAAGTGAGGGGCTGTGCTCAAATCTCTAACCTGCAGAAGAATATATGGCTGAGGCTGATGGCTTGAGATGCACAAAGTGAGAGAGCCACCAAAATAAAGGGGTCACCCAAATTGAGAATCTGTATGTAAGTGAATCAAAAAGAACACCAAACAATTGCCTTGAGAGCCCAGAAAGTTCTTTATTCACAAATACAAGGAAAGCAAAAGGTAGCCAATGCTTTTCCAGGGTCCACAAACTTCACCTTCATCAAGTCTTGAAGATAATTTCACTTTAGGAATGCCTGCTCTCAAAAGGGTTTGAAAGTATTTATGGACAAAACATTAAAGGGTAACTCCACTTTTGTGGAGGAAAACAAAACAATAACAATAATATAATATAGCATATATAATTGCGACACAAGTCATATTATAAATAATTGTTAATAAAAATACCTTTCCTTTTCAACCTAAAGCTGCTGTAATTTTCTGTAAAAATGCAATGCCACATGGCTACCTGGAGGTTTTCTGTACACATAAGGTGTACAAAACGCCCCCAGAAACATAATTTCCTGCCTGGCTCACAGATTTTCCCAGAAGTCTGCACTGATACAAGTCAGATTTCAGGCATCCCCTGCAACAAAAATGTCATCTTTGGTGAGATGCTCCCATTAGGAAATCACCTCTAAAGGGATGCAGACCCTGCAATTTTCCTCATTAGAGCCCTACAGGTGCAGCAGATGGTAGATAATTATGAATCCACTCCCATTAGCTTCACTTTCCACATGAACACAGGAAAACATACATATCTTTCTTCAGAATAACAAAAGGTATGAATATGCAACAAAGGGTATGAACGTCCCTGCAATGTACATAGATCACCCAGAGGGAAAGGTTTTTTCTCAACAAAAGTGGAGTTACTCCTTAAGTGTTTGCACCAGCAGGTTAATGCAGTGTGATCTGCAAACACAAAATAGTTTATACTAATGATAAAATACTTTACAACTCTTTTGAGTCTAGACAAGTAATATTCCTTTCAGACCCTGATGAAGGGTCAGCTCTT
This sequence comes from Staurois parvus, assembly GCF_062004578.1. NCBI lineage: Eukaryota > Metazoa > Chordata > Amphibia > Anura > Ranidae > Staurois > Staurois parvus. The sequence continues at coordinate 1,163,083 of NW_028317990.1, read as the reverse complement.
CTCTGCAGCAGGACCTTACCTCGGTCCAGCGCTGTACAGTCTTCCCGCAACGGCATCTTTAGTGTGGGAACCCGGCTGTGACAGGCGGGTACCCACTGCGCAAGCGCGAGAAGCGCTGCGCTTTGTGAATGGCCCGGCGTCTTCTGGGACCTGTCATCTGTTATGGCTGTCACAGCCGGGTGCCCACAGTAAAGGGAGGACAACTCCGCGGAAGTGGGAGCGGGTACCTGTCAAATTTAGGTACCCGCTCCCCCTCCCTCCTCAAAGGTCCACAGTCTCTGGTCACCTACTGTACTGTTTGCAGTCTCTGATCATCTCCTGTACTGTCTGCAGTCTCTGGACATCCCCTGTGCTGTCTGCAGTCTCTGGACATCCCCTGTGCTGTCTGCAGTCTCTGGTCATCTCATGTACTGTCTGCAGTCTCTGGTCATCTCCTGTACTATGTCAGCAGTCTCTGGTCATCCCCTGTACTGTGTCCGCAGTCTCTGGTCATCTCCTGTACTGTGTCTGCAGTCTCTGGTCATCTCCTGTACTATGTCCGCAGTCTCTGGTCATCTCCTGTACTGTGTCTGCAGTCTCTGGTCATCTCCTGTACTGTGTCCGCAGTCTCTGGTCATCTCCTGTACTATGTCCGCAGTCTCTAGTCATCTCCTGTACTGTGTCCGTAGTCTCTGGTCATCCCCTGTACTGTCTACAGTCTCTGGTCATCTCCTGTACTGTCTGCAGTCTCTGGACATCCCCTGTGCTGTCTGCAGTCTCTGGTCATCTCATGTACTGTCTGCAGTCTCTGGTCATCTCCTGTACTATGTCAGCAGTCTCTGGTCATCCCCTGTACTGTGTCCGCAGTCTCTGGTCATCTCCTGTACTGTGTCTGCAGTCTCTGGTCATCCCCTGTACTGTGTCCGCGGTCTCTGGTCATCTCCTGTACTGTGTCTGCAGTCTCTGATCATCCCCTGTACTGTGTCCGCAGTCTCTGGTCATCCCCTGTACTACATCCGCAGTCTCTGGTCATCTCCTGCACTACGTCCACAGTCTCTGGTCATCTCCTGTACTACGTCCGCAGTCTCTGGTCATCTCTTGTACTATGTCCGCAGTCTCTGGTCATCCCCTGTACTATGTCCGCAGTCTCTGGTCATCTCCTGTACTGTGTCCGCAGTCTCTGGTCATCTCCTGTACTATGTCTGCAGTCCATTGGTTCAGAATATTTTTTTCTTGTTTTTCTCCTCTAAAATCTAGGTGCGTCTTATGGTCAGGTCTTATGGAGCAAAAAATACAGTATTTCTTATTTTCTTTAAAGCTGCAATTAATTATCTCCGCTTTTGTCAGTACAGGATATAATAACATTATTCACATGGCAAATGGATTTAAAGTGTTACTAAACCCACAACAGTAAAAGCAGTCTGTAGATGCAGTAAAGCATTCTTGTTATACACACTGTGGAACCTACGGGGTTAATCCTCCGCATTGTGTAAAAAGGCTGTTTGATCCTGTCTTTTCTGATCCTTCCCTCCTTCTACTGTCCCCAATCCTTCTGCTGATAGTACAGAGCAGTAGGAGTCACTCTGCTCAGTTTAGTGTGTATTGCTAGAGGTGTTTTTTTCTTTGAGAGGGTGCATGTGATCAGCACAGGGCCAATCAACACTGTCCAGAAAGAGGGTCAGGGGTTATACAGCCTCATAGGATAGTCAAAGGAGAATGAAATCTCATCCTACAAGCTTTAACCTGTGCTCAGCTGGACACTGATAGAAGTCACAAGACTGCTATATACTGCTGATGAGAAAAGTTATTTAGCAGTTTATATTTACTACAATAATTTAATGTTCTGTCCTGGGTGTAGTAACACTTTAATTCCATGGGTTCCAAACAACCTATAAATTGTAACTATCTCTGAAGCATAACATAAAGTATGTTGGTGCAGTGGGTGTAACTCTTATAGTTGTTTGCACATTCTCTGAGTTTTCCGATATGAAACTCCATTCTTCAAGTCCCCTGGAGCGTGGCTAAGTATAATGTCTAGTTTGGGGTGTATTAGCTTTCAATAGAATGACCAGTTTTGGAACAGGCACATGGATTTTGTAAGAATGACACCACTTTGACCCTGTTATAAAACAAGGGACAGCTTTAACACCTTCTTTTCTATGGAAGAACAGTGCATGGGTACAAACTAATTAAAAGGGAAAAAAAATAGGTGCTGCATTTTAAACAAGATGTTTGCTCCTATTATCTAGGATGCAGGATAAAATGACTGCAACATTCATCTGTGGTTTTCTATTATTAAATCCGTAATCTATGGCCATATTGAAATAATGGGAATGTTACCTACACTGTATAGTGGGCATTAGAAGTACCGTTTTGTTTTTCTTCACAGACTGAACGATTGATGGAATGGTTTCTTTTATTTTTTTTAGGTCGCTAGTGCACTTCTAACAGCTCTGCTATTTTCACTTCCTTCAGCACTTCAGGGAATGTTGTAGGCAACGTTTCATCTTGACACCACTGCTCCCTGTCCCTGACATCACAAATACTCCTTCAAAGGAATACATCCAAGAGGCACTGGGACTTCAATGCAGAGCAATAAAGGAAAAAAAACGGTCATTCGAAGAGCTCACTGGCTCTGGTTAAGTGGCTCACGTGCAGCACGGGCTACCTTCCAATGGGTACCCAGGAACGTCACCCAGAGCTTAACCCAATAGAAGTTGCGCCAGACAAAATTCATAAAGGAGTCCAAAACAGCTTTAATGATTTACAAAACAGCTGTTTCACTGGCATAACTCTGCCCCATCTGATTCCTTTGCAAGCACTAGGTTTAAGATTTCTCTGGCATCTGCTTCCTTGAGTCCATTTAAACACTTGCATTACTGAGCCCTTATGAAGGAGGGGCATGCTTTCCCCTGAAACATACTGGTATTTTATGAATCATTAAAATTGTTTTGGACTCCTTTACGAATTTGGTCTGGTGCTCTTTATGTTGGCAAAGTCACAAATACTTCTGGCAGCCTGTGGGGAAGTTTCATATAATTTGCTGACTACAGTGGTCTCCAGCAGAGGTTAAGAATAGCGTACCATTCCCAAAATATAAAGAAAAAAGGAAATCTCATCTATTCCATTGTTAAAACATCGAAACAATAGCTTAATCCTAGCATGTATGGGGCATGATAGGGCCTCTTTAAGGATAAAAGTATGGCCCTTTTCACATGGGGCGAAATCCACTTTGCTCAGCAGGGGATCTGTCCGCTGACCCCCCGCTGGGCAGATGACAGGTCCATGTCTGCTCAGTTTATACAGGTCCCCTCTGCTCTGTGGGCAGTAGGATGTAAAGAGACTGGCTGTCTATATACATCCGAATGCCCTCCATTCCCATCTGCTTAAATGGAGGGGAACGGAGCTCCTTACCTTTTTTTTTAGCTGATCGGATTGGAGGTAGACGGCTACACCTGCCAGGCCATAGGGATACATGGACCATCCGATCAGGTCCGCCTAAAAAAACAGAAAGGCGGACCTGATCGGTTCACCTGTGTGAAAGGGGCCATTATGTTAGACTATCCTTGAAAGTTATTTAGAAAGACAGATCAAGGCTCATGTAGCAGGTAGAAAATCCCCTTTAATAGAATTACTGTAACTGTGAGAGTAGCCCCTTATCGAAATACAAAACACAAATTAGAAGTCACTTCAAATAATGTCTACTGAAATTCTCTTAGCAACTCCTATTCTGAAATGCTGAAAGAACACTAAACATGGTATTACATCACATGCACCTTTTAACAAGGTTCTACAGAAATCTAAAGATCCAGTATATATACATGGTTTCAAACACCTCCGAACATCTTCCTCTGATGGGCTGTCAATGCCTAGATTCTACATACTGGTTGAATCATCATATTTCTCTTTCACCAAGCATTTGAAATGATTGAACTGTGAAGTTTAATAGCTAGCATGAAATATGCTAATGAACAATGCAGGACGGCCAAGGGGCTGTAAAGTCTACCTTTTTTTCACTACAAGTGTCCTGTTCTGAACAATTGTTTATCCAGTATTCCGAAGATCTGTAAGGAAAATATACAATGGCTGACATCTGGAAGAACAGTGCCTCTTTTGCACTCAAAACCTTCTCTACCTTTTTCTTCATTTACATGTAGATATCTGTTTAAATAAAAGTACTGTTGTTCTACCAAAATTATATAGACTGCTATTAAATTTGCTATAGCAAACAATTAGCAAGTCAGTAGTTTGCAACATCATTTCTAACTTATTTTTTAAAAAATAGTTTAACTAAAAATAGCAATATTGCCTATGGCGGTTAGTCTGATGTTTGTACTTATTTTCAAGCTTATTATAGAACCAAGGTGAAGATTTTAGCACACTTTTTTCTACTCTGTGCCAATGAATGGGCAAAAAGGGGCGTTTTCAGAACCGGAGTACTCTGCCACTGAAAGCTTCTCTTATTATGTCCAAGCACCATCTCCAGGACTTCAGCTGTCAAGAACAGCCCAACCCTAGAGCTGGCAATGCACACAGCAGCAGGTACTATGGGGGAAAGTTAGGCAGCAGGTCTACTGTCTTTTAAAGGAATGTTCCTTGGGTTAGGCCATATATTTATTGTCAATGGTCATTAAAGGGTTTCTTGCCCGGCAGGTGTGCAAACCTTGGAACTGAAACACAGAAATCTCATTACTATAGACCCTGAAACCTGTAAGAAACCACTAGTTGGTTTAATTCCCAGCATCAATCAAATTTAAAAAATTGTTTGGGTAGATTCCAGGTGGAGAACAAGAAAAAACGTTTGCCAGACAACAGGCTTAAACACTTCCTGAGGGATTTGTTGGCTTAATCAAACCATGTATCAAAAGTACCAGTTTTAATTGCACTGAACAAAGCTCCTGTGCATGAAAAAATTGGAATTTATTTATATCCATAGTCTCCAGCCAGTGGCTTGTGAGCCACATGTACCTTTACCTGTCAGATGCCTTTGATGTAGCTCACAGCACCATTCCAGCAGGGACCCAATACTTATTTAAATATCTGCTACAGTAGACATTCCTCTAAGCGTGAAACCAAACACAGGCTCCCTGATTTACATAATATTAAAAGTTACTTCATTAAGTACTTTTTTTTTCTTAGTTTGGCACTTTGGCACTCATTATAGCTAACTGAACAATGCAGGGGGCTGGCAACTCGCCAGCCTTGTTTCCTCTAAGGCCAGCCAAATTTGGGTAGAATTTTATTTGTATGCAAATGATGAAAACCCACTCATCAGGGCAGGTAAGAGTACCAATGGGGAATTTACAAATTTCATTTGAAATTCCTTATAAATTTTATTTGACTGCCATGCCAAGTGTTAACAATTTTAACATTCAATTTTGGGATGCATGAAAGTGAGTTACAGTTGTGACCAAAATTATTCAACCCCCCACTGAAATTGAGTGTTTTGGCCAGTTTGACATTGCTTTTGATCATTCAGTCATCTTGCTTACATTTACATTAAAGAGGCACTTGTAGGTCAGACAAATATAACATAACAGTTATAATGAAATAACCACAAATGTCTTTTCTGTGCTCACAGCATTATCAGTTTTATTCAACCCCCAAGTGACATTCAATCTTAGTACTTAGTACAGCATCCTTTTACAGTTATAACAGCTTTTAAACGTGAAGCATAGCTTGACACAAGTGTCTTGCAGCGATCTACGGGTATCTTCGCCCATTCTTCATGGGCAAAGGCCTCCAGTTCAGTCACATTCTTAGGCTTGCGCACTGCAACTGCTTTCTTTAAGTCCCACCAGAGGTTCTCAATCGGATTTAAGTCTGGTGACTGCGATGGCCACTCCAAAATGTTCCAGCCTTTCCTCTGCAACCATGCTCTAGTGGACTTGGAGGTATGCTTGGGATCATTGTCCTGTTGAAAGGTCCAACGTCTCCCAAGCCTCAGGTGTGTGACGGACTGCATCACGTTTCCATCCAATATCTCCTGGTACTGAAGAGAATTCATGGTACCTTGCACACGCTGAAGCTTCCCTGTACCTGCAGAAGCAAAACAGCCCCAAAGCATGATTGACCCTCCACCATGCTTCACAGTAGGCAAGGTGTTCTTTTCATCAAAGGCCTTGTTCTTCCTCCTCCAAACATAGCGTTGATCCATGGGCCCAAACAGTTCTAATTTTGTTTCATCAGTCCACAGAACACTATCCCACAACTTTTGTGGTTTGTCCACATGGCTTTTGGCATACTCTTCTTATTCTTTGGAGACAGCAAGGGGGTACGCCTGGGAGTTCTGGCACGGAGGCCTTCATTACGCAGTGTGCGTCTTATTGTCTGGGCTGAAACTTCTGTACCCACATCTGACAAATCTTTTCTCAGTTCCTCAGCAGTCACACGGGGACTTCTCTCCACTCTACGCTTCAGGTAGCGCACAGCAGTCGAAGTCAGCATCTTCTTTCTGCCACGACCAGGTAGCGTTTCAACAGTGCCCTTTGCCTTGAATTTGCGAATGATGCTTCCTAAGGTGTCTCTTGGTATGTTTAACATCTTTGCAATCTTCTTATAGCCATTGCCCTTCCTGTGAAGAGAAATCACCTCTTCTCTTGTCTTCCTGGACCATTCTCTTGCCTTCACCATGTTTGTAACCACACCAGTAAATGTCTAGAAGGAGCTGAGTATCACAGTCATTTTAAAGCTGCCTAATTGGTGCTTATTATGCTTGATTGCTGCTCGGTGACATCCACAGGTGTTTTCAATACCTGATGGAAAGCACCTGTATGAACCTCTGTTCTTCAGAGTGGTAGTCTTTAAGGGGTTGAATAATTGTGGCAATGAAGAAACCACATAAGAACCATTTACTACTGTATTACATAAACAATTGATGTCATTTTAGTTGCATTTGGGTAGTTACAACGTCCTTGTAGGATTTGATTCTGAATACAATTCCAAATGTACACTATAGTCCCTAAACCCCTTTACAGCATTGGGGGTTGAATAATTTTGGTCACAACTGTAATGTTTTCGCCTGTGACACTAACACATACCATATATAAGCTAATCAATATTTGAGACAGACAACAAAAGTTCTACTTCCAGGTCAAAATAATATATGCATGTGTGCAATCAAAAGATAATTAAGCGAGCGCTAGGTAAAAAATGGTAAAGCAGCTAGCATAAAGGCAAACTTCTGAATCCTTCTCATAAATCAATGAATATAATATGCAGCGCTATATAAATTGACAATGAATAAAATCCACTAAAATTAATATAAAATGAAGTAGATGAAACACAGAAACACAAAGCGCTAGGAATAATCGAGTGATTAACGTCCGGACATGACGTTTAAAGTGCACAAAGTGAATATTTCAAAGTTCAATAAATAAAACTGTAAGGTGCAAATCCGTGATTCCAGTGGTAATAAACAAATGTATATTGCAATAACCAGAAAGCGCAATGTCATGCGCATTTGAGTAATTCAGACCAACTCCTGGTCATCTGGATCTGTAACAGGGGACTCTGGGGGTCATCTGGCACACCTCAGCAGGACAGGTAACACACCGCATACATCTCCAGGGGCAAACATCCATCTAGCAGGGGGAACCACTCATGGAGGTACATATAGACAACCAAGGATTCACCTTAAGGGGGGCTCATAATAAATGAGCCAGAGAAGAGACTTCCAATAGTGAAGTATTTTTTATTGAGGAGTGAATCAAATGACAAGCAATTCAGAAAAACACTCACATCTGACAGGATCCAAAATGGCCGCTGGCCTTCCATGTGGGCCAAGCGGCGTGACGTCACCAGGTAGGGCACCTCCCTAATGCTTTTCGTGCCCCAGCACGTTATCCCCTTTGTCCCCTGTTCCAGATCCAGATGACCAGGAGTTGGTCTGAATTACTCAAATGTGCATTTGTTTACTACCACTGGAATCATGGATTTGCACCTTACAATTTTATTGATTGAACTTTGAAATATTCACTTCACTTTGTGCACTTTAAACCTCATGTCCGGACGTTAATCACTCGATTATTCCTGGCGCTTCTAAATAGCGCTTTGTGTTTCTGTGTTTCATCTACTTCATTTTATATTCATTTTAGTGGATTTTATTCATTGTCAATTTATAAAGCGCTGCATATTATATACATTGATGTGTGCAATCAGCCTGTGGGCCAATTTGAGAAAAAAAAAACAGATTCCTATATCTACAAAAATGAGGTGATGGAAGAATCCCCCTCACCAGGAAATTGTTATCTGACAGCAGCACCCAGCAATCTCGGAATGCACTGATTGGCAACTGCAGTCGCTGATCAACAAAAGTTTTCCAACTTGTCCATTCGACAAAAGTCAATTTAGCATTTGACTTCTGTCAAACAGGCATGACCATACATTGATTAAAATTTGGCCGGTCCCTGCTGAGCCGGTTGAATTTCGATCCCTCTATGGCCAGCTTAAGACTGTCAATTTTGAGTTGCTGACATATGCAAAGGTAAAACTATGGATATTCTTAAAGCTGAATTTTTGGAAAACATAAATCATTCCTTGCTGTGGGGTTAAATGCTCAGTTATGTTTAACAAACAAGAAAAGGCACTTTGTTTTACCTGATCTCCCATAAGTTCCCTCTAAGCTGCAAGACCAAGGCCCTGAGCCTCTTGTACCCTACGCTCCAGTTCTCTAAAATTATCAAGGCCCATTATACCTTTACAACATAGATTTGAATCAGAAAAAACTCTGCGCCTCTGATGCAATAGAAACTTGTCTTATTTTCCACTCTGTAAGCTGTGCTGTCAACCACCCTAATGTATTGGAAGGGTTTGCAGAGACAATAGATTTTTATGGTGTCAGGTCCTGTACTTTAAATGAACTGCTTTCCTATTACATATAAAGGGCAAAGAAGGAATAACTGAAAATGCTTAGATACTCAAATAGCCCCTTTAAAGCAACATGACACTTTTTGGAATAGACTAATAGAAGCCCAAATTATTTTTCAGTTTAAATCACCTATATTTGCTCTGGATGCTTCAAAATAAAAGGCATGCAGGTTCTCTGTGATTAAAGAGGTTGTAAACCTCAGACTTGAAATGTAAACAAAGCATGTCCCTGTGTGTTCTTGTCTCAATCCAAAGCACTAAGTGTAATTTCTGTCTGCTGCCTCATTCCTCTGCTATTTGCATGAGTCTCTTCTTAAGGGTTTTCGTGACACCAAGAGAAAAATGGTGATGGGGAGGGCACATACTGTGATTGACAGCCTCAGCTCTGTTCCTGTGTGAAGGGGAGGGGGTGTCCTTTCCCTCCAATCAGCTCTCAGAGCTCTCCTCAGTGAGCTCTGCAGTTTGTAATTTCAGGTCTCTTCCCCCTTTTCCCTAACAGCTCAGACAAGCTTTATAAATTCTGGAATTTGAACCGATGAAGAGAAGAATGCAGATAAACTGGAAAAGCTTATGTAGGAGGATTTGTTTCATCTCTGTGTATTACCTGAAGCTAGTCACTTCACTTGGCATATGTAAGGGTTTACTTTCTGCTTTCCTATTGGATGGTACTCTGTGTCATTCAATACAGAAGACGATCAGTGCTGAATTAAGGAGCTGTGGTGCAGGGAACACCCCTGGAGAGAAGGTGAATATTGCAGTCAGCTCTGCTTTTTATTTTCAAAGATGCTGGGTAATTGTTTGTTGTCTAGAATGTGAAGTTTAAAACACAAAAATACTCAATAATGAGATTAATCAAAAGCTGTTCACATTCATCTAAAAAATTAATGACATGCAAGCACACGATTTTTGTTTCATTTGTAGATATAAATGTCTCTATACCTTTATGGCATTGAAAATGATTTATAAATTGATATTCTAAAACGATTAATTAGGCAATGTATTCATAATGTAATCGAACGTCTTTGATTGTGTGTAGCAGTCCTATTCAAGGATAACTGACTATTCTGTTTAATGGAAGACATAACTGATGTAGAGATGTACTAATGAATTCCATATGGTAGTAACACAGAAAATACTACAGACATAAGAAAACCCCTCCAAGAATATATTAGCTGCTGTGTTGCTCTTGTCTTTTGTAGCTATACTGAATGCCTGCAGTGGTTCCGTTCATCTAGGGTTAAGAACTTAAGGTGCTTCTGTGTCTGACAGCAGATTCATAGGGCAGTGTCAACTCCAACTTTAACAGGCTCGGAACGAGAGACAGAGAGAGCAAGAAGAGCTACCCGGCAATTATATCTGCGCTGGCAGATTGTAACACAGAGGGTGGTGTGAGGAAGGATTCCTGGGAAGGCATGGGGAGTCGGCAGGGGTGTAAAGTGACTGGCGCACAGCTGGGGGGAAAGCAGCCGGGGGGTCTGAAGGTTTAAGAACTGTATAATTACAACGCAGCCTTCGCCAGGCTAGAAATGTTCCTTTTGTTACTGGATCTTTGCTGCAGGTCCTTTAATGTCAGCTAGCACAAAGGAGAGGACAAATCATTTCCACAACACTGATGTGGCATGCATCACCCTCAGCCTGAACAGATGTCAACCTGCTAGGTCCAAAAACATCATGTTCCAGCCCCAAAAATGGTTTTATGCTGATGGGTTTGAATATCGAATATGACAAAAGATACTTCATCAATCAAGAGTGGGCTTTTCTTCTACAGGTTAACCTCACTTGACCATTGTCTACTCCTGCATTTTCTTTGTAACTGTAGTTCTTTATCCACTGTCATCCCAATTCAACTGCCCACTGATTAGAATGTATACAATTGTTCTATCTGTATGCATCTCTGCATTACAGTGATGAACAATATGGCAGATAAAAAAAATTCTAGTCTACGAATTCTAGTTTTTTGGCTACTTTGATGAGCTGGGGTTACCTATCATGATCATTCCTAGCCAATAGTGATGGTCTACATGTTCGAGTCGAATGTTAGTTCGACTCGAACATGGGCCGTTTGTGTGTCCCCACAATGGACTGCGCCCTGACAGTGCATTGTGATTGGCCAAAGCATAGTACCTGATCACAGGTCCCGTGCTATGCTTTGACCAATCACAGGGCATGGTGATGGGGTGGGTGGTATATGGGGGCCTAAAGGGCCTGGTATGGCTTTTAGGGGGAACCCCACGCAATGTTTTAAGAATTTTTTTTACTGTGGGGTCCCTCCTAACCTTCCTACCAGACCTAAAGGGTCTGGTATAGTTAAGGTAGGGAACCCCATGCTGTTTTTTTTTTTAGATAAAAATGTCTTTTTTTAAATGTCAGTCCTGCTGCAGCAGGTTCCACACATTGTACAGATGTGGAACTTTTGCAGGTAGTTTAAGGGGACCCCCCAGGCATTATATTTAAAGGAATTTTTCAATTTTTTTTTTACTTTAACCGCCTCCCACCTGCACTATAAGGAAATGACAGGTGGGCGGCAGTTCTCTCGTTCTGGGAGGATATCATATGACATGCTCCCACTTTAACTGAGCATGTGCACCCCCGGGGGCATGCAGCAATTGGTGGTGCACTGTGTCCCTGGGAGTAAAGAGCAGATGACGTTGGCTCTGTCATGTGATCAGCTGTGTCCAATCACAGCTGATCACATGTAAATAGGAAGTGCCTTTTATCGGCAGATCTCTCCTCACGCTGACAGCGTGTGAGGAGAGCAGAGTTGGTAATCGGCATTCCTCAGAGGGAACATCTACACTGATCATCAGGGCATTGATGATCAGTGTAGCCCCATCAGTGCCACCTGTCAGTGTCCATCAATGCCACCTGTAATTGCCCATCAATGCCATCTACCAGTGCACATCAATGCCACATACCAGTGCCCATCAGAGCTGCCTTTCAGTGCCAACTCAGTGCCGGCAATCAGTGCCACCTAAAGTGTCAGTCAGTGCTGCCCATCAGTGCCGCCTAATAGTTCTTATCAGTGCCAGTCAGTGCCATATATGAATGCTGCCTTTCAGTGCCCACAAGTGATGCCTGTCAATGCCCATCAGTGCCTCCTCATCAGTGCCACCTATCAGTGCTTATCACTGCAGCCTCATTAGCGCACATCATCGAAGGAGAAAAATTACTTATTTACAAAATTTTATAACAGAAACTAAGAAAAAACTTTTTTCCCCCAAAATTTTCAGTCTTTTAGTTTATTTAGCAAAACATAAAAATCCCAGTGATGATTAAATACCACCAAAAAAAACCTCTATGTATCTAAAAAAAAAATGATAAAAATTTTGTTTGGGTACAGTGTTGCATGGGTAGGAAGGGGGTAAAAGTGCCTGGTAAGCAAGTGGTTAAGCAAAGAAAAATTACTGCTCCTTTAAAAACGGTACTTTTTGAAAAAATGTTTTAACTGATTCAGGGCAATACCCGAGTCCCTATACCACTGTTATGGCCAATAAATTGCATATAAGCCTTCAAAATGGGCACTTTTGAATTTACAAGTTCGAGTCCCATAGACTTGCATTATGTTCGCGGTAGAACTTTCTTTAGGTTTGTATGTTCTACCGCGAACCAATATGTTTTAATATTTGTTGAAGTAATTTGCCTCAAACGTGTATTCCTAAAGAAGGTGCATTTTACATCAAAATAAATCTCTTTAATAAAGGTAATTTGCATCAAAAATATTTTCACTCTTTCAAAGATAGATCCCAAAATTAACTACCCAAAACTACAGTACCCCCATTAACCATTACTTGCATCCATGTAATGCCAATTTTGAAAAATAACCATTTCTATCAAAATGTTACTGTGCAAGCAACCAGGCACATAATTACAAAATGTTTGCGGATACGCCTCCTCCTGTGGCCCATGTCATACTAGCGATCCTATTCCTGAGTCATCAGCATTTGGCTTGGTAGGGCAAAAAAAAACACTCACCTGTTTCAACAGCATCACCCCCCAGGCTGGATGGAACTGGGAGTCGTTGATCCCTTGCTAGCTCAAATACAGCAGAATTTCCCTCACCAGCAATGGAGCAATGCCTCGCTGCTCCAGGCAACAAGGGAGCAATGCTATGGAAACAGGTGAATGGTTTTTAGCGTGTTTTCTCCCCTCTAGTGAAGAAGTCGCTGGAGAGTTGTTGCCAGTGACAGGATCGCTAGTGTGACATAAACCTTAGAATATGTCATAGCTGAGTAGTTTTAAACCAGGAAAAATACTTTTTACTCTCTAAATTTAACAGGGGCTTTTCCTGCTTTCCTCTAAGGAGACTGCAGTCTTAATTAGAGGGCACAAGCCTTTTTAGTAAAGAGGCACAGGTTTTTACAGGGTGTCAGGTCCTAGATTGCATACCTCTCCAATTAGAAGCAATGTAGTTAGTAGATATCAGTCACATTCAACTAGACTTTTCCTGTTCCTCCAGTATAACTTCTCTGCGCTGTTGTTATTGCTTGTTCTGTAGTACCAAAGTGGTGAACTTGTCGATCTGTCTTTCTTTGCCCTTGGTGTGTTGGTTGGTAGGGTTGAAGTGGAACAAAAGTCTGAGGCACCTTTCACACAGGCAGCTTCTGATGTACGAGCTGATCCCCTGCTGATCAGAGCAGAACATGGCAGATGACAGGTCCGTGTCTGCTTAGTTTCAGTTGAGCAAGCATGGACAGACCCCTCTCTGCTCTATAGGTGGCCGGGAGTAAATGGACTCCGCTGTCCGTTTACATCTGGCTGCCTCCAATCCAGATCACTCAAATGGAAGAGAACGTAGTCCTCCTCCATTTTGTTTTAGTGGGCATGATTGGACCCAAAGGTAGGCAGATGTAAACAGACACAAGTCAAGTGCAGGTATTACATAATCCTGTACTGGCCAATCAAGACAGCCAAAGACCAGCACCTGGAAGAAACAAGGAGATAAAATACCAGAACCAGCAGGGAACATCATGACTGCCAGACCATTGGAGAGGTACTGCAGATTTAGAGTAAAGCAGAGGCGACAATGCTGCTTGGAATTTCACTGCAGCGTTGGCAGGAGTTGATTGCATTTCTAGCAGTATTATCAGGTATTTTTCAGTTTTTGCACTGTTTTGAGCTCCAGAGGACTTACCCCCCTTAATGACCAGGCCTCTTTTTGCTACTCGGCGCTGCACTAATTCAACTGATAATTGCGCGGTCATGCAATGCTGCACCCAAACGAAATTTACGTCCTTTTTTTCACACAAATAGAGCTTTCTTTCGGGGTAATTTGATCACCTGTGTGCTTTTTATTTTTCACGCTATAAACAAAAAAAGGCCAAAAATTTTGAAGAAAAACAATATTTTTTACTTTCAGCTATAAAAATTATATAGTAAACTCAAAGTTGGTTATAAATTTAGGCCAAAATATATTCTGCTACATGTTTTTGGTAAAAAAAAATCCCAATAAGTGTATATTGATTGCTTTGTGTGGAAGTTATAGCGTCTACAAACTATGGTATAAATACTGCAATTTACGCCATTTTTCTGCTATACAGCGCTGCGCTAGTTTAACGGACAATTGCACGGTCATGCAATACGGTACTTAAATGAAATTTACATCCTTTTTTTCCCCACAAATTGAGCTTTCTTTCGGTGGTATTTGATCGCCTGTGCGGTTTTTATTTTTTGCGCTATAAAAAAAAGGCTGACAATTTTGAGGGAAAAAAAAACAATATTTTGGACTTTTTTGCTATAAAACATGTCCAGTAAAAAAAAATGCAAAAATCTAATTTAGTCATAAATTTCTGCCAAAATGCATTCTGCGACATGTCTTTGCTAAAAGAAAAACCCAATACGTGTAAATTAATTGGTTTACGTGAAAGTTATAGCGTTTACAAATGGCGGGAAAGATACTGGGATTTTTAGGGTTTTTTTTATACTAATAATGGCGGCGATCAACGAATTATGGCGGCGATCAGGGACTTATGGCAGCGACCAGTGACTTATGGCGGGACTGCGGCGGACATTCTGACATTGGGGGCTACTGACTTGGGGTCACTGACATCCCCAAAAACACTAATACAGTGATCAGTGCAAAAAAAAAAACACTGACACTGTACTAATGGCAACGGGGAGGAAGGGGTTAACTTTATTTTGCAGGGAAGGGTTATAGGAGTGAGGGAAGTGTTTTACTAGGGGGCGGGGGTGTGTACTGGGCGGGACAAGGCTGATCGAGAAAGAGAAACTGTTCTTTCTCGATCAGCTCATCCTCGAGCTGACAGGGAAGTGACAGACAGCACAGCTACTGCAGCTGTGCTGTCTGTCACTGTTTGCCGCCGATCGCTGGGAAACAGCCGCTAAGGAACGGCTGTGACCCGGCGACTCACATCTGCGGCGGTGATCGGCGGGAGAGATAGGGCGGTGGCGCGCCTCGCACGCGTCCCCTATTTGTGGTTTTGCCTGCGAGTGCCGCCCTGCCGCCGTATATGTACAGTGGCTGGGCGGCAAGTGGTTAAAGAGACATAATATGGAGAAATGTGCATGTATTGGAGAGTTGTGTTCAATCTGTTTTTTTTTTCAGTTTCACCCAAACATGCAGTTTAATGATGACACAGATATAAATGAGAACACAGATAAATCATGTCCATGTACAGCTGCTCAGTGTCATACTCTAGATCTAAAAATGTAAATTCCTAGTATTCTAATCCTAAAATGTAGAAATGGTCAATTGGTCATAATAATACAAGGAGTACTACCTTTAACCCCCCTCATTTCTCCAAATGCACCACTAACCCCCTCCCCCCCCCCCCCCCAGCAGGGTCTGTGAGCTCTTCAGACCTGAGAGGTCATTGTGGTTTGAGTGGTAGCAAATGCATTAAATGTTTTAAAAGCTGCTACTGTCATATCTGGCTAATGTTTTCCGACTCATTTAATGTTTTCTGGCTGATGGGTGTGTGACAAGAGCTGGCTGGCAGGTATGCATATATAAATTGCCTTTTGATTTAACCATTTATGTGAATATTTGATGGATAATTAGTTGAGAGGATCCCTTAGAAGGCAGCAAAAAAAGCTATTAGGTCAGACACATGGTGTGGTGCACATTGCTATTATTTAAGGCAATTAAAAACAAAACAAGCAACCAAATTTTGTTTGATTGTTTGAACATCAAAATACCCAGAGGTCCTTAGTAAAGGGAACTACTTTAAATATAGCTGTACTGTTTTCCCAATGGTAAGACTATTGTAGTAGGAAGCTGCACTGCGGTTTCTGGATCTGGGATCCTAGACAGGGCTTCACCTGCTGTATACATTTGCTGGACTTGTTGTTTCTTCATTTCCTGGACATAAAGCTTTATTAAAAATGAAATTCAACCGTTAAATTTTCTAATTGTTAGTGGGGTTAAATCAACATTCTGTTTTTTTATATTTCATTGACTGCAATGGTAAGAAAGTTAGAAGAAGCAGAGTAGAAAATTGTTCTTGAACAAACACATTTCTAACAGTAAATGTAATTTTTGTTCAGAAAAGTCTACAAAATCAAATGTTAAAAGGAAACAAAAATTTTAACTACTTTAGAACAACAGTCGTTAAGCCATCAAATGTTTTTGGACTAATGCTCATTCGAATGAAATGTATAGCCCTCTTTATCTTTCCAATAGAAAACTATGCTTCAGGTTCCCTACAGTGCTGGTCATGCCAAAACCTTGGCATTTGAACAAGTGATCTCTACTGGAAGGGGAAGATAAAAAGGTCTGACTGGCAGATCCACTTGCTCAGCAGAGATCTTATGACCAGGTGTCAAGGCTTTTGTATTTTCTCCAGTAAAGGAAATCATTTTAGCTTGTTTAGCCTTCACTTTTCATGACGGCAAGACTATTAACAGTTTTATGCTAACGTTTGGGTTTAGGTATATGTCATGTTTACATGCATATATATATATGTATATTTCAAGACATTTTGACATTGAAGTTTTCAGGAGTACATATGTACAATCTATTAGTAAAACCCAAAGGTGCCATAATAGCAACAATAAACAATATAAACTTCTATAACACATTGCACAAACATATTGGGCAGCACAGTGTCCAGCAAAATGGTGGTCTGATGTTTGAGTAGACAGTGGACACTATCTACATTGAGTTTGCCAGTTCTCCCTGTGCTTGTGTGGGTTTCCTCCTGGTAGGTTAATTGGCTCCTTTCCAAACTGACTCAAGCATGCATGTATGGACCCGCCCCCCCCCCCTCCCCGCCAAGTGTGCCCAATGTGGACTGGGTGCTGTGGAGGCACAGTGCATTATGGCATAACTCACAGCATTTTGCCTCTGAATGTTGCAGTTGTTCGGTTTGAGTATTTTTAAATCTAATAAGTATGTAACTATAGGTATGGATGGAGAAAGCACAGTTTATATGACACAAAATAATGGAAAAAGGTATGCATTTTATGGAATCATAGCCATGTGTCCCAAATGATATGATAATGTAGAACTCAAACCTACATCCCTCATTCTGATAACTTCTCCTGTAAAGGTTTGTAATTTGATTGGAAAACTATTTTTTTTACTAATAATGCCAGTGTCCTATAAATAGAAGTAAGCTAAAAAAAAAATAACTTGCCTAATGTGTAATTTTGGAGAAAGTCAGTTTTACATAACACAAAAGTTAGTAGCACAATAGATATTTCTATTCATACAGTACAGTAAAACTACCACACTAAAATTTTCAATAGGTATACTACATTCACAACAGCAGCTTTAGGACAATGTTTGGCAATGGGAAATGTCTGTTTTGGCACTGTGGGAGGCAGTGTGAACTGTATACATCTAAGCATTTTATTTTTAAATCTATTTAACTTAAATTTTTCTGTCAACAGGCAACGTGCTGACAGGAGGAGAGAGCACAGAGAAGGGTAAAGATTTGGCTAAACAGAACAGAAAAAATGCTTTGGTAGGTAAAACAATTTCCATATATGCAATTAAAGGTGTATTTATCCATTTGTCTAGAGCTTTGTTTCAACCATGGTAATGGCGGTAGGTATAGTACATTGCATACATTGGATTATATATTTTAAAAAATCCATCTATGTCTGTGACAGTGTATGAATGCTTTTTTGTCTTTTTATGATTTTAAATACTTGTTGAGATCACACATCATACAGTCTTAATGATGTAAAAAAGCAATAAACATAGCTAACGCGTTTTAAATGTTACATAACAGCCTAACAAATTATTCACTAAGCGGATAATGAACTGAAATAAGTTCTAATGCAAATCACTGTTATGTGTATGTAAATATAAGTTATTAGTAGAGGGGCAAGCCAGTGAAAACCCTTTACCGAGCAAGTAAATGAGCTGATCTTAGTTGAGCACAAACAGAGCTTCAAGAAGAAATTAAGAAGGAAGCTAATTCAAGACAGAGCAGAAAAGGGCTTCTCAGAAGGAAAACCGTAAATGCGGTTGGGCCAGCGGGCACAACTGTCCAGGCAGAAAGACTGAAATTATTCAAGAAGCAATTAGGTAGCATCGTGGTGAGGAAGAGAATACTTAAAGAGAATGAACCCTGATGCTCCGATGGGTGTGAAGTCAATTTAGAGCCATTTCAGAGATAGTCTGTGCTTTCCTCCCAGGGCTAAGTGCTGTTCAACTCATGTTGTGTATGGAGATCAACAATGTTATTGTAGCTGAACTCTTCATCCGAAATTAGAGGCGTGATGCCACGGGAGGCAGACAGGGAAACATGTTATCAGATGTCTTGCTATGCAGCACACACAGGGTCTGGGAATCAGTGCTCAGTCATGTAACAACATGAGGACCAGATCAAACACTTTCCAATTATAAATCTTAATATTTTACATTTTCAAAGCATGCTTACGGATTGCTAATGAGGGCATACAAATGATGGAAAAAATGCAGACTAGATTTAATGTAGTTGTGAAATGATAAATGTCTTTTAATGGGGGCCAGTGAATGTTTAAAAGAAGGCTTCCACTTTATCTAAAATAAAGACAACGCTGGGAACAGTTTTTTCAGTAATAGACATATTCCCTTTAAAAAATAAAATTGTCCAAAGCTTGGGGAAATCAAACTGGAAACACTGGTAATGTACAGTATGTATAAGCATGCGTTACCGCCAATGAAAACCTCACATCAATATATCAAAAGATATAGAAAGATGAAGTTATATGTACAGTGGGGATCGAAAGTTTGGGCACCCCAGCTAAAAATTTGTATTAATGTGCATAAAGAAGCCAAGGAAAGATGGAAGAATCTCCAAAAGGCATCAAACTACAGATTAGACATTCTTATAATATGCCAACAAAAGTTAAATTTTATTTCCATCATTTACACTTTCAAAATAACAGAAAACAAAAAAATGGCGTCTGCAAAAGTTTGGGCACCCTGCAGAATTTATAGCATGCACTGCCCCTTTTGCAAAGCTGAGACCTGCCAGTGTCATGGATTGTTCTCAATCATCGTCTGGGAAGACCAGGTTATGTCAATCTCAAAGGTTTTAAATGCCCAGACTCGTCTGACCTTGCCCCAACAATCAGCACCATGGGTTCTTCTAAGCAGTTGTCTAGAAAACTGAAACTGAAAATAGTTGACGCTCACAAAGCTGGAGAAGGCTATAAGAAGATAGCAAAGCGTTTTCAGATGTCAATATCCTCTGTTCGGAATGTAATTAAGAAATGGCAGTCATCAGGAACAGTGGAAGTTAAAGCAAGATCTGGAAGACCAAGAAAAATATCAGACAGAACAGCTTGCAGGATTGTGAGAAAAACAATTCAAAACCCACGTTTGACTGCACGATCCCTCCAGAAAGATCTGGCAGACACTGGAGTTGTGGTACACTATTCCACTATAAAGAGATACTTGTACAAATATGGTCTTCATGGAAGAGTCATCAGAAGAAAACCTCTTCTACGTCCTCACCACAAAAAGCATCGTTTGAACTTTTGCAAATGAACATATAGACAAGCCTGGTGCATTTTGGAATCAAGTTATGTGGACCGATGTGGTTAAAATTGAACTTTTTGGCCGGAATGAGCAAAGGTACGTTTGGAGAAGAAGGGGCACAGAATTTAATGAAAAGAACCTCTGTCCAACTGTTAAGCATGGGGTTGGATCAATCATGCTTTGGGGTTGTGTTGCAGCCAGTGGCACAGGGAACATCTCACGAGTAGAAGGAAAAATGGATTCAATAAAATTTCAGCAAATTTGGATGGTAACTTGATGCCATCTGTTAAAAATCTGAAGTTAAAGAGAGGATGGCTTCTGCAAATGGATAATGATCCTAAACACACCTCAAAATCCACGGGTGATTACATCAAGAGGCGTAAACTGAAGGTTTTGCCATGGCCTTCACAATCTCCTGACCTCAACATAATTGAAAATCTATGGATAGACCTTAAAAGAGCAGTGCGTGACAGACAGCCCAGAAATCTCAAAGAACTGGAAGACTTTTGTAAGGAAGAATGGGCAAAGATACCTCAAACAAGAATTGAAAGACTCTTGGCTGGCTACAAAAAGCGTTTACAAACTGTGATACTTGCCAAAGGGGGCAGTACAAGATATTAACTCTGCAGGGTGCCCAAACTTTTGCAGACGCCATTTTTTTGTTTTCTGTTATTTTGAAAGTGGAAATGATGGAAATAAAATCTAACTTTTGTTGACATATTATAAGAATGTCTAATCTGTAATTTGATGCCTTTTGGAGATTTTTCCATCTTTCCTTGGCTTCTTTATGCACATTAATACAAATTTTTAGCTGGGGTGCCCAAACTTTCGATCCCCACTGTAAATCTTAATTTTTACTTTTAGAAGCTTACCCCATGCCTTCCATGGTTTATACCTTTTGATTCTTTAGTTAGTTTGCTTTCTATCAATTAAAGTAGAACTAAGACTTCTATCCTTTACAGCCACAGAAGCTGCCATCTTAGCCTCTGTGTTATCCGAGGTTGCCATGGTGCTGCACATGTGCTCAACTATGACACCAGCCATTTGATGGCTTGCCAGTTTGGCTGAGAGCTAATTTAAACACACTAGTAATTGTAACAGTTATCATTCAATGATACGCCTTGAATGTAACTGTTTAGGGAAACCGCTAAATTGGTGGGTTCAATTCCACTTTAAAGGGCCAACAGAAAGGCTCAGGATGCAAGAGGCATAAGTTAAAGCTCAACTTTTCCAGGAAAGCATACACATGCAAAAACTCAAATGACTTCATCTGCTGATCATTTTTATATTTTGTCTGTGTGAAGGTGGCCACCTTGGTAGAAGAGGGAAATTTGTTTTCTGATGGCACATTCCCCCCCTGATGACTGGTAATCTAATAACTGCTGAGGAGAATGTATAAGGAGAGGTGGAGAGCACAGATTCACAGAATAAATAAGTAGAATCAGGGAGATGCTTGCATCAGGTATCAGGTACAGTTTTCTTTCCAGCCAGCTCAGATTAACAATGAGTAGCAGAGGGGTCGATCATATCTCATCAGAATAGCAGACATCACAGTCCAAAGTGCACAGGATAGGTCTTCCTTTATATGACACAGCAGGCACAGTCATGTCTCAGGAAGTGATATTTTTCAGTAGACAAACAGAATTTTTTTTTAAGGTACTACTAAGCCACATTTAAAAGATCTAGATGTTCCCACACAACAAATCTTCACATATTGAGTTCAGGAATTACAACACTTTTATAGTATCTCAGGAGAAAGTGAAGGGGACTGTTTTACAATCTTCATGGCACTGGGTCTGAAAAGTTAAATAGTATAATTTTACAGACTGCCTTACTCAATCTCGAAAGCAAAAGTAAAAGGTTTCTGGTCTAGGGTGTAGCTTTTTCTTTTAACTCCTTGCTGTCCATGTAACATGGCAGCAAAAGGGGTAGGATTTAATGCCCACACACCGCATGTATGCATCAGTGGGCAGTCGAGGTTTCTGCGCTCCTAGCACAGTGACCGAGCTGTCATGAACCGCTCCTGTTGACTAGTAACAGTGGTTATGTGATTGGGCAGTCCTTCCTGACACCCAGGTGTAAAGACCCTGTTGATGTGAGGCCAGGGCTGGGCGGGAAGTGGTTAAATAAGCTGTGGATAAACATTGTTGATTCTGCTCAACCAGGGCAAGAGGAAACAATGGAACTATAAACTGAGGATAATCGTTTCTGAAGGCTAAACACAGAGCTGAAATTAAATCCCAACACTGACCAAATTTTCTTTCAGTTTTAAAAAGAGAGGAAGAGTTTAAATTTTGGATATGTTTTCATTTCTATCTGTGACTTCACTTTAACCTCACGTTTTTGAAACCAGGACAAGAAATGGGGGGAATGGTTGCCACTGGGATTGGAAGGCCAAGACAGAATTTTTTTTTAAACATTTCTACTCCTTCCACACTCTTCTAAAATACGTTTTGGCTCTTGCTCAATACATTTTCCTTCAGATCTTGACTTGACAGGAAGAAAAGGTAAATCTCAAAAGATATAGACCCAAAAAAATAGACTATAACCCTTCCTCACTCTATACAAAACAAAATTGAATGTTTTGGCTGGATTTGGGCTTTAACAACACAGAGAATAGGTAAACTTTATCTAGACCTCAGAAACTATACAGCACTCTTGCAATTAAAAGTTAGGTAAATTAGTGATCTCAGAAACTTAACTGGCAACACAATAAAATACAATAATAAAAAATATAGCTTGCATCAAACTGACTGACGTATGAGAAATTACCCAAAAAGGATATGGTCCTGGTGCCATTCTTTCTGTCTATATTGGTCAACAGCAAGCAGCGGTTCCTGTTCCCTGACACCACCCATTCTAGCCAAACATAGAACATGAGTTAATTCCATTTATAATTGTTCATTATGGAAATAATTATTTGTTATAGTTGTTTTGCAATGTAATCCTCATATCCAGATAAATTTGACTTTTGTGACAGTTGTGAATTCTATAATGGAACATTCAAAATTAGCTCTATAAAAATGAGTTACAGCATTGTTAAATATAGGAATATGTTTTAAATGATAATATATAGCTGAGCAAGTCCAATGAGTAAGGCAGCCAAAAGAATGCAGCTGGCACCCTTTTTTTTTTACATGCTATAATAACCCCACAGGAAACACGTGATCCTCAGGCCTTTAAAATATCTGCTATCTTCAATATTGGCCTAAATGGGTCTTTAATTCTACATTAATTAGTCTACCCCAGTGATTATATATTATACACAGATCCCAATTTACAAGCGAGGTCACCTTGCATGAGTGATGCTACCATCCCCTTATGCACTGGGACACCATATTAAAATATGGACAGGAGCCAGACGTATTAAGACAAGAGACTATGACTGTCACCTGGGAAAGATGTAACTCTGAACGGACATAAAGAGATTCAGAAAGCTGTCAAATACCACTTCATATTCATTCCCTCCTATAAATGATTGGTCCTTTGAAAACTTTATCCAAAGTTCTTCATATTCAATGTTTGCAGCATTTCAAAAAATACATAGATCTGTATATTATATATGTAGGAGAAACTGTGTAATTTTTCATTGTGCAATGTAAAAATAACTCTGCTATTAATGCAAGGGCCTTTTATTTAATCACAAGCTAATTTACTCCTGACAGAAAGTAAATTCCCACTATTTTCTGCAAGGCTTTATGAAATTGCCATCATTTTTAATTAATTCTTAATTAAAATATATTACACCACAGCTTCTACCCATCTCTCTTGATATTCTAACATAATCAATTCAAGAGCATTTACATATCATTAATTAAAAGCATTCCTCTCTCATCCTTAAAATCATAATGAGGCTCTATTTCTCATTAGCAGCCTTTAAGGGATAAAATAACAATACAGAAAAAAGGCGACTAGCATTTAAACAGAAAAATGTCTGTATTCCTTTAAAACCATTGGTGTTGGTGAAAATCAGGGATTTTATATAACCCTTCCTAAAGTTACATGTCATCCCTCTCAAAAATGGAGTGCAGTCAGATAAACATTACCTTTAGCATTAGATCTTAAACACAATAAAACATACTCTTTGATATCAAAAATGTTTGATCCCTTAAAATCTGATTGTATTATATAGTTCACACATTTTTTGTAATAAGCATTAAAATTGTGATTAAACATCTTTCATTATAATCAAAGTATCATTAAAGCATAAAACATGATAAATGTCAGACAGCTTATTTTACAGACAACTAAATTATAGCTATAAAATCAGCGAGTTTCATAAATACTAAATCTAAACCACTAAAACTAAAGAGCAGACATGATTTACATAAATGAAGTATAAATAACATTTAAATGTTATATTTAGATAATTGATAGGAACGCTAATAAAATATACCAATATAAGCTAAAGTTCCTGCTAAATTTCATGGTGTAATTTAACTTTATAGAAATCATTTTAAGAAGGGTAAAGGCTGACTGCCCATCAACAGGATCACTTAGATTGGAATTTTAGCTTGTAGCATCTTGTTTTTAAGCAATGCAAAAGTACAAAAAAATTAACACTTTTCAATGTATTTGTTAGTAGGCAAGTGAAAAGAGATACAACAGGACACACAAGGGACCAATTCATATAATCCTATTTGTCCATTTTGTTAGCCCTTTTAAATAAGTGCTAACCAAAATGATCAGGATAATTTTTGATGCTTTTATTAAGTCTTTGTTGATCTTAGGCCCCTTTCATACGGGGAGGTCCTGATCAGCAAGAGATTTGCTCACAAATCTCCTGCTGATCAGAGCAAAGCGGGCGGATGACAGATCCATGCCTGCTCATTTTATGCAGATTGGATATGTACAAAGCCCAACTGGCCTCAAATCCGATCCGGAAGTGGAAGATCCCCTTCCATTTCTTTTTTAGTGGGCCAGATCATATTGGAGGTAGGCGGTTGTAAACAGACACAAGTATTTTTACACCAGCCGGTTCATAGGGATACGTGGACCATCCAAGCAGGTCTGCCTGAAAAACTGACAGGCAGACCTAATCGGATCACCCATGTAAAATGGGGCTTAAACCAGGTTTTTTTTAACTTTGACTTTGAAATACAAGTCTTAGGGAACCCATAAAACAATATTTCAAATCTACAGCTCATGGCTCATTACCATGATCATCAAGTTGTAGATATAATAGAAGGAATATATAATAACACTAAACTTTTTGATGTGTAACCTGTGACTATTTTTTGCTGCCCAATACTCACTTCTGTGGGAACAATATATTAGTCTTGGTGTTCAGTGGCAAGAATACATTTGTATTGGGGTTCGGTGACAATAATCCTTCTGCTCATTTAATGTTAATTATCTGGGAGCCCAGAAATGTGCCACTCATCTAGTGGCAGTAGGCTCTAGAACAGCCTATCTCAACCAGGGTGCCTTGAGGTTTCTTCAGGTGTAACTTGGCAAAATGTCTAAAGTTGCCCAAAACTTGTATACAAGCCAGCAGGTAGAAGAAGCCTGACTTTTAGTTACACAAAGCCACAGATCTTCATTGTGCGCCTTTACAACCTTCTAGCTATCGACGTACTGACAACCAATGACATTATCAGTTGATAAGGAGGATGACAGATGCCTGCACAGCATCCCTGTTTGACCCACCCCTGCCCCTTTCCATCAGTGCTGGGGTCACATTAGCTCAGTGATGCAGAAAAACTGAAAGAAATACTGTAATACTAGTCAGTATAAGTGTGCAAAAGTATATTTGATTTGGAAGAATAAATCACCTCTAGCGTTGGGTGTCCTACATGTGTGGATGCTGCTGCATTATATAAAACTATTAGAATAGTTTTTTACATTTTAGAATGGGGTGCCTCAAGACTGCCCATAATTTTAAAGGGTGCCTCAGAACTGTCCATATTTTTAAAGGGTGCCATGACTGAAAAAAAGGTTGAGAAACACTGCTCTAGAACACTGAAGGCACATATCAATCCACTGCATCAGTGGCCAGGGGAAACCTAAAGTTTCGCAGGGCACAGCTTGATGAACTCTGCTCTAAGCACTTTGATTGTTGTTCTAGATTAGCTGTCTTTCCACTCACATGCAAGAAAAGGTATCCACTGGTAGGAGGATCAGATACTGCAAGAATAGACAGTAACCAAATCATTTTTGTAGTGGAGAATGTGGAATTTTTACCTTTAAATATCCATGAAGTTCAAGAAAAGATTAGATAAGAACGTGTTTCAGATGCAAAATTACATAGCCAGAGAGCTCCCACAAATTCGAGAGTACTTGTGGCTTTGCATAACATGTTAAATTGGCATTTAAATTGTAGACCAAAGCTAGCCTACATGTTAAGATTTCTCTCTGTTGTTTCAAAGGCTTCAAATTTCAGATCAAAGCTTGTTGAGCCAGACAGGGCTACCCACAGCTCAATTTTTTTTCTGATTCAGCAGAAACTGGCTGAAATGTGTGCCGTGTATGGTCAGTGTAGGCACTTTCAGATACTGAGCATATCTTTACCCTGACAGCTCATAAACAAGCTTTGCAAATTAGGACCAAAACTTACATGATCAAGCTCTGGTCCTCCTTTTTATAGTCAGTAAATGTGATGGGGAGCATCTATAGCCAATATGGAGGTATGGGGGACAGAAGAAGGTGAGTCTCGGCACATCCATGCATTGTCTGCTCAAAACCTTTATAATGTAGCACCCCATGGTTTGGTGCTCTTGGGGTGTACTGTAATTAAATTGAACACACATTACCAGGTTAACAAATTGGACATATCCGTTAGCAAGCTTTAGCATATATAGCAGAAGAAGTTACTGTCAGAAATCAATTTGCAATATAGATTTCCTGGCTCTATAAATCGGAACTAAACCCGCCTATCCTTTTTAGCCAAGGAAGCTGCCATCTTATCCTCTGTTTCATATGCAACTGCCATGGCGCTGCATATGTGATTGTAATGACACTAGCCATTGATGGTTTCACAGTTTGGTTGAGAGCACAAGCAGATGTGACAACATTCCCAGCAATCGGGGAATGTACTGTAACTGTTTTCTGAAACTGCTAAATCGATAGGTTTAGTTTTGCTTTAGATTAACCATACACTGCCCAGCACTGATATCTCAAGGTCTGACTAGAACATGCTAGTACATCATTCAGTGTTTAGTGCTATTACGGCAACCACTGGAATCTGGAAAACATAACATGTTACATGGTATCCGGCAGCATTCTATACTATGTAATTGACGCAAA
This sequence comes from Staurois parvus, assembly GCF_062004578.1. Classification (NCBI taxonomy): domain Eukaryota; kingdom Metazoa; phylum Chordata; class Amphibia; order Anura; family Ranidae; genus Staurois; species Staurois parvus. Next base: position 1,136,058 of record NW_028317990.1, on the reverse strand, counting down.
CACTGTGCATATTTAATTTATCACAAAGCATTTGAGCAGGTTTTTTTATTCTTTTTTTTTTTTTTTTTTACCATTTCTCTGCTTTTACTTAGACTGACAGCTGAATTTTACTTTGTTGTGGCTTTGTGGGTTAAAAATACTGAAGCTTGCTTTTTTAGATGTAGTGGTACTCTCTGGGCTCATGATATCTGAGGACAAACATAGGGGCCTAATTCGGAGGGTCAAAAAAAAACAAAGTTTCAGATTATACAGACCTTTCTGCTATTTTTGCCAGCCATTTAAGCTACTCATACTTTTTTAACAGAAGTTCTGGAAGCTTTCATTGAAGTAGTGTATTGTGGATTTTTTTTTCCTTTCCCCAGATTCAATAATTTTTGCTCTTTTTTTAGGTTACCTTTTTTCAAGCTGTGTGCTTTTACTTTTTTTTCCCTCATCATTTTTGGCATTACAACTGTCCAACTTTTTGCATTTCACCAAAGGCTGAAGTATGTAGGACACACAATATTTTATAGAGAGATATGAACTTGCAGATTAATGTGAAAATGGAAAGAACAACTCCTGACATTTTTATAAGGTGTTAAAACCTCTGTCAGTTGTTCATTACTCTGTACCCCCAAAAGAGATACTTCCTATACTGGTTAAAAAGTCATGAGATAGCATAAAACATGTTGACTTTCCTCTGTGTTCCTACAGTGGTCAAGTGCTGTGTTTGAGTGCTTTTACTATTGGAATTTGGATGTTGGATGTTTTTACAGAGTGCAGCTGTCCAGACCTTTGTAATCTGCACTGCACAGTCAGATGAACTGGGCTAGCATCTGAATATTTGAGGGATGTGGAGGACAGTAGCAGTTGGCCCACCTGGAGCAGCCTTCTATTTCCTGTACTGGTGATAGGGATTCAAAGGAACATGAAGAGGAAAATTCCTCAATGGAGTCACAGACAGCAATACAATCTAAAATACATTCTAAAGCTAGCTATACACTAGTAGAATTTCCTTCAAAATGTTTTGTTTTAGGAACACTCATTCGATTTGCTAACTTTCTGGTGTAAAAGCGTCAAGAAAATTTTAAGGAGCAAGATGGAAATTTTTTCTCAAATTAACAAATTTCTAACAGTAAAATGTGGTTTACATTCAATAACTTGCATTATTTTCAAAATTGAATGTTAAAAACAAACAACATGTTGAAGTTTCTTTCAAACAACGTTCGTCCAGTCATTAAATGAACATAGAATTTTTGTACAAATGTTTCTTCGAGTAAAGCCAATGTATCTCTTTCCCCACTTCCTTCAAAAGTAAGAAATCAGCAGCAGTACTGTGTTGGCCATAGACAAAAATATAAGTTTAGATTTTGGGTGATATGTTGTTAAAAGACAATTAAAAAAAAATTTTTTTTGCTTGGTTAATAATCTCTGTTTTCTATTTAAAAGAAATAGGATGGTAAACCGAATCTGAAGCCATTTTTCTTTTTTAATCTTACTTTTCCAACGGAGACATCTGCTTCAGTAATATGTTTGAAACAAGATCCCCTTCAGTTTAGTGAGATTTACTCACACTTCCCATTGCAGAACTGGGACAGTAAAAAATATGAAATGGGATTTAATTAATTCATATATATATATATATATATATATATATATATATACACACACATACAGTTAGGTCCATATATATTTAGACACAGGCACAATTTTCATACTTTTCGCTCTGTATGCCACCAGAATAAATTAAAATGAAACAATCCAAATGAATGTGAAGTGCAGACGTTCAGCTTTAATTCAAGGGGTTGAACATAAATATCAAGTAGAAATTTCAGGAGCTGCAACCATTTTTATACACAGTCCCTCCATTTCAGGGGCTCAAATGTAATTGGACAAATGAATAGAATCGAAAATAAAATGTGCATTTTTAATATTTTGCTGAGAATCCTTTATTAGCAATGACTTTCTGAAGTCTGGAACCCATGGACATTACCAAAGACTGGGTTTCCTCCTTTCTGATGCTTTGCCAGGCTCTTAACTGCAGCTGTCTTCAGTTGTTCTTTCTTTGTGGGTCTTTCTGCCTTTAATTTTGCTTCTAGCAAGTGAAATGCATGCTCAATTGGGTTGAGATCAGGTGATTGACGCAGCCATTACAGAATATTTCACTTATTTTCCTTCAAAAGCTCCTGGGTTGCTTTTGCAGTGTGTTTTGGATCATTGTCCATCTGTACTGTGAAGCGCCATCCAATCAACTTTGGTGCATTTGGCTGAATCTTTGCTGCATTTGGCTGACAGTATATCTCTAAACACCGCAGAATTCATCCGGCTGCTTTTGTCTTCTGTCACATCATCAATAAACAGCAATGACCCAGTGCCTCTAGAAGCCATGCATGCCCATGCCATCACACTGCCTCCACCATGTTTTACAGAGGACGTTGTGTGCTTTGCATCATGCCTTCTCCACACTTTTTTCTTCCTGTCATTCTGGTACAGATTCATCTTAGTTTAATCCATCCAAAGAATGCTTTTTCAGAACTGGTCTAACTTTTTATATGCTTTTTGGCAAAGTCTAATCTGGCTTTTCTATTCTTCAGGCTTATGAATGGTTTGCACCTTAATGTGAACCCTCTGTATTTGCTCTTGTGAAGTCTTCTCTTGATTGTAGACTTTGATAATGATATGCCCACCTCCTAGAGAGTGTCCTTCACTTGTCTGGATGTTGTAAATGGTTGTTTTTTTTTTTTTTACCATAGAGAGGATCCTGCGCTCATCCACCACTGTTGTCTTCCATGGACGTCCATGCCTTTTTATGTTTCTGAGCTCACCAGTGCGTTCTTCTTTCCTCAGAATGTACCAAACTGTTGATTTGGCCACTCCTAATGTTGCTGCTATCTCTCTGATGGATTTGTTTAGTTTTTGAAGCCTGACAATGGCCTGTTTCACTTGCATGGACAGCTCCTTTGAACGCATGATGTAGGTTCATAGCAATAGATTCCAAAAGCAAATACCACACTTAGAATCAACTCCAGTCCTGCTTAATGGATGAAGAAATAACGAAGGAGTAACCCACACTTGGCCATGAAACATCTTTGATTAATTGCTATATAACTATAGCTTGAATATGTTTTGGTAAATACCTAAAAAAAAACTAAAATTGTGCCTGTGTCCAAACATATATGGACCTTAACTGTGTGTGTGTGTGTGTGTATATATATATATATATATATATATATATATATATATATATATATATATATAAATAAAAGAAAACCTACTCAACTTCACTCTAAAGCTAGTGGAATTAAGAGATTCCTCTCTATTTTTCTGTGTTGAAAAGCATGCACATTCCAGCATGACTCAGTTGATCATAAAACCTCTAGGGACTATAAGCAAAATATTGTTTTATAAAGCTTTTTGAGGGATATGAGAATTATGTATAATATGCAGATTACCCTCAGACTCCGTTTTTCTTTTGCCTTCAAACACAGCCTTTTTGCAATCACTTTCCCCCATTTACAATCTGCATTGAGATGATTGAAGCAAAATATGCATACAAGAGGATGATCTAGTGAGAGTCAAATTTCAATGCATCATCCTGAGCTCCCTGCTGCCACAGGCAAGATGAAATATGCAGTATTTATATGTGTAGGACGGTCAGAATCTGGGGGAGATTGTGTAGCATTCCTAAATGATCTGTAATGGTTCTGAGTAGGCGCCAAACCGATTGTCCGTGAAAGGTAAATACAAGTAGACAACTCCTATCACTTTGAAAACACTGGGTACTTAGCACCATATATTACTACAATTTATATGGCTGTTCTGTAGACTGACAACATCTGTTTGGATATTCAGATGAAAACTTTCCACATCAAAGTACACCTGCCACAAAACTGAACATTTGCTTAAATTGAGCAGAAAATCACTAAAATGATCAGTAGATTCACAGATACAGGCAGCTGATACTTTATGCACATCTTGACTTTTTCTTGTAAAAGTCACTCTTGGCCCCATCAATTCCCCCATCTATCTGTTAGTCCTGTAAGGAGATGGGTGGTGGTGATATAATACCAGCTACCCATCTGCTGATTATTTTGACATGTAGTTTGCATGGAACCTCTGTTTTTGTGTTTTCCTCATCATATTCTCTCTTTGAATTGCATAGGTTTTCTTTAATTTGAAATGTTGTCATAATGACCCATTGACACCACTTTCATGGAATTTGTGTCTAAAGACCAGGGAATCCCTTAATTTGAGGTGGGATTTCCTCTCCCTTCTTGTGTTGGCTATGTGGCAGGAAGTGAAGGGAAATCTCCCCAATGGACAAAAAAAAAGCTGGCAGGGGTTATAAACCTCCCTTACTCTATCTGAAATGAAAAAAAAAGTTCTGCTTGAAAGGCCAACTCTGTAATTAGCCCTTTTCCAGAAGTCTTCAGTCTTGTGATGCCCTGGGTTGTCTTCCTTATTTTCAACCCTGGGTGGGTGCTCTGATGAACAGTACTGATATGATATCAGCACTGCTTTTTGCATCAATACACTGTGAATGGAGGGTCCTGTGGTTTGACTCATGGTTGTTGTCAAGCACCGCCTGGTGGGATCTCTAGTAACCCACAGAACGGGATTCCCCAGGGAATCCAGGAGTCTAAGCCCCAGTCTGCCTTTTCACCAGAGCCCCTGATGGTGGGGATGGACTTGGCGCAAGACTGAGACCAGGTCGCGGCCCCTGAGTGGACACAACTGTGGTAGAGGGGTCCGCCAAGGGTATGTGCCAGGGGAGAGCCTGATGTGAAGGGGCTGGCAGGTCCAGACAGTAGTAACTGGATCCGTGCGGGATGGATGACAGTGTGGAGTATTGAGTGGTCAGACAAGCCGGGTCGGTAACGGTGGAGGCAGATCGGTACAGAGCAGCGGGCAAAGAGTAAACGGGTCACGAGCCAAGGTTCAGCAACAGGAGGTCAAACAGCATAGGAGTAGGCAGAAGAGTAGTCAGGGACGAGCCGGGGATCAGAGCAGGAGATGGTCAACAGGAATCAGGATCAGGCAGGGTCGGCAACTAGGTAACTTCTCACAGGAACAGATGCACAGGCAACTAGACCTTACGGCAACCTGATCATTGCATGGCTGGTTTAAATAGCACACCCTGCGCTGTCATTGGTGCCAGGCGTGCGCCCGCGTGCGCGAGTGTGCATGCGTGGCCGCAATTGCCGCTGCGGACGCGCAGCTCCTAGTGCCTGCACATTGGTGCGCCTAGGCAATCTGCGCATGCGCAGACCCGTGCGCCGCGGCGAGCACTGAAATCCCTGACAGTTGTGTTCTTATTCTTCCAGGCTGGAGGATGCTGCGCATTGTACAACACAAAATAAGAAGGAAATCTTGTAGCAAAGAAACTACTGTGGGGTACAGCTCTGGATGTATAAAACATACAGATGTATAATTGTTGCCCCATTCTATCCAGCCATTTGGCTGCTGGCTACCAGGAGTGACTGTGAATTTACCTTCAGAGCCCATTTAGATATATGCGTGTGTGTAGAGGTGTGTCTTTCTGTAGCACTAAGCATTGTCATGCTTTAACTTTTGCTTCCTTTGTGCATTGAGAAGCATTTTTGACACTACGTGGTGGGTGCCTTCATTGCATTTTTGAATTTAGAATTTGTAGTAGATAGGGTTACCAGTCATTTACCTATCATTGTGTAATACCTGTTGTTAACGCATCAAAACATGTTATATGTGTTTTCATCCACTGCCATTGACTTCTACAGAATCCCCAATGCATGAGACAGCGGCAAAAAATTGATATATTGTATTTTGCAAATTGCCCTGGACTGCAGTGCTGAGATGGGTAGGGTACAGACACTATTTTTATAATGGAGAAGACAGACACAAGCATGTTTAAGCACTTTGCAATATACGAGTTAAACACAATTGTGTAAATGGGCCCTCAAACATTTAGGCACAGTAAACCCATGGAGTGCTCTTTTTTTAAACAATTAGCACAGGAAAAATCAATGGGGAAATGTTTATATAAAGATTGCTGCAACAAGCACTCAAAATCCTGTTGCTAAAAACATGCAAAATGAATTATGTGAATTGGGAGTCAATACAGACAATTTTGCATCTATCTTTCAGCAAGCTTATACCACAATGAATAAGGCAATCTAAACAGAAATCCTGAATTATTTTAAATAGATGGTTTTGAAATTTTCATCCAACTAACCTTTGTTCCTTTGTTTTGTGATGAGTAAAAGAGAAACTACATTCAATAGCCAATGGTGAATGCACCCGACACTACAAAGTGTAAACAGTGTGGGAGCACATTAAATAAAAATAGGATGTTTCAAAGGTCAGATTGTTTGCTTGTATATGAGTATCCTAAAGTCGGAAATGTACAAAAGAATCTGATCATTTGTCTGAAAAGAATCAACCTCTTGACAGATATTTTTCCACCTGATATGCACATCTGCCATCCAGTGTTTGTTCTCAAACTTCTTCAAGTAGTAAACTGTTATGCCTAACTATCTGTAAAAAATAATAAGCAAAAAGCACAAATTGTTAATCCTACTAGGTCTTTTGTCATCAATTTGTTGTAATGTGTGCAGTATTGTGTAGGTCAGAGCAGATGAAAACAACACACCAACACTAACCTTAGGTGAAGAAAACCGGTGCTCTACGAGGTGTGGCAACTTAATTCTCAGATTGCCCACAGCATAGCACTATAGTGGCGAATTACACAGCCATTCGCAGTCGAGTGTGATCTGACTTGTTCTAACTTGCAATTATCTGGGTCACAGACCAGTTGACTCTTGTCTTTATGGAGTAGTGGATGAAATAACAAGTGTGTGCGTTATGCTGTTGCTGAAAATGAGTGACTGGAATCCTGAGCAGTGGATTAACATCATATTTTGTGTGAAAAGTGCGAGTGAAACTTTAGTTCTGTTACAACAGGCTTATGCTGAACATTCCATGAAGAAATCAAATGTTTTTGAATGGCATATGCAGTTTATGGAGGGATGGGAAGATGTCCACGACAATGCAAATAGTGGGTAGCCATAAACGCAAAGAACGGATGCAAATGTGGACAGAGTGCAAACCCTCATACACTCAGACTGAAGATTGAGTGTGCAAATGATTGCAGAAAAATAGAACACGGAATACAGGGAAACAGTGTGACAGATTCTAACAAGGATTTGGGAATGAGAAAGATTTCTGCAAAGATGGTATCTTGAAACATGACAGAGGATCAGAAAGAATGTTGTCTGCAGATTTCATTTAGTGTATAGGTAAACATTTCTTTACAGTCCATTCTGGGAATTAAATTGTCACACCTCGTAAAAATGAAGGATTGATGACCCGAGACTGCAGCATGGTAGCAGACAATGCTTCAGGTTATGCTGTCCTCTTCCAGTTGGGGGATCTTTAATTCTAAATTACAAAATTGCAAGAAGGGCCTCACGCATTACCTTTAAAAACCATTAATTAATTGAAATACATACAAAATATGTCCTCTGCTGTTAAGTGTGGCCCTGATCTCTCTATAATGGCCATCCATCTACTGTACTTTAGTTGGTATTGTGGGTTAGTCCACATTAATATGCTTGCAGCCACATGGCGTTTGTGAGTATATTTTGTATATCTTTCAATTATTAAATTTTTTTTAAGGTAATGCATGAGGCTGTTGTGCCTTTCTTGGTATTTTGTCACTTAGTATTGTATAGGTGTATAGTTATGGGAACCTTCCATGGGCACTAGATGTTATGAGTATGGCCAGCTATGGCCATTGATGAGACCCAGAGCCAGAATGAAAGGCCAGATCGTGTATGAGAATAATAAGAGAATGGGAATATTTTCTACAGCTGTAACTATATCTGCACACTCATATCAGGCAAATCAGATTTACATCACTGTCTTGTGTATATATCAGGTGCTCCAGGAATACTTGTCAAGACAGCCTGTCTCAGCCCTTCACACGTCAGATAAAATCACAGCACTCTGTGTTTGGGTCTGTTGACAGCAATTTATTTTGAGGTGTTGTCACAATATGAAATTTCTCCCATGCTCTGCACCATGTTGCTCGTTTCTGCTGCACTTTTTCAGCTGCCAGATGCTACAGGTTTAGTGAAGAAACACAGACTTTCTTTTTTAATGATTCAGTGAGGAGTTGGTGAAGTGGCACCGTTAAAACATGCATCCCGGGAGACGCTGAGACATTGTGGCATCCCAAATCCTACATACTGCTGACTTAACATCATTACAAAGTGTTGACAAGCAGTGCCAATCCACAGTTCTAGAATAAGTTGTGTCCTTCATGCTGCTGACATGTCATGTGTAGAAGTGAAAACAAAGACAACACTTTCTCTTCTCTCTTTGTCTCTTCCAGCTCTTCCCAAGCTTCTCCCCCTGGCAGGAGGCTCTAACTTGCTGCAAGTTCTATGCCATTTATTTCCCACTTCTCTTGTTACTCTGCCTATTGTCTAAGCTAATAACATTGCATTATGCTACTGTCATTTTTTTCCTGCCTGCATGGCGATATTGTTAACACCTGCATTAATTACTATGTTGAAAAGACAAAAAGCTAAAAGTAAAATTTATACAATTACATGTAATGACTTCTCCAGGCTGTTGTCTCTATTGTTTTTCATAAAAAAGCCCCTCCTTTTTTTTAAATTGATCCCATAGGTGTCTATAGGCATTATATGATAGTCAAAAGATAGGAAAAATTGTTTGAACATCGGCTTCTGGTATGCAAACAACTATATCAAACCGTAAATTGGAACTAAAGTTAAAAAGTAAAAAATGCGAGTAGGCAAGCTCTTTATTGCAAAAGAGACATGCTACGTCTCTTCTGCAATAAAACAAACTTACCTGCCTGTTCACAATCTTCTTTAGAATGTATGCTAAGCTTAGCATGAGTAACCCTTGGTGCTGGCATGAATGAACTCATGAACGGTGCACATGTGTAAGAGTTACGTCAATTAAGAAAGCCAAAGACACTGCACCTGAAAAAGAGGTGGCGAGAGTTTGTCAAAAGGCAGCAAGGGAGCCTTCAGAGGTCACATTGCTGGAGTGGAGGACTTTAGTTGAACTTTAACATAAACCTTTTACTTCCCTGACATGGATGGACGATTCAATATGTTGCCCAACTCCTTTTTCAGATTCAATGAATGTTTATGAAGTTTTACAGAGAATACAACAGCATGTATTATGAACACAGGGGAGAGAACACACATAATTAAGACAAGACAGCCAAAAGGCAGTGACTGAGTACAGTCAGGGTACTTAAAGCTCATCTAGCCACCAATTTCCATCTATAGTCAAAAACTAAAAGCAATAAGCGGGGCCAAGTGCAAGTCGAGCAGAGTTCCGAAGTAAACAATATGGGACCATGCATGAGACCTCCTTCAATTTTTCAATCAAAGGATGTCAGGCAGGAGGATGAAAACAGGGCCACCCACAAAGCAAATTTCGACCTTTTCTTAATGGACCAGATGAAATTTGCTCATGTTATGGCTAGTCTAGGGCTATTAATGTATAAAGGTAAATTGTTAAACAACCTTGTACCAATCTGATCTTGTACTAAAATAATTAAAACAGATAACTCCAAACCACCTGGACCACATCTAGTGATTTAGACTTTTGAAGGAATTTCAGTTCACCTCTGCAGAGCAGGTGGAGATGACTGTTATTTGAAGCTTTTCTGACAGTACTATCCAGTGGATATTCTTATCACCCTAATTTTAAAGCCCCTTATTCCCCCTGCCACAAGCCACAAGTGTATCCAGCACAAACATGGTGAATGGAAGCATGACTAATAATAAAAAAAAAAAAAAACAGGTTCTGCTTTACCAAGCTGCAGTGCTCAAGGTCTCCTCCTGCCTAGTGCACTGGGTCTAGTGATCCCTTTATGCGGGCACAGCTGGTCTGAGCAATATCTAGAACAATGGCTTCTGCAATGTTTCAGCATAAATGATGGGCTGCATATTTGAGTCGAACAGTACAGGCGTTCGGTGGACTGTTCGCCCATTGTGCCCCACAATGCACTACGCCCACAGATCAAGTGCAATGCTTTGGCCAATCACAGGGGGGTGATCCTGCCCCCTTGTGACATCATCACCCTATTTAAGAACTGTCATTGCGGCACAGCTGTCAGACAGCAGGAGCCAGCACTGAGGGCAGAGTGGATTTTTTTTTCTTTTTTCGGTTCGGCGGTGGAAGTGGTCATCGCAATTGACGTTGGATCTATTTCGGGGGACATTTTATTATTTTTTATTTTTAATGAAGGACTTCTCAAAGAAAGGACTTCATCTTTTTTTACACTACACTTTTTTTTTGTAAATGTGTAGCGGTACCATGTACCACATACTTATTCACATGGGGGAGGCGGGATCTGTGGGCCCCCTTGTTAAAGGGGGCTTGCAGATTGCGATAAGCCCCCTGCCTTCAGCACCCACAAACACTGGCCAGGGTTGTGGAGAAGAGGACCTTGTCCCCATCAACATAGAGACAAGGTGCTTTGGGGGGAGCCCCCCTGCTCCAAAGCACCCCCCCATGTTGAGGGCATGTGGCCTGGTATGGTTCAGGAGGGAGGTGACGCTCGCTCATCACCACCCCTTTCCTGACTTGCTGGGCTGCATGCTCGGATAAGGGTCTGGTATGGATTCGGGGTGGACCCCTATACCATTTAAAAAAAAAATTTGCCATGGGGGGGGTTCCCCTCAAAAACCAGACCCGAATGGCTTGGTCTGGATGGGAGGGGGGACCCCATGCTGTTTTTTTTTTAAATTACAATTCTTTTGACATGAAGTTGTTAGCAGAGAACCCCGCTGACAGCTGAAACAAGTATGTTTCACTACTAAAATACCGCAGTACTTAATCATATAACTCATGTGGTATTTTAGTAACTGAGTGGTATCTTACCGCATACTCAGATGTGCTAAGATACTGCTCAGTAAATTGTCCCTGTTCAAAGTTTGTGGTCAAACCTTTGGTAGGTTCAAATGTTCGACCGTGAGCCGAACAGGGGGGTGTTCAGCCCATCACTATTCAGCAGAGTATACATCATTCTGCAGAGTCAGGAGATGAAGACAGCAGCGCAGGACCAGTTTGGTAAGTAACCACTGAACACCATTGGATCTATATTTTGCTTAGCTTTTACTGACCATAAGGGAACATTTACATAGATCTGACCCTGCCCTTTCCATTGGTTGAACTAGATGGTGCTGTGTCTTTTTTCAACCTAACCATATAAGCTGTCCTGTACATTGCATACTCCTAATCAAAAAGTTTGCTGATGAATGTTGTATAGTCTCCAATTATTTAACTGAAGTTCCTCTTTAGGAAATGTTCAGAAAATTTTAATCTTTTAAAAATTTTAATTCTAAACTGAACCTCTCCAAAACCGAGCTCCTAGTCTTCCCCCCAGTCCGCGCACCCCCCAACCCACCGACTTCACCATCACGTCCAACCATGCCACCATCAAGCCCACCCTGCAAGCCAGAGTACTTGGTGTCATACTAGAATCCAATCTATCCTTCCAGCCCCAAGTCCAATCGCTGACAAACTCATGCAGACTCCACCTCCGCAACATCGCCAAAATACGCCCATTCCTAACCCCAGAAACTACTAAGCAGCTCATGCACTCCCTCATCATATCAAGACTCGATTACTGCAACTCCCTCCTCACTGGCCTGCCTCACCACAGGCTATCCCCACTTCAGTCGATCCTGAATACGGCGGCCAGACTCATCCACCTTACTAACCGCTCCTTTTCTGCCACCCCCCTCTGCCAATCCCTCCACTGGCTTCCGATTGCCCAACGGATCAAATTCAAACTGCTAACACTGACATACAAAGCTGTCCATAATTCTGCCCCAAACTACATCACCGACCTAATATCCAAATACCACCCAAAACACACTCTCCACTCTTCACAAGACCTCCTTCTCTCTAGTTCCCTGATCTCCTCCTCCCATGCCCGCCTCCAGGACTTCTCCAGGGCATCACCCATCCTCTGGAACTCCCTACCCCAATCCATCAGACTATCACCCGCTCTCCTCTCCTTTAGGCGCACCCTAAAAACCCACCTCTTCAGGGAAGCCTAGCCAACTCTCTGCTAACTGCCGATCTCCTCCACTCTGCCTACCATTCCATCCCCCACAGCTTTTCCTCCCGTACCACTATCCCCTCCCTCCTAGATTGTAAGCTCCAGGGAGCAGGGCCCTCGAACCCCTCGTGTATTGCACTGTATTGTTATTGTACTGTCTCATGTATTGTCTCCCATTGTAATGTACAGCGCTGAGCAAACTGTTGGCGCTATATAATCACTGTATAATATTAATAATAATAATGTCTATTATCTGTGACCAGAGAAGCATATGCAAATTGGAGTTTAAGAATTTTTAAATGATCCTACAGTATATCCTTAGGTTATGAGTTTCTGTACAACTATCACTTGTGACACAGTCATTAAGGTATAGTTGGGGGGTGCAAGGACTGTAGAGAATACATGTAGTACATAAGGCAAATAGCTTCAGGTTCTATTTTGCCTTTCCTCCATAAAGTCATTCCTACTGTTTGGCACATAGACACAACACCATGTGCCTGGCATGCCAGGTCTTTCACAACTGTAGCAACACCCCTAAATAGAACTTAAGACCTGCTAAATTGACCTCATGAGCCATATTATCACATGCGATATACATTGCTTCAGGGATCACTTTGGCTACTGCACACTGATGAAGCAAAGCCATAGTAAATGCTTGGTTAGCTTAAGGGAAATTCAACAATGGTTACACAACTAGGCAGAACAACTGAAGAATACATAACTGCAACAGCTATTATTTTTATTATACAGGATTTATATTGCACTAACAATATAACGGGAGACAATACAGCAACAACACAAGAGTTCAATACAAGAGGGTTAGGAGGGCCCTGCTCCTTGGAGCTTACAATCTAAGAGGGAGGGGCTAGTGGTAAAAAAGGTAGTAACTGTAGGGGATGGACTGGTAGGAGGAGTAGAAGATTCCATTATTAGCTGAGGGCAGGATAGGCTTCGCTGAAGAGATAGGTTTTCAGAGATCGCCTAAAAGTGAGCAGAATAGGCGATAGGCTGATAAATTGGGGTAGAGAGTTCCAGAGGATGGGGGAATGTCAGGGCAGGAGCTGAGGAACGGACAGGCAGGCCTAATAACAATGTAACACACTGGCTGGCAACAACCACTACCCACAGACCGAAGTCCCCCAGGGCGCGGAGTCTAAGTCCCAGGCTGCCCTTCACCAGGGCCCCTGATGGTGGGGATGGACTTGACGCAGCCAGGAACCAGGTCCCCCGAGACACCTCAGTTGCGGTAATGGCCGCCGCCAATGGCGTGTAGCTGGTGGAAAAGACAATAGAGTAGACGGGCAGGCCGGGTCGACAACAATGGGACAAACGGTACAGGACAGCAGACGAGAATCACGGGTCACGGGCCGAGTTCAGCAACGGAGGGTCAGATCAAAGGAGAACACAAAGAATGGTCAGGTCACAAGCCGAGTCAGATTCCAGGAGAGTCACGAGAGTCAGAACAGAGTTATAGCAACACAAGACACAAGTGCAAAGGGCATGTGTGGACCACAGGCTTATATGTAATCAGCCACACCCCTCTGGGGGATGGACCTCAGAGACCAGAAGGCATAAAAGATTCCCACCATGCTCTGCAGAAATCCAACATGGATGCCAGCACATGGAGAAACATAACCTCTGGGAAAAGGTAGGACCTTGACAGGGAAGCTCTAGAGAAGTCCTGGAGACGAGCATGGGAGGAGGAAATGAGGGAGCTAGAGAGCAGGAGATCGTGCGAGGAGCGGAGAGTACGGTTTGGGTGATATTTGGAGACAAGATTGGAGATGTAATTTGGGGCAGAGTTATATATGGCTTTATATGTTATTGTTAATGTTTTGAATTTTATCCATTGGGCAATGGGAAGCCAGTGGAGGGATTGGCAGAGAGGGGTGGCAGATACAGAATGGTTAGTAAAGTGGATTAGTCTGGCAGCAGCATTCATGATAGACTGAAGAGGGGATAGCCTGCGATGAGGTAGACCAATGAGGAGGGAGTTACAATAGTCAAGGCGAGAGATAACAAGGGAGTGAATAATTTGCTTAGTAGTTTCTGAGGTTAAAAACGGCCGTATCTTGGAGATGTTGCGGAGGTGAAGTTTACATGATTTGGACAGCGATTTAACTTGGGGCTGAAAGGACAGATGGGAGTCTAGGATTACACCTAGTACCCTGGCATGAGGGAAGCGACTGATGGTTGTATTATTGGTCTTGATGGAGAAGTCAGGGAAGGGGGCACGGGCTGGAGGGAATACTAAGAGCTCAGTTTTGGAAAGATTGAGTTTGAGGAAGTGGAGTGACATCCATGCCGATATGTCGCTTAGTAGGTTAGTAATGCAAGCAGAGACTGAAGGGGTGAGGTGAGGAGTAGAAAGATAGATTTGTGTGTCATCAGCATAGAGATGGTATTTGAAGCCATGGTCAAGTGACCAAGGGAGGAGGTGTAGATGGAGAAGAGAAGGGGTCCACAAACAGAACCTTGAGGGACCCCTACAGAAAGAGGGAGTAGAGAGGAGGAGACAGAGTTATAGGTAACGCTGAAGGAGCGCTGCGATATGTAGGAGGAGAACCAGGAGAGAGCAGAGTCTCGCAGGCCAAGAGAGTGGAGTTTTTTGAGGAGCAGGGGATGGTCAACAGTATCAAAGGCCACAGAGAGGTCAAGTAGTAAGAATATGGAGTAGTGGCCATTGGTTTTAGCAGTTAGTAGATCATTAGTGAGTTTTAGTAGGGCAATTTCAGTGGAGTGTTGTGAGCGAAAGCCAGACTGTAAAGGGTCAAGAAGGTTGTTGTCAGTGAGGTAGGAGCTCAGGCGATTGTAGACTAAGCGTTCTAAGAGTTTAGAGGTGAATGGGAGCAGGGAGATAGGTCTTAAGTTGTTCATGTTGGTGGGGTTCGGGGAGGGCTTTTAAGTATGGGAGTGATCTTTCCATGCTTTAGAGTGGTGGGGAAGTAGTGACCGTAGTAGTTGTGAGGGGACAGGATCCAGGGAGCAGATAGTCAGAGGGGCTTCTGAGAAAACCTTAGTGACCTCTTCAGTAGTAGCAAGGTCAAAAGAGGAAAGTGTTGAGGGAGGTTTAGTATAAGGTATGCTAAGTAAATTCTGTTGTTTACTGATATAAAGATGGACCTATGGGTTGTGATGCAGTTATAAATAAATGGCACCACACAGAGTGTCATGTATTACTATGCATTACTGTAACACGCAGTAAAATGTGCATTTTACCAAATATTAGGTGTGTATAGGTGTGAATCCAGCCCAATGGCTAAATGTCTAATACTAATTGTCATCTTGTTCATAGGTTACTCTTCAATATAACAGATACAGTAAAAATGAATTCATATCGTAAAGCCCAATTTTAAGAATTAGACAAAATCTACTCTTGCAGAAGGGCTCCCCCCCGCCTACAGTGCAAGGGTTTAATGCTTGTCATGTCTGGGGTAGAGAAACACAGTCATGTGTAGGGGGTATTACTTATCCTGACTCCCCACTACAACAACCTCCTCTGTAGTAGTTCCTCTTCTCCTTGAAGCTCCGGTCTGTGTGCAATCCCTCTGCATCATCATGTACAATGCAGGGCTATTAACCCTGCATTGTACGCGGAGGAGGCAAGAATGCGGTCACAGCTGGGAGATCCCCTAGAATTAATGAGCATTAACTTTTGCATGGGGGAGGGGGATGGATAGATGGTTTTTTCGTAGCTGAAGTTGGGCTTTAGGCAAATTAGCACTTACTGTATATATTATGGCAAAAATCAATGTGCTATATAATCCAAAGCAACCAATTAAATAGAATGTTTCACTAAAATATTTACAAAGTATTGAAATATTATTATTTGCTCATCATCTCATCTTTGTTCTACAGTACTGAATACACCTAAAAGTGTAAGAAGTAAAATAAAGGCAAAAGAGAAAACAAACTAGAAATTAAACTGAAATTCTTTACCCAACTACCAAAGGATTTTAAAATGATAAGCAAATGCTATTACTGTAAAGTTAACCCATGTAATCTTTTCCAAATCTAAGTAAATGTCTTCATTGTAGTATACCTGTAGAAGTGTAACTCATTTGGTTAAATTTTGCCTGTACACTTTTACAAAGAACAAAGATTTTTACCTGGGGAGCATTTTCAAATGAATGTTGATAAATTGATACTTGCTCTGGTCTCTGTGTAAGTGGGTTTAATGAGCTCTTGTAACAGAATTTATCTACTCTGCAAATTCATAATCCTTCGGAAAGTATTGATATGCAGTTAGTTCATATATCAGCAATTGACATTGTTATAACAAATTAACCATTTATCCCAGGCAGTGTAAAATGAATCCGCTCCAAAAGACATTATACTAATCCATCCTGTCCCTATAATAGTTAATAGCATTGGTCTTTCATCCATGAATTGTCAGCACAATCAACAGCTATTTCAATAATGAACACAAGACAGCTGACCAGGAAATGTTTAAAGTTAATTTAAAAGAGAAGTATTGGGTGTGTTGATTGTTTGGGGCCTTAAGATTAAGCATTCAACAAATTAAAAGAACTTCATTTACATCAATGATGATTCTCGCGTCACTTCTGTCTCCATGGTAAAGTTGGTAAATTATTCTCTGAAAACTGATCATTCGTCATCAGGAGTCTGTGTGGATGCAGTGAAATATCTGCAGCAGCCTGTAAGGGTTCAGTGTCCATAAATGGGCATTTAGACCCCCACAAATGCTCAAGAATGGTGACGGTTTATATATCTAGAAAATAGCAACTTCAGACACATAAAGAGGACATTAAAGACTAATTTAGCTTTAAAAATAGGATGTATGTTGATGCAGTTTGAACACAAGTTCAAGGGGAACTTCACCCTCATTCTCAACTTTCTCCATATTACTTCTTAATCCCCTGTATTACAGAATTACAATGTTTATATTATTTTATTTTTTTTAATTATCTATTTAAGGGTTCCCATACCTCTCCTTCCACTTTCTTGCCTAGGCAATAATAGTTTAACTCCCTGCAACCCACAACTATCCTGGGATAGTCTTGTTACACATCCTAGGAGGCTTTGCAGAAACCAGAAAATATGTGCATGCACTGCAGTGCATAATCGAGGGGGCTGGTTGTCTATTTCTGGCTCTTGTGGCCCCTAACAGATGATGTGCCACAGTGCTTATTAGAGTCAGATTCAAGGGGGTGCTGGGGAGGGCCGTGCCCCCCCCAGAATTTAGTTATGCCCCCCCCAGGTCTCTGGGAGTGCATCCACTGATCCTTGAGCCAGTCTGAAGCAGACAGTTGATGTAAGTGGGCACTCTGATGAGGACAATCCATGGAAGGGGGCACTCTGATGGGGACACCTAATGTAAGGGAGCACTCTCATGAAGATAATTGATCATACATAAGGGGGCATTCTGATGTGGACCCTGATGTAAGGGGCACTCTGATAGGAGCTTGATGTGAGGGGGCACTCTGATGGGGACACCTGATGTAAAGGCACATTCAGATGGGGACACCTGATGTAGGAGGGGCTACTCTGATGAGTCATTATGGGGACTCTTATAGGGATATCTGATATAAGAGGGAACAGGTTCTGTTTAACCACTTGTCCTCCAGAGGACTTACCCCTCTTCTTGACCAGACCATTTCTTGCGATACAGCGCTGTGGTACATTAACTGACAATTGTGCAGTCATGCAATCCTGCACCCAAATTAAATTTACACCCTTTTTTCCCCACAAATAGAGCTTTCTTTTGGTGGTATTTGATTGCCTGTACATTTTTTATTTTTTGCGCTATAAACAAAAAAAGACCGAAAATTTTGGGGGAAAAAATTTTTTTTTGTTATAAATTTAGGCCAAAATGTATTCTGCTACACATCTTTGTTAAAAAAAAATCCCAAAATGTGTAAATTAATTGATTAACGTGAAAGTTATAGCGTTTAAAAATGGCAGTATATATACTGGAATTTTTGTTTACATATTTTTTTTACTAGTAATGACGGCAATCAGCGACTTGTAGTGGGACTGCGGAGGGCATTTTGACACTAGGGGAATTGACCTGGTGTCACGGACATCCCCAGTGACACCAATACAGTGATCAGTGCTAATAAAAAGCACTGACACTGTACTAATGGCACTGAGCAAGAAGGGGTTAACATGTAGGGCGATCAAAGGGTTAACTGTGTGCTGTTTTACTATGTGGACTGTGTGTGTGTTTCACTGTAAGCACACCGCTTTGTATGGTTCTGCTATGCAGAGCCATACAAAGCAGTGTGCAGGAGCTGACAGGGGAGAGATCTGTATTACATAGTTACATAGTTAGTCTGGTTGAAAAAAGACAAAAGTCCATCCAGTTAAACCATTGAGAAAAAAAAACAAGTTATAATCCTATACCCACAGTTGATCCAGTGGTATTGTTTACATACAGGTCTCTCCCCCACTGGTAATACTCAGAGATTGCCAGGTGCCGGCATGGAATCACCTGCCGGAACCCAGTGATTGACAGCTGAGGCCAAAAATGGTGAAAAAGATAGACATGGCGTGTGCGCGCCCCTACCCAGAACTGCAAAATCACATATATATATATATATATACGTGATTTTGCGCACACATGGCTCCCTGAAGCAGTATTTCTGCTATAGGGCAGCGTGGAAGTAGTTAATAGTGTTTCCCAGGTCATGATAATATGTGACAGAATGTCAGTGGCTCACACACAGTGTTGACATTGTGCCCCCTGACTTTTTTTTTTTTTTTACTGCACCCCCAGATCAGGTAAGCTAGGTCCAGCCCTGGTGCTTATGCATCTTGAGGGTGCCATCTGCAAGAACCAGAAAGAGACAGCCAGATCCCAATGATATAATAAAGATTGCAGCATGGGACCTGGCATGCAGCAGCAGAGTGGAAGATCACTACATAATGTCACTGAGTTCTTTGGGTGCATACGTGTGTTTATTGTGAGTACCATAAGCATCCTATACCTTCTGTATTGTAATTCTAATGTCTCCCTTTATATTGTAAAGTGCTGTGCAAACTGTTGGAATTGTAAAAATCCTGTATAATAATAAGGATTTTAAAAATTACATGAAGGGGATGGAGTTTTTAATACCCATTTGGGTGCAAATAACACGTTTTATAGTCCACTCAAAATTGATAACTATTACTGCATAACTCAAGGAAAATTAGGTGGCCCCCAACTTGGACATAAAAACTGGCTTTAAAAGTATGTATTATAGGTCCCAAGGAGTAATACGTTCATCACAATACACTCAACATTTCTTTTTCTTATATAATGAGGGACCTTATAGCCGAGGTCATAAATTTCATCCCCACATACAGTAACAACAAGTGCAAGTCCATGATTTCCTACCACGACTTCTGAGGATACTTTAGTATAACCTCCTCCCACATGCTGGATTTATAAGGGGGCAAAAGGGACAACTGCCCTGGGCCCCCCTCTATATAAAAAGTTTATTTAAAATAATAATAATAATATATGATAAAACATACTTTTTTTAATTGTATCTTGGGAAGTAATATTTGCCTGCCATAACCTGTAAAAGTTTTTACTCTGGACTGGAATATTGTATAATTTTAAAAACAAATTTTGGCAGCTCAAGCGAGCCACACATTGTGTGCTTACACTCCTAAGGAAGGTAGACTATTACTGCATGTGTGTGCACGTGTGACCTCCGGATGACATTGTGTCATGCATTTTAAAAATATGTGACCGTCATTGAGAATGCAAACCAACTCTGTGTATAAGGGGCCTCTGAACCTGAAGTTCTCCAGGCCCTCCAAGGTCTAAATCTGCCCCCCAACACATCTATAGTAGTTTTACCTGTGGTTGGTTCTAATAATTGAATTATAAAATGTTTAGTTAATTAACATGTCTCCAATGCACTGTGAACCTTGTGAAGGTCACTCCTTTAATATTATTAGTAGCCTCTCTATAAAACATGAATTTGGTCATTGGTCCTTCCACTAAGTGTTGCACTAATTATTATAGAAATTCAGCAGTAATTTGGTCCAAAGGGGAATCTAAAGGAACTGGAGTACATGTGCTTTCATTTTCCACAATAGAAAATGCTCAAAAACTTGCATGCCCTCTGTATTTTTTTAAATACTGTATAATGGCTATGACTCCTGGGAATTGTCTGGACCTGCTTTACCGAAGGCTCAAAATAAAAAAGGGCAATAATCTTGATATAAAAGAATCTCTGCTTTAATGCAGGTAAATAGTTCTGGAGCTCCTTGTACTCCTCATTAGTACACAGTCTTGCAATCAGCTAATACAAGCATGTTTGTACTGAAGAGCATTTTATGAGCCAGAAATGACACTGCTAAGGGAAAAATACGCACACAATTTATAGTTTCTGAGCTAAATTGCACTGCTGCTTTTCAATAACTTCTTTGGCAGACGGCATTTGGCAAGAGAGGAGAGCATACAGTGGTCAGTAGGAAAGATGTTGCGAAATGGTCTTTTTATGACGACCCCCTTAGATTTCAGTAAATAGAAACGCAAGGAGATAAAGCAGTTTGCCAGGGGCTACCTTCGAGCTAGGACCAGTTAGTTCTATTGCTGATTTCAAATGAAACAGCGGAAATTGGACAGATACAGGAGCTAAGAATGTGCTCAGGGCTGCCAGCAGTTCTTGAATCTTTATTAACATTATTATGGTTTCATCCTCTATCTACCAGCGGCAAGCATTCATTATTTAGAGGCTATCTAATATATACACCTTTGTCTGCAAAGGCTGTCCAGCACACAAACAAAAAAGACACTAGATATTTCTTGACCGAAGACATCCAAACATGCCGCCAACATGGATTAAAAGGCAGTGTCTTCCTCTCAATGGTTAAAACATGTTTTTTTTCTCGAATATGTATGTCTTGCTTCCTAGGAGTTTCAATAACATGGTGTCTTCCAAGAAACCCCTTAAGGATCAGCATGCAGGAACAAAGCAATTTGCGCGACTCGAATGTACAACAGCACAACAGTTTCAGAGTTGGTAGTTAATAGAAGAAGGTCTCTGTTACTGAATATAAGTCGAACTGGGATCTCATTTAAAGCAGCTGCCAGTGCCATCTGCAATTAACTGTCCCCCCAAGCTGATCTGTTGTTCCAAAATCCATTGGGAGGCAATGGTTCCTAAATGAAGCATTTAGTCCACCATGCACAAGTATATGCTGGGGACACAATATGGTTGTGGTAATGTTAAGGAAAGACACACTGTTAGGAGGTGGCATTGTTAAATTAGAAAGTGGGGAAATAGGCAAATTGGTAAAGTATTTTTTCTTTATGTACAAGCAGGCTCCCAACACATACTGGCTTAGCAGAGGGTTATATGGTTAAAATGTGGCGTACAAATTTAAAGCAAATGTGTCATAATAGAAATACATTTGCTGCTATTGTCTTGTCTTTTTTGGATGCTAGACCTATGATTATCATGCTGATTTGTATCTATAGCTTTGCTGACACTTAAAATTGTGATGTCATTCTGATTTAATCAGCTGATAACTTGCTCAGAAAGTACTGAAGCTATAGGATAAAACATCTCATAGATGATACAAAATTGCTCGATTCTTCTATCAACACAGTCAGGGTTGATGAGGGAATCCCTTCCAAAGTGTTAATGTGTTCTGTCGGCTGGGAGCCTTCCCTTTCAGCAGAATACAATGATCATTGCTGGTAGTTATAGCTGCAGTGATCGCATGTACAAAATACAACAGGCTGTTATACTGAAGTCATCCAACGAATTGACCTCAGTTAAACCAACCTGCCCATAGATGGTTGAATCTCGGCCAGTCCCCGCAGAACCGGCCAAGATTCGATCCATCTATGGCTGGATTTAGAGTGACAACGAGAGAATTAACATTTCAGAGGGAGGCCCTTTACTCATGGATTTTCCTCATGGGAGAGTACCTTTAGCTCTGTAATTTTCAAAGTTTAATCAGGTTTATTTGCTTTCAAATAACAATGGTCTTACAAAGAGAGTTTATCAGGCATGTTGATCAAAAACATTAAAAAAACTGCAAAGTAGCCAGAGAAAAGGTAAACATGATAGGAATGACTCCAACTGAATTATATAACAATCTGACCATGTATTGAATTAAAATGGCAATCAATTCTCACCTACTGGTTAGCTGTGTGATGATCTGAGATAATAAAGCAGATTGAAGCATTCACTATTAATTAAACCTTTTGGGAAAAGCATAATAAAAAGGCATCTACTGGTAAAACAATCAGATACTCTCATGGATTATTATTATTATACAGGATTTATATAGCGCCAACAGTTTGTTCAGCACTTTATGGATAGCCAGTTTGTGACAACTGAGGAGAAACCAAGGGTCTAATCTGGTATGTGTAGCTATGAATGTCTGCGAATAAGGTGTTGTACTACTGAGAAGCTATTCCCAATTTATGTAATAAAAGTAAATAGCTGCAAAAAGAAAAAAAATTACTTTTGGATACAAGCCACACTGGAAGTATAATTTTTGAATGTCCCGCTCTTTGGGTTTTAAAAGTATTATACGGCTTTTGCTAAACAAGGTTTAAGCTTTATAGAAAAGAGTATTTGCACTGCATTTGAATTAAAAGTACATAAGTTCAAAGCTTATTCCTTAGAAATTGAAAGTTGCATAAGACCAATGAATGCCACAATGACCACAAAATATCTACCTTGCTGCAACTGATATGCTATGCCTTCTCAACTGCGAATATACGTTCTTGAACTATAAGACCAATTACAAAATTGGCCAAGTTACAAAAAGTAGTGAGAAATAGGAGATATTTTCAGTATATGTCTAAGATAATCATTGCTTATATTCACATTTAAGCTGCTACTCTAACAGAAATTGTGGTAAATATAATTTCTGCGTTTCCTTGTGAACTTGCCCAGAGTTGATCACAGAAAGGATTTACGAGGCTGTTCTATTCAATAAAGTAAGCAACGGTTTGTTCTTTTCCCAAGGAGCCAACAAAGTCTCTACTGCTCGTCAGAACTCCCATTCAGCCTTCAAAAATATCACTCCTGTACACCAATAAAGCTAGACTGGAAGGTAGTGTGTCATTTTAAAGAAATATAACTTACTTTCACAAAATTACCAAACTAAAGTTTGCGAAAGAGAATTTGCAAAAATTTTGCATGAAAGGAATTATCTTTATTAAAGGAGCAATTTCACGATCATCATCTTCCATCTCTATTACCTACTTCCACCTAGTGCTCCCCTACCTACATTGTAATCTCATACAGGTATAGGCCCTCTTCCCCTTGTGATGTTTTTTTTTGGTCTGCCCACTTATGTACAGACTTTCCCCTAGAGACAGTGCCATAGTAATAGTATTTGATTAGCATTTTAGTATTTGATGAACCTTTAAATACAGCTATGACAGTGAACTATTTTAATGCAGCCAAGGGGTGGTAATAAGCCAACAACAGATGTGGAATAGGAGCCTATGGGTGATGTCACCACTCCTATGCATTACCAGCCATTGTTTAGCACTCTCTCCTCTTCCCTGCAGCCAGTGCTGGCTGACACAGGGGAGGTCACATGACAGGATCAGAGTGGCCTGAAATAAATAGGTAAATATATATACATCTTTCTTACATAGCATAGGTGGGGCATTTTTAAGATTAGGTGTAGCCTGGAGTTTCACTTTAATATTGGTGCTATATGTGTTTTTTTAAAAAACACGTACAGTGGGGAAGATTTACTAAAACTTAAGCAAGCAAAATTTGGTGCAGCTCTGCATAGAAACCAATCAGCTTCCAGGTTTTATTGTCAAAGTTTAATTTAATAAACTGAAGTTGGAAGCTGATTGGTTACCATACACAGCTGCACCAGATTCTGAGTGCTCCAGTTTTTGTAAATCTCCCCAGTATGTCCTGAGTCAGGGCCAAGATGCATAAAAGACCAGGTGAGGTAGCATCCTCAGTTGATTCTTACAAAAGTACAGAGGGGTAACACTGAGGGCACAGCATCCATACCAGACAAAAAAATATCCTTGAAAATGGTGGCCTCGGTCAGCCTGCCCCTATCATGGCCCTTTACTGAGTAATATGACTTAATACAATGCACTGCAAGAACAGTTTTGGGCCAGTAGTGAAGTTCCTTTGCTTAACTCATTACTGTTTTGTGTACTAAAAGAAATCAGCTGAATGAAGAATCTTGCAGAATACTGAAAAGTACAGCAATTGGAAGATGAGAGGAGGAGACAGTAGTAGGAACTTCAGAGTGTTGGCTCTCCACAACAGAGGCAAGTTTGCCATCATGCACCTGGAGCAATTATTAGCCCCCCTTCCTGCATGAAATATATATATGGGAATCAAAGTCACTTTATACTCAACACATTTCTCTTAAATAAGGAACAGACTATAACTCATTTGTAATCTTGTCATGCAATTAGAGACCTGAAAGCTGATGCCCAAGTGGATGTGTGAAGACAGAGTTAAATTAAAGCACAATAAAAAAAAAAATGAAGACAGCCTCATAAGAATAATTAATAAACAAGACCAATTAAAATGGAGATTGCACACATACTTTAAACCTGACAAGGTGCCATTGTCACCAGTGTATCTCTGATAATCTCAGATTTGAACAGATTTTCTGACTGCGAGCTGTCTGGGTAATTGCTGTGCTGTCTGAGCATTCTATTGAATGGCATCCATTTGTATCTCATCGGATGACTATTACATGTTATTACCACAATTAATAATGGGAATAATACAGAGCATATGTTGGGCGCGTCAGAATGAGCGGTTCACTCAGTAACACCTGTGCATTCTGCCTTTCTGCCTGCAGTTTAAGAATCATTTTTTAGGAATGAATGGGCACATTCAAATTCTTGTAATGTTTTTTTCATAGCCATAAAACCTGCACTATTTGAATGATTTGGCAATTTATTCCACCCTCCAAAACATATTTGCCTTTTCATAATATGTATAGAGCGCTAGAGAGGCCCCTCACTGAACAGAGAGAAATGTTCAGTAGTGGAAATCAAACACTAACCCTTCGGTCTATTATAATATGAGGTATCGACGCACAGCTTGTAATGCTGATTTGCCAATAGTCATGAAAGGAGAGGTAAAAATAAGAAAGAGATATGGGGCCATATGAATGTTATATGATAGGCCCCTTGTGATAAATCTAAATGTTGGTGAGCAGAATATATTTTCCTGTAATTTTTCTCATTATCTTGCTTAGATTTGGGAGATATGGACAATCACTTTATAGGGTCTTGTCATAGTAGAAAAAGTAAGGTCCTAGCAATCACAGATCACAGAGCAATGATACACTTCGGCAACTGTTGTGATCCTTGTTTCTATATCACTGAAAGTGGCCCACGCTAGAAATGGAAAATTACCAAAGACTCTACAGCTGACTGGTCTAAACTGTATAGTAACAATAAAAATAACAAGGGGTCAAAAGGGTACTTAAAGTAGAATCCCCCTAACTATCCTTAAAAAATGTCTCTCCCCCCTCCTAAGACCCATACTGACTAACTTGGGTTAAAAATATGTATATACTTATCTATTTTCAGCCTGCTCCAGTCTGGTCAAGTGATCCCCTGTCCCTTCCCGTGGCTGCTGCAGGGGAGAGGAAAGAGCGCTCAGCAATGGATGGTAAAGGCTGGAGCGGTGATGGTACCCATAGGCTTCCATGTCCCAGCCATTGTCAGTGCTCTCTCCTCTTCCCTGCAGGATCCCCTGGCTGACACAGGTAAGCCAGATCACGTGATCAGACTGTATCAGGCTGAAAATAGGCAAGTATATCCATCTTTTTTACATAGATAGTCCGCATAGGTGTTAGGAAGGAGAAGGGACATTTTCAAGACTAGTTTAGTCTGGAATTCTAAGTTCAATGAAATGAAGCTGGATTTGCATGGTATGACATTATATGCCCCCATCAGAATACAGTAAAAGCAGAGAGGTTGAAGAGCCAGTGGCTGCCTGGCTCCTGCAATCTGATTAAATGCTCATTTACATATACATCTATACATTTACATATACATTTTTATACACTTACATAAAAGTTCTCCCCTGAAAAGTGACAGGATGTTAAAGTTGACCAGTACTCCAAACTAAATTTTATAAAATATGGTAATATTCTCTTTGTTAAAGAGGAGAATTAGAGTTCAGATTCGAGATCCTCCCCTTCATCAGAGATTGCATGACTATATGTCTAGGTTTTTTGCTTCGTAAGCAACAGAAGGAACCTGGAATACCACTTACTCTAGGAATGATAAGTATTTCAACCTTTCTGTTACTCTTCAGCATTAACATTAGTTGGTTGCATTATACCATTGTATCAAAAGTATATCTAAATGGTCAGTTAAAGAATACCTGTACTCCAAGAATAAAGAGGCTGCAGTTGCTGACCTCTCCTTCTGAAAATGCTGTTCCCTGACAGCCATACTAATCCAATGGCCTAAATACTTTCTGAAACAAACACATACCTGGAACAAGTAAGTCCTCAGAAGCCAGAGACAGATGGTTAACTATCATTCTAATAAGGCGGTCCTCAATGACGCTCTGCATATTCCTCACAATGCCGGTTTGCTTTAATATGTGATGGTTAGAAGGTTGATCTTTATTTGTAACTGACTAAAGACCCAACCATGTATTGTCAGCTTAGGTAAGTTATCATCTTGTCAACTCCTTCAAAACCGATGCCTATATACATACTGTATTCTTATTTCATTCCTGCCTGCATACTTATATCGACGTTACTCACAAAAGCCCAGTTATTGCTTTCACAAACTGGGCCATTATAACCTTGAGAAAGAATATGAACAAGTACTGCTGACTTTTGTAATTTGCTCTATTGACCTTCTAAGAACACATACAGATCTGGCCGTGTGCACTCGCTGGCAGGAGCTTGCTTCCTTTATGAAGCTGACATCTGTATCAGCGGGTTAGTAACTCTGTTATGGGCTGTAAATATAGAACTGCTGGAACTTCCTCTCAGGACAGAATGAGGAATTTGCCTATAATTAAAGCAGAGCCAGTTAACGGCTGGTAGTAAAGGTTTACAGCATCAGTTGACAGTTGCAAAGATAAGCTTGTAAAAAAGGTCTGAAACTGCAGTGTGTCTAGCTTTCCTTCCCACACATCCTAGCAGCAATCTAATATTGAGGGCCTAATCTACTAAATGAGTACTGTTCAACAATACAGAATAGACTGTCTTTATTCAAAAGGTCAACTTTACACACCCGGTTTCATGCCCTTGTCATTTAGACCATTATGCTAACCAGCAATTCATTCTGTAATTGGGCAAAAAATGCACTCCATTCACCTACCTTATCAGTCATACTAACCAAAGCTAATTCACACTTATGACAGCAGTTAGTCCAAGGGACTATGCACAGATACAGGACATTTAATTTATTTAACTTGGTGGGGCATGATATTTTAAAAGTCAACTTCCTTTAATCAATTCAGAATATCAGCAAGATACCATAAAGGACACTTGTGCAGAGCATTGTCAGGCACCACTGGAAGTTACCTGGGCTATTACACATGGCAGGTGCACTTTAAATTTCAAACCACCTGCTAATGTACTTTGAACAGATGCAAGTACCTTTTGCAGATCTCCCAACAATTATGTCCTTCTGTAAATTATAATAAGCATATCATGGTTTATGAGTTTACAGGGACAAAAGGCAACAGCCATGAACATAAACCCGCATGACATTACAAAGGTAAAGCACAGATTTATTTAATCTGTAACCCTCGGTCGAATTTCACTCAATCCTGAATCTTCATAAATCACCATTAAAGACAGGACTCTAATCGTCATCACATACATCTCCCTGTTCCGGACCTGCAGACTAATGAGAAGTGGGATCTGGCTATCTCTTCTGATTAATTAATTCAAAATGTCTGCTGTTATTCACATGCAAGGCTGGTGTTATTTGAATAGCACTTGACAGCGCTGCCTGAAGATATCATTTCTGATTTGTGAACTTGCTATACCATAACTGATGACTGCTCATGAAAATCACAGAAGCTCCTTTCCCTGGCATTACTGTATAATCCTCTCCCAGCTAGTTATTTTTTATATGCTCAATCTGTAGTTTACATTGCTAATGTTGTCAAATATATCCATAATGTGCCGTGTTTTGGAAGATTATTTCTTGCCTCCCTCCCCCATTACATATTGCTTGCGTCTCTGACTTTTGTTCGATGTGTAAAAGGTGCTGCCTTGCCAACAAATCTTACTGTTGTAATAAATAGAATGAAATCATCTATGAAATGCTTCTATTCTATTTCATTGCCAGGACTGTCCATGTACGGTATTCTGGGAGCTAGGGGGCATATCCTACAGGTATTCCATTTATACCAGAACATTTTTAAAGTAAAGTAAGTAAAAGCAGCCTGACAAGGTTTATTTTTGAGAGGAATAAGGAAGACACTGTCATTGTTACTCATATTTGCAATACAAAGATAATGAGTGTGTGCTTTCTGTCATTACTCTGACATAGTGTAATGCTTGCTCCTGTACAAGTGGTCAAATAATATTGCTGGCTAGTATAGCTTAAAAGAAAAGTTTGGGAATTTAAAATACCAAACATTCATACTCCCCTACATGGATGACGCATCGGTCCAATGTTGCATCTGTCCACCTCCTGCTCTAAGCTCGAGAACTATCACCGAGTAATTAAACACCGCTGATCCCTCAGTTCTCAGTGTCCAGTTTGCAGAGAGATGGCGACTGGCAGTTGCCACTCTGCTCTGCCCCTCCAGCTCTCATTGGATCGCTGGGATGTGGAAAGGGTGGAAGCGGTTGGCTCAGGCCCTCAGTGGCAGACTGAGAGGCAGAGCCAGCTGCTGGTCCAGGCATCTGGGTGGATCCCGACTTTCAAGTTGGAATCTTTCCAGAGGCTAGACCAGCTTAGTGACCTCAGCCGATTGTCAGCTGAAAACAGGTCACAGTAGTGCAAAAATAAGTGCACTATTGTGATCCACAGGAGAAGTATACCTGAAATAGCTTTGACCATACTTCTTCTTTAAGCAGCCCAGGTTCCCTTACGATAAGCAAGCCTAACGCTACTTGGTTGCCCCCAGAAAATATTACACAATGCTATGCTCTCTGGCAAGGGAGCACAAGAAACAGAGCAAAGATGGGACACCTGCACTTGTGGTTCGGGAAGACACAGATATCCACAGAGGATGACTGGAACTGGTGCTTTCGCTGGAGTATGATCAGAGGTACACAGTTAGAGGTTGGTCCTGGCAACAGACAAAGCTGTGGTCAGTAAACAGACAAGGGTCGTGGTACAGGCAGTGGGCAGGGGACATGGTTGGTAAAAAGGCCAGGGTCAGATAACAGGCTGATTCAGGTTCACTAGTGAAGCACATAAAGATGCATCACAAGCACTGGGCGCAGGGCTTGTGAGACTTAAAACTGCCAACAGACCAATAACAGGCAAGCAGGGAATATAAAGCTACAGGCATTGCTTATTAACGGGATGCCTACTGGTTGGGCCACTGTTGTGCTGTCTAGATACAAGCCGTTAGCCAGTGGAGAGCCCAGAGGAGGAGCCCAGAGGGGTGGCTGCATTGTGTGGCAAAAGGACACCTAGCAGCGCAGTCGCCTGGACCAATCGGCACAGGACATACAATCACTGAGAACAGAGTAACTGCAGAGAGCCCGTCTGAAGAGGTAAGTCTTTACATACAGCATTGAAAGTTTATAGCACTGTGCAGATGACATCAGGCAGGACATTGTCTGAAAACTCAAATATTGGATGCACATAGAAGGGAGGTAAAGGGTTTGTGATATAAGGAAGTAGTTTAAAATGTAAACAGCAGCTTAAAGCAATGTCACTAGGTAAACTGCCAATGCTATCCAAGAAACATAATTACATTACCCACTTAAACACCTCCCCCTTTTAAGCAGCCCATAGATTATGTGATTTTCTTTCCTTCCACCACAGGTGGAAGGTGAGAAAATCGTTTGATTATTGATGGGAGAATCACTGCGTGTTCTGCCAGTTGGGAGCCTTCCAGGCTGGCAGAACACAATGATTACTGCTAGCAGCTATAGCAGCAGGCAATAATCACATGGAAAAAAATCCAAAAGGCTGGTGTCAGTTAATAGATCAACTTGGTCATAACCAACCTGCCCATGGATGGATCAGATCTCGGCCAGTCCCTGCTGCACCAGCCGAGGATCGATCCATCTATGGCCGGCATTAGTTTCTTAAAAAAAACAAAAAAGCTTAGTTTCAAATTGTAATTCAACAATACAAAGAGATGTTTGAACATCAGGCAATTACAGTGTAGTAAACACTCCTTTAAAATATATAGCAAATTCTTTTCAGTGGTTTTTTTTATCATTACTATCTTGGACCTTAAAACAATTTATAACAACTTGCCCTGTGATAATAAAGGGAATACTTCTACTATGAACACGGTGCCAAAAGCTCTTCACGATATATAACCACTTTGGTCCACTCACTTTATCTCCCCATTGTTATTAGAATGGTTGACCTCCATGGCTGCAAAGGATACATATATTGTGCTGTGATCTCAAGAGAACAGGCAAGGACAGTGGCATTCCGCCTACACAGCCTGACATGGTTTAACTAGGAGAAGAAATTACTTCCTTGAGATCACAGGTGCCTTTGTCTGTCCTGCACACACCTGCACGATTATGTTCATTTTTAAACTAAGTACATTGTTAGTTCTACAGTAATAAGCAAATATAAGGGATACATAACCGTTTTCTACATAAAGCTACATAAAATGCTACCATAAATGTGACACATAATATTAGTTGATTTTCTTTTCTGCAAATATACTAACGGTAATGCATAAGGGAAAAAAAATGAGCACGGCAAGAAAAATGCAACTGATCTACATAAGGGCTCATTCAGACAGCATGCTGGGGTGGCCATTAGCCAAAGTCTTCTATTCTCATTGGCAAGCATGCACATGGTGTGTGCGACCCAGCTTCCTGTACAAATCAATGACTGGCTGACAGTCATGGCTGTTGTTTACATGTAACCACTCATCTGAGTGGTTAGATACAAGGAGGAATTCTGGCCAGCTCTGGATGTAAACAGTTTAAGTCCAGAGGTAAGGTTTCTAGCTGCACACAAACTGGTCGCATCCTATGTGCCCCAGATCGTCCATCAGCTCTAAATAGTGCAAACAAGGTCCCTTAATAGGGTTTGTAAAGGCAATTTTTTTTAGTTTTGGATGTAGTGGAGAAAGGGTAGACCCTTTGTCAAGTTTTTAAAGTGTATATATGCTCAAAATATAGAATCATGTATCCATTTCCGGATTGCATTTCAATTATTTCTAGCTTACTTTATTTAATCTGAAAGATCTTGAAATTTGTAAACTTCCACATCTTCCCTATACCCTGTGACTAGGCACCACTGTGTCACACATTTGAAAGAGCGTGCCTTCTACAAAAATGCTGAGAGTAAGGCCCCCCTTCACACGGGCGGTACAATCAGGTGGACCTGATCGGACCCTGCATTCTACTGTATGGAGCGGCAGGTGTAAACAAACATTTACACCCACAAAATCCAATCCAGTCCACTAAAAATAAATAAATGGGGGTTAATTCTCCTCCGTCTGGATGGATCGGATGGTAGTCGCATGAAAACAGACTGGCGGTTTATTTACATCCCACCACCCATAGAGGAGAGGGGGCTGTGTCTGCTCTGTATGAGCAAGTGGATCGCAGGTGCAGTCAGCCTCGTGTGAAAGGGGCCAAAGAGTTTCAGGAGGCGAAGTCCGTGCAGGAATTGCTGCTTGCAGGCAGCAAGGTACCATGGGATATGTAATCTTTAGAAATGTAAAGTAGACAGCAGAGGAGAAGCTGCAAGGCATGCAGGTAATCCAGGAAGTTGAGGAAATTGTCACTACAGCATGAGGTGAAGGCAGATCTCCCAATGAGTTCACCTGTTCTCATGACAATTCTCTAAGATGGGAGAATTCTGATCACTTTGGGGAGATTTACTTTCATTTCCTGTTGTATCACAAGAACAGGGAGTGAAGGGACACAGATAGCAGAGATATACCTGACAGAGCGGGGTTTACCTTTCTCTATTCTATCTAAAACTAAAATAAAAAATTGTTTTGGCTCTACATAACACCTTGTGGCCTATTTATACAAGATTTACGCACGTTTTGCACAAGATTTACACATTTTTCACATAGGGTTCCATTGGAAAAATGTTTGGCTATTGGATTAAAATGTGTGAATTTTGGATGAAAACACTGATGAATACATCCCTATTATGTTTATTATGCCAATGATAGGAAATGATAAGGGGTCTGTTTAAAAAACAGCAGCGTGGCCTTAAAATAAGAAAATACATTTAAAGTCCAGCTAAACTCGATTTAACGGTTACTTAAAACGGTTACACTCAAGGCATGCCGTGAAAGATAACGGTCACAGTTGCTTGTGTTCTCAAACAAACTGTCAAACCATCAAATGGCTAGTATGATAGCTGATGTGCAGCACCATGGCCACTGCAGATCAAACAGAGGCTACCTTTACCATGGCTGTAAAGGAGGAGAATTTAGTTCCACTTTAAAAAAAAATAAAAGAGAGAGGATTGCTTTACAGATGTGCTTAGTTTTCAAGAAGCCAGAGAAGCTCTAGTAAAATCAATAAGTAACAGCATGGCGACTTTCACTCTTCGTTATAAATGAGCTCCTTATCATACCTACAAACTATACATTATTGGCAACGAAAAAAAACATCTAATATCTCTAAATATCAGGCTGAATTTACCTTGTCTAGGTAACCAGTAAAGCTGTCTGTGAAAAATAAAAACAAGAGAGCTGACCAAATATTGTTACTAATACTCAGAGGTCTTGAAAAAGAGGGACATTGTCGTAAACGTCCTGTTTTTTTTTTGGAGTCCGTATTAAAAGATATCTTTATTTAATGAGGTGGTAACAACAAATTCTACACTTGTCTTTTCAGATTGCACAAATATGGACTGGGGTAGAGATTAACAACTTTCTCATTATATATTCTAACACATGGCGATATATGTCATACTAGCAATGCAATAGCTATTACAATTCTGCCCAATCGTTGCACTGTGAAACTTGAGTTATAAAAGACTGAGGTCAAATATAGCAATTCTTTCCAATTGTTGTAAAATTAAATGAGAAATGAAGAGAATACATTAAAACCAAATTTCTAGGCTTCACGCAGAGGCATGCTATTTCACAACTTTGCCTTCTTATGACCCCTAATCAGATGTGGTTATAACACAGAAAGTGAAGATCCCTGTGAAAGGTAGATATTAGCTGTTCAGGTGCTAGCTTGTTAGATACTGTATACTCTAATGAGCAATTTTCTAGGCCATTACTGGACAGAAGGGTCAAACGGAGATGTAAATGATCTGTTCCCAAAGTTAATTCTCCAAGGTTTGTGGAACTGGCTCTTGATACATTTTACACATGTGATCTTGACCCTAAAGTATAAGATTAGAAACTGATGCGTCTCTTTTTTTATACACAATTTTTCCATTTTTATTCTAGACACAATCAGGAAAACAAATGTTTGCATTTTAAAGTACTCAGCCTAATGAGTTGTTGCATGTAGTTGGAAATGTCTCTTGCTTGCAGCTAAACTGAACCTCAAGTTCCTTGGCAACCATCTCTATGGCACAGAATAACTGTCAGAACTCTATCTCGATCACAGTTTTATCACTGGCTTTTTCAACTGAGACAACCAATCAAAAAATCTGTGATCAAATAAAAAAAACATCAATGTTAAAAAGAGACAAGTTCTGACAATGACACCATGGAAACAGTTTTTAAGGGATGAAATGCATTTTTTTTTTCAAGAGACAATCAAGTCAGAAGTAAGGGTAACGTCCAACAGCATGGTGTTTAAAAGCAGTTCTACCTTCCAGGGTATCACAATGAATATATTTTAAACACATTTTGACACTATTGGATGCTAAATATTTTTTTAGCTGGAACACGGTTCTATAGAATGTTCAATAATGTTTTTTTAGGCAAAGGTTAGTCTTTTCTCTCTTGTCATCTGAAGTGAGAGTTTGGTCATCTGCTCATTTTGTTTTGTCTTTCAAGACATGACCTGTTTACTGGTGATGAGTCCTTTGTTTTCTAGTTTGGTGGCAGTACTAATCTTACACAAAATAAAACATGAAACAAAAAATAAAGTCTGGGAAAAAGATCCATCCTATTTTGAGCCAGTAGATTTCATCAGGCACAATCCCAGAACAGAACACTTGATTTATGAGGGCTAGTCAGTATCTGGCTTGGCTTCGTACGGTGGAACAATCTGTGTGCTCTATACAAAAGCTTCAGTGCCAAACTTTCCTGGCTTGGTGCACATTGTCACGGATAATGGAAATTAGGATTATGTTGGCATGCTGGTGTCTGAAGAGCAGATGCTTTTAGGTAGCAAAAACTCAAATAGTGAAAAGTTGTCAAAAACAGACCTAAATATATATACAGTATTTTTTTTAAGATAAACTATACAACTTGTCAGAATGGTAAATGCAGAACCCATCAATATATCAAGTGAAATATATAGTGAGATACAAAGTGAGATACAAATGAGATACAAGTAATATATTTTATGCAGAAGAAATATTATAAGGTAGATCCATCATCTAAAAAAGATACTATAAGGTGGATCTACCGTCTAAAAAGAAGTTATATTGTTGCTGCCATAAATATGTGCACACAAAAGTGATTTCATAGTTACCTGCAAAAAAAATAAAAATTTAGTCCACCATATCAAGTAGAACTGCTATTATCAATGGCAGGCTGCAACCACTCCCCCCCCCCCCCCCAACACTAAACATCTCCTGACTGCACTATGGCTACAACACCATCCACCCCACTTTCTCACAACCATGAATGAAAGTCTGGAGAGCTGTCTTCCATCAGGCTCATGGCCTCTCAAAACAAACTCTGGTACACTTCCCTCTTCTCACCCTGGAACTTATTTGTGAAGACTTGTCTATTACTACATGGGCTTCAGCTGGTATTCACACAGTCAGAGATCTCTTTGACAATGAAGAGATACACGACTTCCAAGACCTACACACCAATTATAACATTTCCAACTGGGACTTTTTAAAGTATCAACGGATACGACACACTCTCAGATCTGTTCTGTGGTCAGACTGCACTCTGTCAGCAGACATAATAAGGGCTTTTGAACAGGCATAATTTCTCCAAAAAGGATCTCGTATTTCTACTAACTTCTGCTCTCCCCATCCAAATCACAAAAGCTATCCTGTATGTGGAAATGGGAACACCACCTCAATTTCTCAACTGACCTGACAAGTTGGCAACACACAACACTCTGAAATTTTCAAAATGCCTCTCTAACTGGGAATCAGCCCAAAAGCGTCTGCATCACTAGTATAATACCCCAGAAAAACTTTCCTACCTTTATCCATCCTACATCCCCACTTGTTGGAGACAATGTGGTTCTACTGGATTATCTGTTCATATATGGTGGACGTGCCCAATATTACCTTTTTGGGAAAATGTGCAGGCCCTTATAACAAATATAACTAGTATTTCACACCCCAGATTCACTTCAGAAAATGGAAGAGCAAACATATCCCATCTATCCAACAACTTATTAGCATTCTAAATCAACACCTGAACTTAGAATTTATGTTTGCCAAGGCTCACCTAACTTTGTCCAAATTTCTGAGAGCGTGGGCCCCCTGGCTGCCTGATCCCAGAAGCTCAGTAATAACCTAATAACAAACTCTACCATTGTCTGCAAATCCATGTATACTTAATGTGTTTTTTTTTCTTTTTTCCTTTTTATCACGCATTTGAGGTGCTAGCTCTAGCGGACCCATGCTGAGTTATACAACACTACACACTGTCAAAGCTTCTTAACTATCTTGCCCTTCCACATTCTCTACTTCCACCCTTTATTGCTCTCTTCTTTTGATACCCGGACCTACTTAGAGTTAATTAGAATTAATCAGAGTTAAACAGTTCTGACTAGTTTGACTGGAACTAACTTGATTAATATACATTAACATGTTATCTTATAAGCTCCATCTCTCAGCTTGTAACTACATTCCCAAGAAATCCTGGTCTTTAATTACTTGTCTGTTTTGTCTTTGTATATGTTTTCTGAAAATCTCCAATGAATTACAAGTTATAAAAAAAAAATTCTTACTCCTCCTGCTGTTTTGTAACAATATTGAAAAAATCTCAAAATATCTGTGACAGGTGTGCCAACTTGGTAAAATGTGGAGATTTTGCCTCCAGAGTCCACAAAAAAATATAAATTTTGGGTGGCACCAGTCAGTTGATTTTCATACAGTAGCTTCTGTCTTCGTGCCCTCACATATGGTCATAATTAAGGTGTTCCTCTCTTGCAGCTGGTCTCCCCATGTATTTGTTTATTCTGCATTATGAAGATCCATTAGGGTAGCATGTCACTATAGTCTGGCTTCATATTGCCTGTGTCAGCTGTGTACAACTAGGAATTTTGGCAAACACATCTTGCCACCAGAGTCCCCAAGTTGCCTGGTTATTCAACTCACCAGTACTCCTTAAATAATGTAATGTCAGCTTTGTGTGCACAAAACTTTAATGATGTCACACACCCAAAGTTTACCCCAAAGAAGCAAATATAAGTACAATAGTCTTAAAGTACATTTTGTTACAAAACTTAGCATATTTTTAGTATTCATATTAATCCGATTTTTTTTAAGCTTGCAGACACTATGATATCTGATGAAAGAAACAAGAACGAGTTTATTAAAACGTGAAAACTAGCTGCATTTAAATGCCAGCAAGTTTTATCACACAATGAAACAGAGTGTGACTTGGTAGAAATGTGTTGTCATACACAGTGTAAGTGATCAACACCAAAGGAGAAGAGGAAACAGCACAGAACACTGTACTGAGCAGTGCGGCCTCAAACAAATATAAATCAATCACTGTGACAGAAGTAGCACTTATTCTAGAGTCAGAAGTGAACAAAATATTCCATGTCAGCAAAATGTCTCCTGTCAAATCCGCTCTTTAAAATCTCCCCACAATTTGCAAAGACAAATGTCCTTTGCTACAGCACAGAAAGATGTATGTGGATGCTGCATACTTGGTTGTATGTGGCCAGGAAGACACAGATAATTTTAATGTATGCGGCGTGATCCTCTTTTAGAACTCTGTTGCTAGTACATGTTCTTTTCTCTAGATGGGAGAACAGAGATCAGCCTGATATGCAAGAGATCAAGGGATTAATTTAAATAGGAAATTTAGGTTCATTTAAAAAAAACATTATATTAAAATGTTGAGCTGTCAAAATTACAAAATATTAGCAATTAACACAGGTACCTCTATCTTTGCATTAGGAAAGCAGCTAATTTGCAGTCTATTACAAGACATTCTAAAGGTTTTTTTTGGCAGGGCCTTCTCTGCTACTACATAAAGCTGACCATCTTACAGGAGTACAGAACAAAATAAGTGCAACTCTTTCCGCATCATAGGAGCACAGACTTTCTTTATAAGGCAAGCTAAGGGGAACGAGCACCTATGACTAGATCCTATTTTTTCTCTTACATACTCTATGTGCCTGACCAGCCCCAGATATCAGATGGTGGTTGACCAAGTTGAACAATAAAATCATTGTGTAAAGGGACATTAAAATATAATATCATCAATGTGTGCATAATAATGTTTATGGAAGAAAGAAGGGGAAAGTAGCTAAACAGTCCTTGTACCGATCTTGCTTATTGGTTGACAAATTCTAAATCAGACAATTGCTTCTACTTTGAAAATTGGAAAAAAATATCAGCTGCACTCCAATTAACTCTTCTTGGGGTATTTTTAATAAATCAATTAATTGACTGCATACAACAATGTCACCAAGCTTACTGGCTTGCTCACAAGGATAGGGGAATCCTATCCTATCCTTGTGAGCAAGCCAGGAGAGGTGAAAAGTGTCAAGGAAGCTTGGTTTTGAGTTGGAGACATTGCTGTATGCAGGTAATTGATAATTAAAAAATACTGCAAAAAGAGCCAATTGTAGTGTGGCTAATATATTTTCCTATTTTCAATGAAGAGTGGAGACGGAATGTAATGGCCGGCACCCAGGTTGTCCATATGCAGAAGAGACCAGCATAGCTATGAATTTGTGTGTATTTCATTTGTTTCTACTTCCCAGATGAAAAACAGTTAGGGTGTATTTTTTCTCAGATTACAAAAAATGGTGTACTGGTTTTTGGATTTGGATCACCAGTGATACAATTTTTTTTGTGTCAAAAATGTACTTCCTGTAAAATGTATGGCTTTTTAAATGAACCTTTAAGTTTCTTTAAAAGGGAAGCAACACCTTTAAATAGGTTGAGCCAAAGTGATTTATGTCCCTGTGCCAGCTATATTGCCTTGTACATACCTCAGGGCAGCAGAAAAACCAATCTGGGAGCCACAGCCTACATTTGTCAGTGGACAGTTTTTCAACTGGGTTAAACAGTTCTGACTAGTTTGACTGGAACTAACTTGATTAATATACATTAACATGTTATCTTATAAGCTCCATCTCTCAGCTTGTAACTACATTCCCAAGAAATCCTGGTCTTTAATTATTTGTCTGTTTTGTCTTTCTATATGTTTTCTGAAAATCCTATGGCCTATGGGGAATAGGTTACACATGTGCAGGACTGAGTGGCGCCAGTGGCTGAGAAAAAACTGGGATAAATGACAAGGAAATGTTGAAATTCTTTTTAAAATATGTGAAAAAATACTGTCACCTCATTTCAATAATATTTTTTTTTAAATGCCATAGGCAAGATCTGCAAAGAAAAAAGAAGGTTGGTTTACAAACATCTGTGTCTTTCATACCAACCAGGTAGTATTCTTCTTCAGTGATTTAGAAAAACAAATCTGAAATGTAATTAGCTGTTATAGAAATCTCAGCAACTGTAAATTCTATGTTACCCCTATTATTCTCTTGTTGCGCAATATATTAATTAACTAATTCTCTTTTTTTTTTTTTTTTTTTTGGAAACTGAAAATGCTAGATACAAGGCCTCCACACTATTATTTTTTTTAACAATTCATTAAAGGCAAATGCTAAACTCAGATGTAACACAAACACGAGTACTGATATGTATATATGCAGCCTCACAAAGCATCTCTGGTTCTGCTTGATAACTGGCTAGAGTCGGGTAGGAGGCAATTCTCGCTTCATAACCCATTCACATTTCTATAATAGTAACATACTGTAGGCCATAAAATTAGGCTGTGACATAACAGAGCTTTATCTGCCACCTTGACACCTTCATATCCAAATCTCTGTGTAAAGCATATGTTGCTAAACAGATTGATTGGGCTATTTTATCTTTTGTTCCTTGCGTTGTTGTGTGTGATGGTTAAGGCACTGGCAAATAGAAATGATTTGTTTGCACGGCCATCAATTTTTCTTCCTAGAGAAAGAGCTGGCCAAACTTGCATCTTTGTGCAGCCGTGGGATGCTTCCAGTCCCTGCTCTCGTCAGAATATTCATGCACGCATGCAAAAGTCTGGCTAGAAAGACCAGCGGGGGAAATAAATTCATGAAAATGCCAGCCAATTCTTTTTAACCAAAGATATGATCCCTCTGCTGGCAGTGGGGGCCTGCGGTACACACGGCATCCCATTCCTGTGCTGGAGGAGAGTCCGGCACCCTACGAATAAGCGAGACTTAATTCTGCTTACAGCTGAATGCCAGGGGCTGCCTTTTCCAAAGGCTGAATGGCCAAGCTGTTTAGCAAACTGTCATTAATGTGTGGACATGCATGGCAAGGGAAGGGTTTTACTGCTAAGTATATCCCAACAACACCCTAGCTATGCCAGGGATTTCTACTCTTTCGCATTAGTTTAAGGTTTTATTGCCTACTACATCTGCGTACCTGGCTC
Organism: Staurois parvus; assembly: GCF_062004578.1. Classification (NCBI taxonomy): domain Eukaryota; kingdom Metazoa; phylum Chordata; class Amphibia; order Anura; family Ranidae; genus Staurois; species Staurois parvus. The sequence continues at coordinate 1,096,113 of NW_028317990.1, read as the reverse complement.
ATAATATGACAATATATTATTTTATCAGCTACCCCTTTTTTCCCCACTACACAATAACAGCATAACTGTAATTGCATCATGGTCCTCAAGTGCAAAAAAATCTTTAGCTGCTATCTTCAAAGTGTTGCAGAGGAGACACGGACACCTCCATATATTCTTCCTGACCCTAGCTATATACCAACACCTTACTATTAACAGACACATACTGTAAGTGCACAAGTATGACATTGTACAGTGATCATCAAGGCAAGGACAGAACAATAGCTGGCCTTGCAATGCTAGGGATCCTCAGTTTTCTTCCCCAAAGAGACATTATTTGCATAAAATCTGTAGGTTTTCCCTGTCTTTGTGATGTTTTTTTTCTTCAGGGGCTCTGGTTTCTTCCCACAATCCAAAAACATACTCAAATTTTACCTGGCATATGACTAAATTGGGCCAAAGGTTTACACCAGTGTGGTAGGGACATTAGCTTGTCATTTCAGTTGGAGGTAGTAACTAATGTGAATCGTTCCATTAACTCTGTAAGGCTCTGCATAACAAGGTGACACTATAATATCCACACAATGAGGGAGATTCACTAAAACTGGAGAGTGCAAAATTTGGTGCAGCTCTGCATAGAAAACAATCAGCTTCCAGGTTTTATTGTCAAAGCTTAATTGAACAAGCTGAAGTTAGAAACTGATTGGCTACCATGCACAGCTGCACCAGATTCTGAGGCTCCAGGTTTAGTAAATCCCCCCCAATTTATGTATGTCTACTTTCAACCTGACTAACTATTGTATGTAAGACTATAGGGGAGATATACTAAAACTGGAGCACACAGAATCTGATGCAGCTGTGCATAGTAACCAATTGGTTACTAAATTCAGCTTGTTCAATCAAGCTTTGACAAAACCTGGAAGCTGATTGGTTACTATGCAGAGCTGCACCAGATTCTGTGTTCTCCCGTTTTAGTAAATCCCCCCTATGTGTATGCAGTGTCCGTGTGATCATATACACCCGCACACATACATACCTATATTAAAAAGAGTATATTCTTGCTTCTAAACTGAATTCTTGTCTTGCTGTATTTTATATTTCTAGTAAATATTAACAGTGTCGACATTGGTCTGCTATTATACAGCATACTAAATCCAGGATAGTTTATGTATTATCCCAGTTGACACAGACCAGACAATGCTAGAGCCCTGAACATTTTGAGCCACTTTGACTATTCATGGGTTAAATCACTTAGTTGGTCAAACCGGATTCCTGCAACTACCTGAATATCACAGTGCAGCATGTTCATTTTTTTCCCTATCCTTTCAAAATTCCCCCGACTTCAGGAAATATTCTTGGTGTCTAGTGTCAGGCAGAGAGCAGAAATCTCTCAGCGCGAGGCGCTCTGAAAAATATAGCTGTCCGCCTCGAAAACGCATCTATGTGTCTGGAAGGAGGGGACAGATGGAGGGGGGCTCCAATGCATTTATTGGAGGTGATATGAAGGAACTGAGCACTCTGCCTCTACTTCCTAAAGACACAGTCGTTCATTTTTCATTCTTACATCTGAAAGGCGACTGTATGCTCACATCCTGGCACGAAAAAAAAAAAAGCTAGCAACAAGGACTGAGATTGGAAGCAAATCCAGAAGATCTATTAGGGCAATAAACCAAAGCTATACATAATATATCCTTTATTGTAAAATTAAGAGCAATGCTCATCTACTGATTTGTATTTTTATTTGAGCCACAAAGCACAGGTGCAATTAATTATTGGGGGAGGGCAACACATAAATAGAACCATGAACATACATGGGTTGTATTGATGCGTTTATGGCGTCAGTGAAAACAAGATAATAGGACATTCGCATACAATATAGGGTATGCAAATAATATTTCTGTAGTGTTTGGGCATTATACAGTTAAGGCACATCTTATTCTCTCAATACTAGCTTTGTACTTTAAGCATGATTGCACACTACCTGCTTATATCACCACAAAGAGTTGTGCTGAAAAGATGTAAATAATAATAATTATGAAATTTGTATATTTAAAGGCATTGACATAGAAAGTCTAAAAAGTGTACCATTGAATTACAAATTTTCTCTGGCAAATCATTTTAAATCTAGGATATAAATTATAGGGTTACAGACTATATTGAGTATCAGACTGGTATAGTAAACTAATTGATATCAATTAAGTAAAATTAAAAATCAAACAGTAGAAATCATTTTAAATCTAGGCTATACGTTATAGGGTTACAGACTAGTCCTAGTATGGCACAGTGAACATGTTGACTTCAATTAAGCAAAATTAAAAATAAAAACTAAAACCTTACTGTACCCTTAAAAACAAACTCGGTTTCTTTAGAAAGCATCGCTCATTTAATATTTTAAGCAGATTCAATTTCCCCATTTCCAGATCCTATAAACCTTACGGTGTTTGTCACTTAGTGCTTTGGAAACGCAACCAGTAACAAACACACTTTAGTAACAAAAAAATAAAAAAAATAAAAACAGACACTTATAATATATGTCAAATAAGTTTTTGAGCAAACAAATCTCTCCTGGTAGTTAGTAATTCTTGCCAAGGCTCTTGCTAGAAATAAGATAAAGATTCTTCATTCAGCTAAAGTGCCCTGCAACAACATGTTCCTACTAACGAATCCTTTATCTTAGGAGGAACTTTAAAACAAAGCAGAAATGTTGGCAGATATTTTTTTTTTCCCTGAGTGAGGAGGCTGATATATCTGTGAGATGCGACAGGCAGACATAAATTAATAGAGTTCTGGAGATCAGATCTTCATTAATAATCTATTTTGTCATGCACTGCTACTGACAGGCTCCTCGCTCACGTTTCACTGGGGTATAAAAGCCCAGGATATGTCTTAAGGCAGAAAACACCAAGAAATGAGTTTATTATCATTTATTTTCACTAGACTGACTACAAAAAAAAAAAAAGATACAGGGTTAAGGAAAGAAAAATATATTGAAGATGAACGGCAAAAGAAAGATGTCCTGATTTTATTCCATTCCCTTGTACTTTCATATTAAAAAAAGAAGCGTTCATTGTTCAATATACACAGCTCATCTCATCCGCTATTGCAGTTATTTTGTGCACTGTGCAAATAAATGTAGTAAAAAAATAAAAGTGGAATAAGGCTGAAAACATATATTCTATATATATATATACACAAGCAGTAAGTCAGTCACCAACCTATCATGTAACAGTAACACTTCATATTCATTAACATCTGCATTTGCAGGCTGTTGACATGCTGTTTTTGCTCATGTCCTATATTTTCAAAATGTGTTTTAAATTATATGGCATTTAAAAAATACACTTGAGATGTCACGGAGCAAAAGATTTTCGTGTCTGCCGTGTTTCCCTGCAGAGCTGCACACATTATCGTACATGTTTATAAGTTAAAATTATGGATTGATCACTGTTTTTCTTAGACCACTACATGAAAAAATGAGGCCAACACACTAGGCATGCCATTAAAGCGAGCTATAGAATTCTATGTACCTGCAAACTGAGATATGCAGCACAACCAGCATTTACATAAATATCAAAATCAGTTGCAATGCGACAAGTAAAATAAAAAAATAAAGGTAAGAAGCCATTTGCTATTGCCTTGAAAAGATGCATGGTCCTTAGTATATATACACATCACCTTGGTTAATTAATAAATACATAATCCAATTAAACTAAGTACAATTAACATACCCCTTGAAATAATTTCCACAAGCTACTGAAATAAAAAAGAAACCTGTTCTAGCAATCCTTTTATTATTTTGCCCTTTCTGGAATGGAAGGAGTTCAAAATATTAACGGGAAAGTGACGATAAGGAGAAATTGACTTTAATGTACTCCGCACGACCTCTGCTTTCTGCTCAGAAGGAAATGAGCCTTCTCCACTTCTCAATCCCGATCAAAGCAGAGCAAGAGTAAGCGAGCATCCCTTCCCACCTGACATTAATCACTGCTTTCCTGCAGCCTTCCTGTATTAATTCCTGTCATGGAAAACATGGGCCGGAGACTGTCAGGGCGCAGCGAGGGTGGACTTTGCAGGCTCCAGGGCTTAGAGGAGCTCTCTCCCTCTGGGAAAATGACATCAATTAAGAGTTTGGAGAACAAGGTTTGCTCTTCCAGTGGTGAACACTCTTCTGCCTGTCTCTTACTGCCTGTTACTGTTTAAGTTAAACATAAGGCGATCTTCATTACCAAAAATGTAACGGAAACGTCATATCTTGGTAGTTTAGCTATCCAAAGATACCAGATGTTTGCTTGATAGAAAAACAGACAGACAAAACAGAGAAAATATATTGAAAGGTGTATAAAATAAAATATGTATAGCACAATGTATAGTAAATAAATTATACTGCAACTACTGTACAAACACATAGATAGATAGATAGATAGATAGATAGATAGATAGATAGATAGATAGATAGATAGATAGATCTGTCTGCACACAAATGTACATTGCTGTTAGTGCGTTGACAGCTCTCTGTCCAAGCTAATGCACATATTTTGCCAGATCTACAGTAACATTGTCACACTGTAATAAGCATGGGACTCTGTAGTTAGGGTCATGGAGGGGCAGCGAGGACAAGCACCATGACTGAAAAAAGGAGCAAGACCTAAATCTTGTAATGTTATATGTATGTTTATTTTTTTATTGCAGTCTATATGTCTAAAAACAAAATGATTTCTCATATGGTCATAAGATTGCATTATATTAAGGCCAAACGTGCAGATATTTTAATAAATGTAAAAAAAATTACTTGAAATGGATGGAAGAATGGACTGATAGACAGATATACGTGTGTGTATATATATATATAAAATACACACACACTATACACATTATAAATAAAGATAGATAGACACACAACACACACTTTATAATAAGAAATAAAATATACATAAAGGAAAAACACATACACTCTCACTCTTACACACACCCTAAACAAATTTATATATATATATATAAAAGCTGAATCACAATTTACTTTTTTTGTTAGAAACAATACAATAACATAAATACACAAATAACAAAGAGCTAAATGTAAAACTATCTGACATTGATCTAAGGATATTTAAAACGATGATGCCACACTGATGCAAAAGCAATGGCTGGCCTGTCTACATCTTAGCCCTTTGCAATTGGGGCAACCTACTTTAACAACAGTAGTCCTGTGCAATAATACAGACCCATTTCACCAGTAGAGTGTTTACATTCTAATAATAAAAATGAGCTGTTTGGTCTGTGTTTTTTTTTTTTCTCAGCACATCTCTTTCCTTTGAACATGACAGCTGAAATGCATACTGGTGGCTTAATAACCTTAAAAATGAAAGATACTGCTAATATTGTCTGTTTCAAGCCTCAGCAATATCAACAGGGTTTAATTAAAAAATATACATTGAGATCCTTTCGGTAACATAATGATGGAGGGGCTGGGGGGGTGGAGAATGGGTGTCAGAGATTCATCATTCGCACACACTACTGCACTGACCTTTGGCTAAACCTTGCTAGCATCCATTTCTCACCCATACTAAGAGCCCAAATGCTTTTAATCCGTCATTAATATGATTTGGTCACTGGTAAACAGCTTGGACTTGTCAAACGATTCGGTGACATTGCTGAGGATTTTTTTTTCCGCCTTAGATCAAATCACTCTAGTTGTACTAGGCGTTTACATCTGCTTTTAAGCTGTTATGGTTGCCTTTTGGCAGGCAGCAAAGTATAGCTGTTGAGACTGCTGTGAAATAATGCAAGGTTTGTTATGAATTAAATATTAGAAATCTTAACACAGCAACCAATAAGAATTATTTGCCTTATTAAAGCAGCAGAAGATGCTGATTAAATTTTCATTGCATTGCAGTCTTTCCCCCATTTCTACTCTCAATTCATCATTCTAATGTATGAAAGGCACGTCGAGGACTGGCGTGGGGGACTTAATTTCTGGAATGCAAATACAGAATAGAAAATACTATAAATACCTTGCAAGGAAGCATTCAGCAGTCACTTCTAATTAAGTAACAACTAAGAATCTTTATCTTTTTTTTTTTTGCTTACAAAATAAACATCTCTGGATTTTAAAAGAGCAGAAAAATTGTATTATTTTATTAACACATTTTATTCTGATGATTACTAAAGCACTTTTCTTTGTAGCAAATTTGAGGCATTTTCTCCTTTGTCAATACATACTGAACTGGCCATACAGATACAGTTTTATTCACTTACATAGGCTAAAAAAAGACACAAGTCCATCTAGTTCAACCATTAGAAAAAAAAGGAAAAAATTAAAAATCTTTATGTACACAATCCTATAACCCCAGTTGATCCAGAGGAAGGCAAATAAAAACAATAAAGCTTGGTCTTATTTGCTCCAGTGGGAGAAAAAAACTCTTCCTGATCCTCCAGAAGGCAACATTACATGAAGAATTCAAAAACAGCCCAATGACATAATAAGCATGACCATGGGCTCTACCCCTGACCAGAATGATGCTTTTCCAAATGCTATAATCCTTGTCATATACATTTTACAGCATGGTGTTAGATTACTACAGCTTCTTGCATTTCCTTGAGCTAAATATATATATATATATATATATATATATATATATATATATATATATATATATATATATATATAAAAACTTAGATCTGGTGGAGTCACCAAGTAAGTATATCCATACACAATAGCCCTCTTTAATGCAACTGCCATAGATTCTATTAAAAAAAATTAAAAGGGAGGGCCTACATCTAATCAATATTTATTAATCCCTTAACGGACATCTAAAATCATTTGAGAATGCTAAATTGTCCACTATTAATGTTAGTTAATTACAAATATTCACTGAAAAATCATATGTGTGTATAACCTACATTTCTCATTGTGCAACCTGATCACTGAGCAAAAAAGTATACGTAGATATATAAAAAGAAAATTATGTGGATTCAAGAAATAAAATTGATAATGGCCATGCATATTTTTCTCTATAGGTATTAAAAGGTAAATACACCAAATCACTGTAAGCACTGCCCAAGTAAAGCATAACAAGTATGCCAGAATGGCGAAAACATACATACCATAACATAACACAGTATGATATAACATATATACGTGTATTAATGCCAACCAACAATGCATTGTTTTTGGGGAAAAAAAAGGGAGGATTTTTTAAGAACAGAGGCATGGTAATCAAACAGTTAAGAAATATCATGTTTTCAAATCCCTAATGCACTAAGCAGAACATGCTGTCCTCCGATTGCCATAGACTCGGCTACAAATATATATTTAGGAGTACCAGCCTCCTCCAGATGTCAGCCTGTGTCCTAGATAAATACAGAAGGATAAAGGCAGAACTCAGGTTCTCTCTTTCTTTCTTTCTTTCCTTTCCCTGATTTCAGGCCTTTAATGTGTATCAGGGAGAAAATGAACTTCAAGTATCCCATTCCCCAGGAGAAATCCTCTTCCCTGAAACTCTGCGACTAATGAAATGGGGGATCTATAAATAGCAGCATCATTATGGAGAGAGTATTTGTGTTGGAAGTCGACTCTGCCTCGAACCCTCTTTAAGCTAATAACTCTCAATATTTCGCCAAAGGATGATCAATACTGAGAGGCTGAGAAATATATGATGCTAATCTGAGGGAAGCCAAAGAGGAACCAAAAGCTTTGTCCATGTCTTGTCCCAAAATTAAATATAGAAGGATCCCATCACAAATTCACTATACCTAATTACTTAGGTAATAAGGATGAAGAAGTTTTGTACTTTCTTTAAAAGTCACCCTTCATTCATCTAATTGATAGAGCTGTGGGTTTTGCTCTTTGATTAGCAGTTACCATCACTGAAAAACATATTTGGCACAGGAACAGTCTCAGTTTTTGGGAGAGCTGTCCTGGAAATGTCCCTGTAGAAAGTCATTTTTTTTCGTCCTATACTGTAAACCTGACTTTCACCATTTAAAATGATTCTCCGTACATTGCAAGCTTACATTTGTCAAATAACTACATTTAAAAACATAGAGCAATACAGATTAGGTAAACAAAGGTTACTATTATATACATGAGCCATTACTATTATTCACAAATATATAAAATCTCACTCATCTATATAAAATTTAACACACCTGGTATTAACGTATGCTGAGATGCTATGTACACCTTATGGATAGACAATATTAGGCTAGATGGTGATTTCCAAGGGCTTTCTGCAGTAACCTTTAAGGGGTTACTCAGCATACAAAACATGCACCTTCTTGGGACCAGAACTTTATTTTAATAACTTATATAATGTCAGCACTTTCTATATTCTTTACAAACAACACCAGTCCTTGCACTTCTACAGTAAATGAGCATAAATACACATTTTGGTACATCTGGAAGAAAAGCCTTGTGGAATGAACATGGAAAAACAGAAGCAGATAGTGTCCTTCATGGGTATCAGCTTCAGGACCAAAGGCCTACCAGGCCAAGAGGGCTGACCATTTATGGGCTGATTTATAATTGAGAGCAGATATTGCTATCTACTCTCCACAGTACCTATTCTGCACAATGATTATGCCACAATGTGCCTGTATTTACATTTAATCCATAAAGGGCAGAAGATGTTGTGGAGTCCACAATGTTCTTTGAAGTGTTCTCCTCATAAAGCTAAAGAGAACATTCTGGGTCAGGAGAAGAGCCCTGTCAAAATGTGTCAGGTTTTATCCTCCTTCCAGGCACATTGATTGCCTCAGCATCTCAAACTAAGTATAGTGGAGAGCACATTTGTAGAACACCAAAATAGCCATGCTACTAACCTTTGGAAAGTCCCTGAAATGGTTAAAGGAAGCCTGTACTAAGAGCGTATGGATATTGGAGGGTCCCACTGATGTCCTCTAATTCTGAAGTCAGATCTGGAACAGGTATGTAAGTTAGGAGCTCTCACTTCACTTTGACTTTCTAATCTGCATGCATTATTCCAAGTCTGTAACTGAGAAAGTATTAAAGCCAAGGACAGCCAGGTACCTAAAGTTCTTAGATAAAGATCAGCAATGATAAGCTCCATATTTCTCTCACTACAAGGTCCCTTTATAAATTTGTAAATTCCGGGTGAACACACACTGGGGCCAGTTAAACTGAGAGTGTTCCTAAGCACTCTCCCCTGCTAACCAGATGAGTGATGCCCGTTTCAGTACACAGACCTCTATGGAGAAAACTGTGCTCTGGCACAATTTGCACTCGCACAGAAGCAAACCATACAGGAGCACAAGTGAACTGCGCCTGAGACCACCTCTTACAAGTGGTCCTGGGCACAGTACGCTTAACTGTTCCCGGGTGTAGTTCGAAGTGCTAAGTTAAAGGGACCAGTTTGAAGTGTGAGTGTACCCCAAGTCATTTCAATTCACCTTTACTAACTCTTTACTGTAACCAAGATCTGTAAACAAGGACAGACAAGAGGCAAAATTCTCTAAGGTACACCAGGACACCACAGTATACTACATACTTTGATATATAGATGTGTGATCTATCATTTAGAGTACTTTAGATTTAGGTTTTCTGTAGTTCTACCTGTTAGAAGCACTATGTCTCAAATAACCCATTATTTTTAAAACTACCCCAACCCATTTTCACTATGCTACTTTTAGTATTCCCATCATTTACCAAGTAATTCTGTGGCCAAGAGACTACTGTAATCATGCTTTAGCTCCCACCTCCAGGTGTTTCTACATGTTTGCATTTGTTTTTACAACAGTTCTGTGGTCCCCCCTTTAAAAGTGATGTCCTCTCATAAGGAAACACCAACCAGCCAATGTGGTTGCTGACACAGGTCTGCCCCCTCTTGCCTCTTGTGTTTTGCTTTCGGTAGCTGAAGTCATTCCTCATAGCAATGGAACAATAGTGAGGCATAGAAGGTGGAAGGAAGTGAGCCATAGATAGCCACTCCAAAAGCAGCACATTTACCAAAGAATTTCCAGACCACAGTTCCTACAACTGTCAGTAGTTGTGAATATAAGATATACTTAAAACATAACTTATACCATGTAGATATTACAAAACAAGAAGTTTTGAGTTTTTTTTAAGTTATTAAGTAAGCAAGAATGAATGACATTCCTAAAGCTGTAATGTTTGGCCAAGAAAAATTACATAAGGGTACAAACACAGAGCGAATAACAAAGAAAAGGCTGCACCATTTGTCAAGTGAAGTTTTTAATTCAGTCAAACTATAATGGGTTAAATATTTCCCTAATTCTAGATAAAAAAGAAAAGCAATTTTGTAAATTGCATACCTTCCTAATGGGAAATTGGGGCCCTTAATCAATCAGTATAACGATGGAGAAATCTTGTTTTACTCTTATGGAAAATACATTACTTTCAGTTGCAGCGTACATAAGTGAACAAATATTGAATGGTGTGTTATGCTGCTGTAAATTTAGCTGCATTTAAAAGATACAAAATGCACCAGTGAATGCTAAATGCAGAAGAAAAGGTTACCCAATGCCAACATTTTAAGCGAGTCTGTGCAGAGGGTTTGGAGTTCCCTCATCTTGACTGTTCGGTTAATTTTAAATCTCATGTACAGAAAAAAAAAAAAAAAAAAACCTAGGTGATTAAACATAGCAGTGGGTGGATTGAAATGGGAAGCTTCTATTGTGTCTGACAAAGTTATTGATGGCAACATATCAGAAGTGGCACAGAGGGGATGTTGACATGTCACTGCAAAATGTAAATATTAGAACAGCCTGGCTTGACAGAAATTGAGTTTTTTTTTCAATAATATCTGAATATTTTTATATTAATGCACATGAAGGCAAGACAAAAGGCACTGTGTTAAAACTGCAATCATCTTAACAGCATATACTGTAGATGAAAAGAGATCTCAGCAAGATTATTTATTCCATATATCCAAAATAATTTTTCTATAATGTAGTACAACCATTAATGCTACTGACAATAGATGCAGTAAGAGAAACATGTTCTCAGTGACCTCTCCTAAATTTTCATTTGGTTGATTATTATGGTTGGCCACTTACTGATAAGGCTATACTTTTTTTTTTTATTTCCACCATGTGCATTAATTTGGTCACTGTAAAATTACATATGCCAGCATGTCCCACTATAAGTATTTGAAGAGCTACAAGCCCCAGCAATGGGCACTCACTGCACTGAGAGATACATCCCACAAACTACTGGACTGTGCCTCACTCTCTAGCAACCGTCCTTGACCAGGGTTTTGAGGTTGCTAGGGTTTCTTGAGTTATGGCTGACTGACTTCCCATCTGATGTTGCCTGCATAATTCCAAAGACAATACCACTTTGGAAAACCAGTGACATGTTGTCTGTAGGGGTAGCATTCAGACCAACTAAGAGGCACTAGCTAAGCAACTTTGGTTGCTAGGATGCAGGCAGTATCCAAGGAAGATAAGGAGAGAGGGGCCACCTGCCTCCTAGCACCTGAGGATACTGGGCATCGTGAGCTGTTTGGAACCGAGGATGCTAGGTGACAGGGGCCTCTTGCATCCTAGTAAATGAAAATGCTGGCTGTCACGAGCCACCTGCATCCCAGCAACCAATAATGCTGGGTGATATCTGCTAAGACGCAAGTGGTTCCTGAGGATGCTAGACGGCAGGAGCCACCTGTGCCCCATCAACCAAGGATGGTAGGCAAGAGGGGCTGCCTGCATCCTAGAAAATATGGTAGATTGTACTGTATGCTTGTAACATTAGCTCATACGCTATAGATGTACAGTGTATAGGCAAAATTCTATGTAGGATCTTGCTACCAGCAAAATCCTATGTAAAATCATATTCCTATGTGCATGAGCCCTAAAACAAAAATTGTAAGCAGGGAGGTTGTTTATTGCAAAAGAGATATTATGTCTGCAATAAAAGCTTCTTACCTTTCTGTTTTCAAGAATCTTCAGAATGTACACTGAGTTGCACATGCACAGCTCAGTGTACACTCCCAGCATCTGCCATACTGGATCCACAGATAACGGAAACTTTATTACCCAGCATCTTGATTTTGGATGTTGGAACAGCTCAACTGATTTAATATTACAAATGGATTTGTTTGCTCTTGGATATACAGTATTCAGGCATAAATATATGCTGCAACAAATGCGGGCGTTAATAAGGGGAGCACAATAACATCAATTCAGCTGACAAGCTTATCACACTCCACTGTATTTTATTTTTGATCTCTCATTTTCCCTCCATGTTCAGCTCTATAAACTACAACAGAAATTGCACCCACATCAAATCACACCTAAATAATGCTAAAAGTCATCAGGTTTCTATTCTCTCTACAATACTTTTTAAGATTCAGTCAGAATGAGTAGCTGCGGTAAATGTTTCCTTAACCTTTCAAATGCTTACTTTTGAGAGTAAAGTGTGCCTCCCTAAATTAATTTGAATTTATAGTTGATTTCTCTCTTGACAAAACAAATTCGATAGACCTCTGAATGATCACTGATGGCTTTTTGTGGAACTTGAGGTCACTGTGGACTGCCTGTAACACCTTCGTAATTTTTTATTTGTTTTATTATGTTGTTCATTTTTTAACTTTGCAAAAAACATCAGATGCAGTCACTGTGTAACCGACAGTTTTCCTTCAAATTCAGCTGATTTTTAAATGAATTTATTTGAGGCAGGTAATGTTGACAGGATTACCCACGGACCGAATTTTGGCCAATTTAGCAGGAATCAGCCAAAATTCAAGCCATGTATGGCTAGCTTAACTTGGAAGCCTTTCGGTTTGATGTCAAAATAATTTCCTGCAATACGTTACACCATATTACAACACTGACATGTTTAAAATGGATAATTGATTTTTCTTTCTACCTCTTTTTTCTTTAAAACACATCCCTGTCATATGACTGCATTAACTGATGTTATGTAGGTCTGGTAGCTGTTGGGCATGTCTCTTGCCTGATAATGGTATCATTTCTGGAAATGATGTGCCTATCCAGGGGGCGCAAACATTGAGAATGTCTCTATGCTGACAGGAAGCTAGGCAGAAGGGGTGGGTGTAGTGAGGCGGGATGGGGACGGCCAGGCAGGGTAAGTCAGGATGGGGGCGGGGCCAGCTGGGCTTGGCGAAGTTGTGCTGCGATCCTAACACAGTCACCAACAATGGTTCCAAGAAGTGCCTGTGAGAAGCCACATTCAGTCGCACAAGCCCAATATTGTTGATGAAGATCAGGAGGATTGCTGAATGTCTAGATTAGACTGTGGTTTCTAATAAGACAATTAGCATTTACAGTTATGCATAATGAAACAATTTGACTTAATTAACATACAAGACAGGGGTAAATTTTTAATGTGAATTCCTCTTTAAGGACAGATGGTTTTTGACTTGGAAAATGTTCCATCATTGGGCTTGCATGGTCAACTATATGGCAACATATGTATAGCTGGTAAAAGTGCTTTAAAAATATTCTTGGTCATAAGACCAAGGGATGGAATATTGTTACATAGTTACATAGTTAGTCTGGCTGAAAAAAGACAAAAGTCCAATAGTTCAACCATTAAATAAAAAAGTTATAATCCTATACCCACAGTTGATCTAGAGGAAGGGAAAAAACCCAGCAAAGCATGAGCCAGTTTGCTCCTGCAGGGAAAAAAAAATTTCTTCCTGATCCCCCGAGAGGCAATCGGATGTTCCCTGGATCAACTTTACCTATAAATGTTAGTATCCAGTTATATTCTGTGTATATAAGAAATAATCCAGGCCTTTTTTAAAGCAATCCACTGAGCTGGCCAGAACCAACTCTTGAGGGAGTCTATTCCACATTTTCACAGCTCTCACTATGAAGAAACCTTTCCGTGTTTGGAGATTACATTTATTTTCCTCCAGATGTAAAGAGTTCCCCCTTGTCTTTGATGACCTTAGGGGGAATAGCTCTACACCGAGTTCACTATATGAACCACTGATGTATTTATATATGTTGATCATATCCCCCCTTCAGAGAAACTGAATTTATTCTCAAGAGAGAATAAATTCAGTTTCTCTAATCTTTCCTCATAGCTGAGCTCCTCCCTGCCTCTTATCAGTTTGGTTGCCCTTCTCTGTACTTTCTCCAGTTCCCCAAACTGAATTGCATATTCCAGATGAGGTCTTACTAATGATTTGAACAGGGGTAATATGATATCTCTCCCTCTGGAGTTTATACCTCTTTTAATACAAGAGAGGATTTTGCTCAGTTTAGAAACCGCAGCTTGGCATTGCATGCCATTATTAAGCTTGTGTTCTACCAGAACTCCCAGATCCTTCTCCACCATTGATTCCCCCAGTTGTACCCCCCCTAGTATGTATGATGCATGCATATTCGTAGCCCCCAATTGCATAACCTTACATTTATCAACATTAAACCTCATTTGCCCAATTAAACATGCATTGAGGTCAGCTGTAAGTTGAAGACATCCTGTAAGGACGTTATTCCACTGCACAGCTTGGTGTCATCTGCAAAGACTGAAATGGGATTTTTAATCTCGGACCCTATATTGTTTATAAATATATTAAAAAGTAAGGGTCCCAACACTGAGTGGTCTAGGGTTGACAGTGGTGTACCCCAAGGTTCAGAGTATGAATGATTAACCACTACTCATTAAATACGATCTTTTAGCCAGTAAGCTGAGGGTAATTTTTAGAAAAATACAACTAATAGATCCTCAATGTTTGCATAGTTCACCAGCCAAGGAATTAAAGCCCAACATTTTATTTTGATTTGGAAAGAGCGACAAATGATCAAAGCCTCTACCATGTTTAATTGCCATTAGTATCTATATAGAGGGGAATTCCCCTCACATTCTGGTAGGACAAGATTTAATGGTAAATCTCCCCATTGCTGGGCTAAGTGAACATCCTTTAGTAAATCATCCCCTACAAGTCTAAGGTATTCCCTTTGCATGTAGCAGCTCCTTTCAGGAGCATCATCTTTTCTCATCCCCTGCCTAAAAAGAATAGTGGGTAAACTGTTAGTAGTCATATTTAATGTTAAAAACATTTTGCCACTCAACCAAGTTGCTTCCTTAGCTTGGTATAATTGAAAATCTTCAGACTTTTGTATTTCCATAAATGATTCTTGAATTTGGGGAAAACCATGAATCAAAAGGAACACACTGAAAACATATATGGTGCTCTGATATTATCTGTACACTTGCCAAATAATGGGGCTGGCTGCTTTGACTTGAAGAAAACTGATTAATTCAGCAGCACTGAAAGCCTTTCTTTCCTGTTGATTCAGGTCTTCTCTTTGATGCAAGGCAATGACCAAGGTCAACAGTATAAATTAATATATTTTTTATGTAAATCAGAATAGATATTCAAGAAATGGCATTTCCAACTACAGTTATCAAATTTCACTGACCTAATCAAGAGAACCAAGTGGCATTGATGTGGTTCTGAATAAAAGTTCTGTACATTATGTGAAAATAACTTCGCACCCCTTGCTGGGTTTTTTAATGTGCCCTTTTCTAAGGGTTAAGCTTAAGGACTTTGATTTTGTTTTAACCTTCTACATAATTGTAGAAATTCAGCCTAACTATCTCCAACACTTTAAGACAACTAAGTCATCTTCTCTAGTAATAACAAATTACTGTAATATCACTTTTTAGAAATAACAGACTGCAAGTGTTATATGTATTTTTTCACAATTTACAGTTTCTACTGATTAAAAAATAAATGATCCCTGGTGGGATATTTCTTTTATACATTTCTTTACCTTTTATGCTGGAAAGTACAGAGAGCAATCTTATTAAACAGAAAAAAAAATTGAGACATTCTTTAATATTATTTACGTTATATATGTTATCTGCACTAATCATGTATTACATTTTCTTTTCAAGTCCTCCCAAACAGGCAAGGATAATGAATAGCTCAGTGTAAAAGAATGTGTAAATACAAGTCAAATGAATTAGTAGGTTAACCTCCAGCCCTGCATCGGAATCTTACATATCAGAAGTTTTTGTAGTGCTCAAGTCCTTAGAATGGATTACCATACCATTTAAAATAGTTGGCCAAGACAAGTACAAGCTTGAAGATAAATGATTACCTCTTCCACACATAGAAAAACATTGTTCAATTATCCCAAAAGAAAATTTCTGAATTATTTCTGGAAATACGTTAAAAAGGATTTGCAGGGGTCTCAATGTAAATCCCCTCCAAAGAATCAGGACCGCTGACGAGCTATATTGTATATAATGTATATTATATTGTATTATTTAGATATATTGTATTATATTAAACATGCCAGGCATATACGTGTGGGACTAGCCTGTCTCTAAACACAGGGTAGGGTTTTGGTGGAAAGGGCAGAGGATCCTACACCAGACAGCACTGGTCCCATTTCTTTCACATGATTTGCTGTATGGGCTCTCCAGTTCTGCCACTGTATTTAACAACCGGGGGTTACATTTATAATTCTACCACTTTACAAAACTCTGGTTGAGCCACATTTTGAGCATGCCCTCCAGTTTTGGACACCAATCTTCAGGAAGGATGTCCTTGAACTGAAAAGCGTCCAGAGAAGGGCAACAAAGCTAAAAAGGGGACTGGAGGACCTCAGTTATGAGGAACGATTACATTAAACTCCCTGGAGAAGCCGCTTAAGAAGGGATATGCTAGCGATATACATATCTTTAAATGGCATTGGGAGGAAACTATTTCATCTAAGTTCTCAGCCACACAATGACGCTGGACAAGAAGTGGCTCAATCCTAAACTGCCTAAACTTTCTTAGAGAACACAATGTACAGGAATATGGTAAATAATATGGTAGTGACATAACACACTCAGGCTGAACTGGATGGGCCACTGTTCTTATTCAACCTTACCAACTATGGGGTAGATTTACTAAAACTGATGCACTCCGAATCTGGTGCAGTTGTGCATGGTAGTCAATCAGCTTGTTCAGTTAAGCTTTAGCAATAAAACCTGGAAGCTGATTGGTTTCTTTTGCAGAGCTGCACCAGAGTTTGCACCCTCCAGTTTTAGTAAATAACCCCCTATGTGACTATATGTAATTTAGTAACCTAATAAAAAGAGAAATGGCATGCTTTTTCTCCATCATAAGCTAGGTAATAATAGAACAGTAAAGAGCACCGTGAAACAGGTCTAAATAGATCACTTACATCTGTTTCAAGAGAACTTATCACAGTTGTCTTTTGTTTAAGAGAAATATCAACAATTATCTACACATTCTGAGAACGCAGCCATTATGAAGGTTGAGAATTGAGCCAGCTGATTTACTAAATATAAATAGGCTGTTTACTTTGCATGGCAATTTTCACTTAGCTTAGTGAATGAGGTGGAGCTCTGCTGACTTCCATAATCCAATCATGTGCAAGCAAAAATACTGCTTTGTCTGTTTTTTTCCCCCATAAGGGTATTCCTTGCAGAGCAAATTTTCACCACATTCACTAAGCTAAGGGAAAATGCCCTAGAAAAGTAAACAAACAATTTGCCATAAGTAAACAAACCCCAATGGGTTTATTGGGGGCAAATAATGCCACATCTAAGGTGCCTTTGTATTGGTTTAGCTGGCTGGGTTTTTTTCCAAATTGATTAAATATTTTGTTAGTAACTGTACTGTTCGAATTGCGATATAATAAAAAGTCATCAGCCAAAAGTAGCAGAATTTCCTTCTGATTAAGATAAAAGACATAATTCCCCATCCCCAGCACTTTTTCCATTAACGGGTTGGTGGTTTTCTGGTAAAGAATTATAATGCAAGTCTCAATAAAGGGCAGTGCTTCCAATGATTTAAACTGGAAACCTTTAGCTGTTACTTCCCTGCACACTTATTGTAATATATAATCCCACCTCTGCCTAAAGACCATAGCTTCTGGATTCAAAGGCACAATGCAGTTTTTAGAAATGGAAACATGCAGAAAGTTTGGAGTTTTAATAATATCCTTTATTGGCCAAGTTAAGTTATTAAAGATGCAAGCTTTCAGAATTTCTTAGATCCCTTCGTCAGGCTTTATACAATTTATACAATACTCAAACTACTGCAGACTTAGAAAAGAAAGATGTTTTGAATATCAAAAAATTTAATAATTCTCTGCATTCAGACGTGTTAGAGTGATTTGTTTAAAAAAAAAATATGTATGTTTAACAGTAGTAGCAAAATGATAGTTCCTAATCTTATTACACTAATTTAGAAAATAAAAATAATTTAGGGGGAAGGCCACAGCAAATTAAAGAGCAGTAGTTCCGAACATGTTTCATGCACCAGTGCTTACTCCAACATCCAGAGTTGCCCCTACAGAATCACCACTCTGCGATCCAGTGCTGGTCTTCCTCTGAACTAAATGACATCCAGTAGCACTTTTCAACACACCTTGAGCCCATGGTATAACATCCCCAGGTATATCTTCAAGCCAGCATAGGCTAATAAGTAAACGCTTTAGAGAGGCGTCTGTACCACTCAAGACCCTCCCATGGCATAAGGAAGAGGATTCTTGACATCACATGATCATACCCAGCTCATTATCCCCTGGGGTTTTCCATGCCAAATACAGCCTAACTAGCTACCAAATTGATCAATCATATTTGACTAAAGCTAGGTGCTTGGTAGCTTTAAAGTGGGAACAGCAGCTAACACTTTCTACCTCCCTCTACAGCAGACCTTTTAAATAAGTTCATGATGTTTACAACATGGAATATTTGATGGCTCACCTTAACAACACTCTTCTCAAATGTAATAAAATAGGGCTGCCCTGGCATCTTTCAGAAACGTACTAACCTCATCTGTAAGGATATAACCTTTGTTCCTCATTAAACTACCTGTAGGTATTTGAGATTATCTGCCGGAGGATCATAACACCCCCCTTCCCTGCATCTCTCTCCGTCTCCTACTTTTTCTTCACCTACCTTACCTTTCCTCTTCTACTAAGATATGGTTGTACGATTTTTGTTACGGCGGACATTACTTCTTGACTTAACTTACGATCTGGCACTGGATGATACATTTTGATAATGTTCTATGTATATCATTAAGGTGATACAGTTGCTAACTTTGTGAGATTTTTGTCTTCATGTTACTCATTTTAAATCAAATTGTATTAGCATCAATGTAACATACTCTGGATTTCTACTTCATGGTGATTATTTTTTAAATACTTGTGATACTTTAGTCCATTGCTGGAATGCTCTTTTATGATGTACCAATTTCTGCTGTAACATGATGTACATTTATCTTTCTAGAAATTCTTTCAATTAACAGAATTTTAAAAACCAAAAAGGTTATTCATACAAAAGTGTTAAAATAAGGGTGGCAGGGGGAACAGGGCAGCCTAGAGTTGGGTTTCACATAATTACATAATAGATAAGGTTTACACGGGTCCATCAAGTTCAACCTCTATGTGTGTATGAATGTGAGTTTTATGTATTTAACAATATATCCAAAACCAGCAGTTGTAAGAGGTAGGTCATTCAAAACTGATATGCAATGTAATTGCTGGTGTAATTACAATGTACTACAGACTTCCTATACAGACCTCCTCCATCCCTCAAGGCAATAAAGATCTTCCTTAGCTTTAAAGGGCTGTTACGCAAGAGTTATCTCTCTTGTTCCCTGATCTCCTCCTCCCATGCCCGCCTCCAGGACTTCTCCAGGGCATCACCCATCCTCTGGAACTCCCTACCCCAATTCATCAGACTATCACCAACTCTCCTCTCCTTTAGGCGCACCCTAAAAACCCACCTCTTCAGGGAAGCCTACCCCACCCTCTTCTAACTGCCGATCTCCTCCACTCTTCCTACCACCCCACAGCTTTTCCTCCCGTACCACTATCCCCTCCCTCCTAGATTGTAAGCTCCAAGGAGCAGGGCCCTCAAACCCCTCGTGTTTTCCCACTGTATTGTTATTGTACTGTCTCATGTATTGTCCCCCATTGTAATGTACAGCGCTGAGCGAACTGTTGGCGCTATATAAATACTGTATAATAATAATAATAATATTTCAAAGGGAGTCTGGTGGGTTGAGTCAACTGTTTCTCAGGTCTTTTGGAGATCTCCAAACTATTTTTTCCTAAGTTTATTTTCTGGGTGTTTCCCTTGACCTTTTGGTTTTCCTACTCCTCATGCTGCACCCGTCACATTAAATTGGCTGTAAGTGCACCTTGAAAATAAAGCAAAAACATTTTACACTTGGAATCTGAGAGTGGCATAAAAGGAAAACATTAGGTGGCTGAACTCTTCAATTTCTACCAAAAACAAAATTTCTGGGTAAACTGACTCTTTAACAAGCCCATAAACACAGGAGGGTGCTCAGTTTGTGCCTGTAGGTACACCTGCCTGCCAGTCACTCTATGACACAAGTGATCAGGATAATTAAAAATTGAATTTCCCTAACAAGGACAAAGGCAGCAATAAAAACCTAATGATTCTAACACTCATACTATCCTCACAAATTTACCGAAGTCTAAAACGAAAAACCCCAAAAAAACACCTTTTAGTTATACTTTAATGTTTATGCCTATGCCCATAAACAGGAACAGAAATGAGCATCCAGGAGTTCTTAACACCTCTTATATTCAGTGCAACAATAGCAATTAGACAAGGTTCTTTGGAAATATGTTACCTTATGTTTACGGCCAGCTTTTAGATACTTTATGTCAAATCCAACAGGGACAATATATCAACACTATATCTGGCCTAATTCAAGCAAGATCATAATAGATACTAGACAGGGTTGATAGACACAAGATCTTCATGCTGCAATTCCCAGGATGTACTGATCCAGCAGGCAGTGCAATTCACCCGTGTCCACAAAAGAAAAAAAAAATTGGCATTGTTCAGCTTAAGTCATACAGATTCTTTAAACCATTTGTACAGCCAGTATGTTTTCACTGCACAACCAGCATTTCCTATGCAATAGCTTGTGATTCCAATAATGTACTATGAAGGATATCTATAATAGATATCTAATAATAGCACAACAGTATAAACAATTTTACATCTAGGTATTTTCTAATTGCAAAAAGTGAACTGCTAAGTGTTTCCCATCAAATATGTTTTTTTCCATGAAGAATGGAGGGAACCATTGCTGATCTCTCCTTTTGAAGGTGCTAGTTGCCTGGCTATTATCCTTATTCATTGGTTTCAGTACTTTCTGAATCGCTGGTCTAGAACATCTTTTCAGATCAGGAGTTCTGACTTCATACTGACTTTCCCGATCTGCTGTCCCAATGTTTGTTCCGGGTCATTGAGTGCAGAAGTATGCAAGTCAATAGATCAGCATGACAACCGTGCAACTAACATTTTCAAACTAAATCCAGCAATGGCAGCCTGTGCATTTCTCTTAGTACAGATTAACTTTCAGTTTGTGTTTTTCACTCTGCAGATTCGCCTCCATTCTAGCTGGTGAATGTTAAAACTAAACTGCTACGCAGACTAAGCCCTATCTATGGGTCCCATTAAAATCAATCTATCGATCTATTTCCCTACTGATAATACAGAACCATGTATAAAACTAGTCTAAAATTTATGTAAAAAAAAAAAAAAAAATCACATTTCTACTTATATTTCATACAGTATATCACATATCGTACAACATATGCAACCAAACACCTACAGACTTTGGTTAAATTATACATATTGACAAAAAACACATGGAAAACATCCCAGAGAAACAGAGTGAAAAATATGTCTTTGTTTGGTCTAGTTAAAGAAAGAGGTATTAGGACATTAAGGAAGGTGTGGTAGAAGTCAAATTAGGACACAGTCAACAAACTACTTCTGGCCACACAAGATAAAATACTTCTGTTTGTTACACTCTGTAGCGTCTTCTCTTCTTTGCAGCCAAATCAAACCTTACAACTGACCATTAGCAGGTGTGATAAATCCCCTCACTGTGCCCGTTTCCTGGCACTGACGCATGGGAAGTATTTGTTGGCAGGGGCTGACATAAACCAGTGGCAGCAGGCCTGAATCTGGTTGCTGCGCAAGTAGCAGCATGGCCCCGCAGATAACAAAGACAATTGTTTTCTGGATGAATGGGAATCTGTTTTTCGGCATACACTTACAGAGCAGATTTACACCCGTAGATTGAAGCCTATAGAACACACTCATCCTAAAAATATTTACATTACTGCTGACCACAGCCAGGCTGCTGACAGAATAGCTTATATTGATGCTGTGGATAAGAGCAGAAACACTAGCATTTTGTGAACAAGACAAGTTGCTTTCCTGCTGCGAATCTCCAGCCAGGACAGGCAATCTGTAATAATATCTATCAGTGCCACTGTGCTCTTACAATTATTCCTCACAGGTCAGCGTGCAGCCACCTCTGGGGTGACATACCAGCAGAGCTGTGATCTGTGTTATTATTACTGCTGGGTAAGCCAGGCAACAGAGGGTAGAGAGGCCATTCTGGTATCTTTAAACAGTCTTATTAAAACTATAGAAAAGAGGTACTGTTAATTGTGAGCTTTGTAAATTTGTATTTAGAAAGATAGAAAAGTACTATTCCTTGCTGGTCAATCAATAAAAAAGGTCTGGGTGTATACAAGACAAATAACAGGCTTTCATAATTTTCACCCTTGTGGAATTTGTTTGAGCCCTACGTGTTCAAGCTGCATCTCCCTATCTCTGTGTCATGTTATTCATTTTTAGCTACTCACAAGTTTACAATAGTGTCTTCATCCATAGTTAAAGTGTACACTTATTTTATAGAAATGCTAAGTAAAATAAGCAACTGATGGCCATGCGTTGGCATCTTTTGTCTAAAGTCTTAATTGGTTCTTTTGTTAGACCCATACTGTTCTCCTGATCCAAGCCTGCATTAAAACGTCTATCCTCCACATCTTTTCTAAAGGCTCTCCCATCTTAGTCCTGTTTTATATTAATCTTAATCCCCAGGTCCTCTTTGGTTTGCCTTCTACTTTCAGTTCCCATCTGTCAAAGTTCAGTTCTTCTTCTGATCCACATCTCTCAGGGCCTTCCTCTACTCCTGGTTCCCCTCTCTTAAATATCAGTTCCTCATTTCCTCTCAGGATCTCCTTCTACTCCTGGTTCTTCTTTAATATCAGTTATTTATCTCCTCTAGGGGTCTTCTTCTACTCCTGGTACCCATTTATTAAATACCAGTTCCTCATTTACTATTCCTGATTTACAGGGTCTCCTTCTGCTACTAGTTTCCATCTATTAAATATCAGTTCCTCATCTCCTTTCAGGGTATCCTTCTATTCCTAGTTAATATCGCTCAAACATAATTTTCTCCTCATTCATTTCTCACCTCAGACCTTAGGTCTAATCCTTGTTCATCCTCATTTTATTCATTCTATAACAGACATGACTTTTCAGAATCCAATTCTTACCTTTTAAATTTAATCAAAAACTATTATTCTTCATCTACTCAAAATTTGTTCATCCAGAAAAAAGGCTAAACTTACCTTACTAATCATCTTGTAGGTCTTTTTAACTCCTGTTCCATTTCTCCTCAGTAGCGCTTATAACTCCCTTGAAGCATTTATAAACCCATATTTATCTCCAGTTCCACTTCATTCATGTTAAATATTAATTCATTTTGTGCACACACACATTCTTTGTCTAAAATCTTAGTTTTGTTATAAGAATCATGCTATTCTCCTTATCCAAGTCTGCATGAAATCCCCCATACTTCTGTTTCACATCTTCTCTTAGGCCTGTTTTATTTTTATCCCATTCCTCTGGTTCCCCTCAAGTTCTCCTTCTACTTCTGTTTCCATCTTTAGGGGTCCATGCACACTAGGAGCAGGAAAAATGCCAGAACCTCTGGCACATAAAGTGGTATCAAAAAATGCTCATAGTCGCTCGTATTGCACACTCTCTTGTATAGAAGAGTTTATGAGCATATGATTTTATAAGCGTTTTTTTTGCCAAAACATTCCCCTCTGCTAATTTTTTCAATGTACACTTGAAAAGGCAGAACACTCCTAAACTCCGTGTTTATGTACGTTTAATGTTTTTTCTGCTGAAAACTCCTTCCAAAAACACACTTATGATTTTTTTTTCTGCCTCTAAATTCTCCTCTTGAAATATGCCTCTAAACGCTCTAATGTGCATGAACATATAGGATAACATTCCTAGATTGTAAGCTCTAATGAGCAGGGCCCTCTGTTTCCTCTTGTACCAAATTGTATTGGAACTGTAATGTCTACCTTCATTTGTAAAGCGCTGCGCAAACTATTGGCGCTACATAAATACTGTATAATAATAATAATAACATTGAGCTGCTTCTATGGACAGGAGAAAAAAAAACTAAACTCCTGTAGAAGCTGCATTTTGTAAGCCCAGTGTGCATGGACTCTTAATCATAAATCCATCTGGTCCACATCTCATCTCATGGTCTCCTACTCCTGGTTATTTTCTCTCAAATATTTTTTTCTCTTTATTAATATCTCACCTCAGACTTCATCTTTCTCCTTAGACCCTTGTTCTATTCCTAAAAGACATGACTTTGAAAATCCAATTCCTACCTTTTACATTTATTTAAAAGTTGTTATTCCTCATTATTCTGTCAGTAGCAGATCTTTTAAGTCCTGTAAGTTGCAAGGTGGGGCCTCCATGGATCGGACTTTTTTTTCCAGCATCCCACAAATGCTCAATTGGATTGAGTTCCTCAAACCATTCTTGAACCATTTTTGCAGTGTGGCAGGATGCATTATCCTGCTGAAAGAGGCCACTGCCATCAAGGAATACTGTTTCCATGACCAATGTGCAGCTATACAGCCCCATACACAACAAACTGCAATGCCCATTTTTTTCTGCTTTTAACACATCAGCTTCAGGAAGAACACATTTGCTTGTTGCCTAATATATCCCACCCACTTTTAGAAGCCATTACAACAAGATGGAACTTCACTCTCTCAATTAACGTTAGAATATTTGGAGTCCTTATGCTGCTAGATTTAGTAAATATAAAGCATATCATATGTACTTGTTTTATACAATTTTTTTTTTACATTTCTTTAGTTACTTCCAAGTTTCCATGCCTAGGCAAAAGATTATTTATCCCAGGAGCCTTCCTGGGATGAGGAGGTGAGGAGGGTTTTTTCAGCTAAGCATACCCTCTTGCCTGCATGCTAAGGGCAGATGAATTCCAGGAAGTAAATGCTACATGAATTATCTGCCCTTAGTCAAGATGGCCATGCTAGGGGGCGTTTTTCAAAGTGATTTCCTATCAAAATAAAGCATGGAGACATGGATGTATGGAGGAGTTTGCTTTGATTATTACAGAAACTATTGAGTACTGACATGATGGGAGAAAAACCCCTTTCAACATCTCTTCTAAGATTCTGCTAAAACTTTGTGAAATAGTACTGCTTGGACCTTGAAGAAGGGGACATACCCCAAAAGCTTGTCCTCAAAATTGTATGTTAGTGCAAATAAAAAAAGTATCACGTCAATACTCAATTGTTTCTGTCACAAGTACACTAATACGGTTACAATCATACAATCACCTCAAGCTTTGTTTATTAAAAATAAATTAAACAGCGCTTTTGGTTTGTGGTGCTCAGATACGGTGAAGTTCTGCTTTAACCTGTCAATGGTCATAAAGTTATTGTTGATCTGTACATATATATATATAGATAGATAGATAGATAGATAGATAGATAGATAGATATACACATACACCACTTTGCCTGGAAGTATGTTCCTTTAAATGTCTCCAAATGTTTCCACTGATCTGTCTTCCTCATCATGAACTTTATTACTTACAAAGGTGGAAATCCATACATATAATGCATATAGAACAACTTTTACATATCCAATGTGTTTACTCCTTGTGAGTATGCACTTAATTATAGAGATGTCAGAAGGCGGCATTTCAGTAGGCAAAATGTAAATAAAAACTAGCATCCCTGCAATAACTATCCAGATATGCAAGGAGAGCCTAGGAAATAAAAAAAGAACCATTTTGTCATGCAAAACTGAGCTGGCAGGGTCTCTGCAATCAATTTGCAAAAAAATAAGTCAGGTTGTTTGGATCTTAGCAGATTTCATTAAGCTGCAGAAGACAGATTTCCAAGTAAATGCAGACTCAGAGCGGCAGGCTGCTGGTAAACTGGCAGTCCCTTCTCAGAGTGAGATGAACTAATGTCACAAGCATGTTTAATAGGTTAAATATGGAGGATTGATTATATTTTTTTAATTGGACAGGTACATGTCCATCTCCATTTTTATTCAGGGGCACAAATGCTACTTAAAGCAGTAAAATCATGCTCCACCGTTTTACATTTATTTATTTATTTATTTTGTTTTCTGAGACTGCACATAATGAAATGTTTTTATGCATACTATTGTATAATCAGGTACAAGAGTAAACAACCTTTGTCCTATCCCCGCTTTCTAAAATGACTGTAATGATCAACCATAGAGATGAAGCTTTCATTAAACTGAACCCATTCCTTCCAGGGCTGAATATATAGGGACACATTTTAATAAGTTAAAAACAGGACAATAGAATTTAAACTAGAGCAAGCAATCTCATACAGTCTTTGATTAGTATAAATGCAAATTTTGCTGATGATGTAATAGACCACACCTTATAAACCATATTGACCAATTTGTGTATCAACCCTTGATGCTTTACTATATTACAAGGATATGTACAGATCATGGGTCAGCAACTACAAAACAAACACAAATCAAAGTGCATGTTCACAAGCCTCTGGCACTGAGACAAATCTATCCAATCATCCACGCATTAAAGCCAAACTCCAGAAATAAATAAAATATACAAATGATGAGGCTCTAGATTTGTTAACAAATCCACAAATTAAAGTATAACCACCTCCTGTCCAGCCCATGTATATAAACAGCCAAACGGTGGCAGTGCAGGGTCGGGTGGCTGTTTATAAACGGCCTCCCCGCTCCCTGCTTGTGCGTGCTCCCTGGGAGCTCGCAGCACCGGAATCTGGTGCCCGCTGTGTCCTCCAGACACAGTGAAACACCAATCGTCGGGCAGGACCTCTCTGTGAGGTCCCGATCATGTGATCACTGATTGGCCAATCAGTGATCACATGCAGAGTAGAAAGCAAGATGTCACTTCTGACATCATTGCTTACTACATGTGAAATCTCTGAATGATCACAGAGGTCACATGGTACAAGGCTATTCACAAAAGCCTTGTACCATGTGACAAGCTGTGACCAATCACAGCTCACACAGTAGTTCTCAATGGCTGCAAGAATGCAAGTAGAGTATCAGTATCCACACGATAAGACTCCATTCACACTTTTGCGACTTGTCATATGGCTTTGGGGTCCAAAGTCGCATGACAAGTCGCACCCTATGTTTCCCAGAGAGTATCATTCATATCTCAGTGACTTGAAAGTAGATTCTGCCCTTCTTGAGGGCCATAGACATCAATGTAAGCCCTCCAAAGTCGCACCTGAATGTTATACATGCAACTCTGTAGAGCACAAACAATCATCCTTAGTCAAAGCCAAAGTCACACTCATCCAAAGTCCTATCAAGTCACACTGTAAAGTCGCAATGAAAATTGCATGAATGAATGGAGCCTCAGGTTGCGGAGACCTGTAAGCACTGAACTGCAGTAGAACAAAATCATGTCTTCTGCCCTGATCTCTTAGGGTTCATGTTGACATAAATACTGCGTTTTATATTCAAGCGCATGCAGCTGGGAGTTTGCTGACCATCATATTACAAGCATTTCAATTGAACATCAAACGTAGGAAGACAATCCCCTCAGCATGAGCCCTTTGTATATTTCAATGGTGCATTAGGATGTTTGCCTTATGTTAAGCTTTAGGCACGCATACCATATTATTTTGTGAGGGTTCCGAAAAACAGAAGAAGGCTCAACTTTGCAAATTCCAGAATTTAAAGCTAAATTCCAGGAATTCAGCAACTTTGTAAAAAGTGCAGGCACACTATAAGTTAAGTCCAAGTAGGTGCTAGACATCTCCTGGACTAATTTCTATTATTTATATCTTACAGGTTTACGGCTCTGCTGGAGAATATACTGACACACAAGGCTGTGAGAGAGGCACACAGAGCAGCAATGCCCGCCCCTCCCATCTGCTGCCAATTCAGAGAAGCTTTTGTATTTTTGAATGAGTTCACATAATGCAAAGGCTTCTTTGATTGGGCAGGAGGAGGGTAGGCATAACAGCTGCACCTATTCTAATACTGAAGATGCTCAGACCTGAAGCATCAGCCCTAGGCTTCCAGATATACAGCGATAGCCCCAGGAGCGCAATAAAGCTGTCAGATGTAATAATAGAGATAAGTCCAGAAGATGTCATGCAGCTCTTTGGACTTAACTTATAGTGTGCCTTCACTTTCACAAAGGAGCTGCATTCCTGGAATTCAGCTTTAACAAGAAGAAACAGGCATGCTATGAGCTGTGATATTTACTAAATCTTTGAGGCCCATCTAATGTGCTGGTATACAGGCTGTTACTGAAATTATTAAATGGCAAACCAGGCTAAGCACAGCAAGTAGCAAAGCTGAGAAAATCTTCCTGATGCCACACGGCAGGCTATCACAAAACATCAGCAGTCTATTAAGACCTCTTTAAGATTGTGTTAGCTTAGAATGAATATAGGGACTAGTGTCCACCAGATGTCAACACTCATTGACACATCCGACTCTGCTTGTTTTATTTATAATAAAAGCTTTAATCCCTAACTGTTCTCAGGTTTAGTTCATACCGAAGTATTTTCAAATGGTCAACTGATCCTTTTAAATACTATCCATAAGTACTTCTACTCACAATATACATTAGAATGCAAAGTCTGCCTGCAGTGCAATAATGTAATGCATTTGTGTTATAATGTACTTATGTAAAAGCAATAATGATATCCATACTGGTGCAGTATATGAGCTAATGGAAGCAAATGGTTCCAACCTGTGCAATCATTCAAAAGACAATGGGGTTAACTTATAAAAGTGCTAAAACAGTATGAAAATATGAATATTGTTCACAGAAATCCCTCATGCTTTATATTTCTAATATCTAGGATAATAATACTGATATGTGATTTGCTGTGTGAGGGAACTCCACCTCTCTACTTACATACTGGGCTCAGGACAGCATTGAATTGCATGGAGCCTATTACATCAAAATACACCATAAGGGTATACAAATATTACCAAAAGCTGTGAAGCATTCTATTACTTTAGAGTTTAAGTATTTATAAACCTAATTACTACAATCTCATTGTCATGTGATTTCAAAAGTCATTTCAATATCTTTATATCTGCAGCTTTCATTAATTTCTGGGACTTTCTGTTATTGGGTAACAAACACTCAGTCTCTGTCCCCTAATTGTTATCCTGCCTTGCCAAACATTCTTCCAATATAGACCACAAATAGCCATTTCAACACATAGGCGTTGTTTTGTTTTTTTTGCTAAAAGCAGATACACTTTGCAAAATACTTTTCAATTTGCAGTGAAATTTTTCCTTAGCTTAGTGATTGCAGTGAAAATTCAGTTTGTAAACAATACTTGATCACATGCCAAGAAAATTAAAGAAAACAATATTCTTGCTTGAACATGAATGGATGATAGAAGTCAGCAGAGCATCACCTTGTTCAGAATGGTAAAACTGGCTGGCTGAATGAAAAATATCTAACATATTCCTCCATCCACACGATACAGCATGGATGAATGAATCCCCCCAATGGGCTAGTGTCAGGATACCCAAACAGTGGCAGCATCTGTTCATCTGACAATTTTTCACCTGATTTCTCAATTTCTCGGTAGCCAACATGGTCTCCCACTAAGCAAATTTTGGATGTTTTATCAAAAACTTGAAAGTAAATTGAAGAGTGCCCCAGCTTTCCTTTACACAGTTTGGACCAGGGGCGGACTGACAACTCATGGGGCCCCGGGCAATAGGAAATCATGGGGCCCCTGTGTCTTTGCCCACACTCAAACTATACCCAAAAAAGCCTATGAAAGGTACCAGGGGCATCTCATGGGGCCCCCTACTGACCCCAGGCCCACGGGCAGTGCCTAAATGGTCAGTCCGCCCCTGGTTTGGACCACCTGGAGATGGGAAGGATCAGCGATCATGTGATCACTGTCACAGTGGTCACATGATTGGAAGCCAGTTCCACCAGCTACCAATCTTTAGCTGCAACAGAGAGCTGTCTTTGACAGCTTGATCTTTGTGCTGGGACAGCACAGTGACTGCGCTCTCAGCACATATACATTGGATGTCCAGCAACACATATCTGCCACCGCACATATGTGTTGGCCAGTCTTAAAAGGGTTAAGGGAAAATTACCTTACAAATCGATCCCATATTTAGACATGGTTGCCCTGAGTGATTCCAATCAGCTATTGCTGGTGTGAATGCATGTAGGCAGGAAGAGGCAGAAGGAGATAAGTAGCACTGAGATGCAAAAGGATGAGAAAAAAGTTGAAAACGAGTACTTTATTTTTAAAAATGGCAATCACTGTTGATATGCAGTGCTTTAGAAAATTAAATATGACTCAGTTAGGGTTTACATCTACTTTAATCCAGATACATAATATCATATCTAAATCCTATACAACACTTTCTTTTCAAAATCTACTACTTCTCCACAGAAAAGAAAAAAAAAAGAAAAAAAAACAATCAATTTCCTCAGGAACAACAAGAAAAAAAAAGCTGAAGTCCTCCCCCTGCCTGTTATTACCTATCATCGGGTTTTATAGTGACAGGATTGTGCTATAATTTTTGAGAAAACTTCAGCATAAAATGCCATAAAACTCACACATAGGCGCTATGGATCATGTTAGCCTCTGCACAATCGCCGGCTGTACTTTTTATGGAGGGGTAATTTACTCAGGAATGGTAACATATATACATCCAGGAGGTCAAATTGAAATCATTGTACTTTTGGACCATAAGGGTAAAATTCAAAGACAGAGCATGACAGAGTAGTGGGTCATGAATTAGGAAACTGATCTAACTGTGTAGAGCAGCAGTTTGAATGCCGTAGCATTTTATATTATTATTAAATTGTTTTTTTAAATTATGGTTGGCCCATGATATTCACAGGAGCCATATTACTTTATATACACATGGGAACTAATCATGTCCCGGGGTACAACTAAATTTTATTCTGTACATCTTTATAAGAGTCAGAATGAGATTGTACAAAGTGTTATTTGGTACCATCACATTAAAGCTAAATCTCTGGAGTCAGCCATGTGGATTAACATGTGCAAAAATATAGAGCAATCTCCAGTCTTTCATAGTTATGCAAATGCTCCCATCTTTGTAATAGCCAAATAGGTTTATGAGGGCGACACAGGGGGGTTTATTTACTAAAGCTGGAGAGTCCAAAATCAGACTCCCTTCTGCATAGAAACCAATCAGCTTCCAGGTTTCATTGCCAAAGCTTCATTGAACAAGCTGAGGTTAGAAGCTGATTGGTTTCTATGCAGAAGGGAGTCTGATTTTGGACTCTCCAGCTTTAGTAAATAAACCCCAGAGAGTCTAAAATGACCAGTCAAATAGATTAATTTTCTAACTGGTACTGATACTGATCATTTTACTGGTACTAATACTGATCAGTGAATTGGTACTGTTACTGACTGGTCAGCTGGTACTGTTCAGCTGGTACTGTTACTAACTCGGTTACTGATACTGATCAGTTAACTGGTACTAATACTGATTGGTTAACTGGTACTGGTGCTAATACCGATCGATTATCTAGTACTGATGATATACAGAATCTACTTGCACTCTTATGCAGAAAGAAAACAATAAATAGATATATGAAGCTGCTAACATCTGATCCAATACCCAAAGATCTAATGAAAATATATAAAACTAGAAATGATGTAGCGCTAAACCAAAAACGATCGCGTCAGGCCCATGAATAGTCTGACATCATAATAAGATCATATATATATGTGGAAAGAGCAAATTAGTGCGTGATAAAACTAAAAAATGAGATGAAACAAATGTGCAACCCCTGCACACAGTGCACATAAATGAAATGAAAAGTCCAGTGATCCTGTGTCAATTCCTCCACTCATACAGCATCCATGGACTATGTGTAGACCCGCACACCACCAAGTGCAATCCAAAAACGGCTGGAATGGCCTCTCACCTCCTCCCTGCGACCCTGCAGGGCCACAGAGCTTTATATATCCCCACTGTGTCAGGATGAGCTTCCTCTTGAGCGGATGGCTTCAATGATGTATCCCCAGTATACTGCTTCCACCTCTCCTATGATATCCTCAAAGGTCAGCTGAGCAGGGTGAATCCCAGCTCAAACCCCAATAGGACAAAGGAAGCAGAAGACATCCTCCATAGTGTAAAATCGTTTTAATTAAATGAAATAAAATACTTGTGTACACTCACATTCGCCAGATGAAATACAAGCTGATACCCATACCATGGGTGTAGGCGTGTGGCTGAAGGGTGTTCCAAGATGGCGCCGCGCCGGAAGTGCGTCACCACGTTATGCCGTCGACGCGTTGCGTCACGTAACCTCGTGACTTCCTCAGGACTTGAGTCCTGAGGAAGTCTCGAGGTTGCGTGACGCAACGCATCGACGGCATAACGTGGTGACGCACTTCCGGCGCGGCGCCATCTTGGAACACCCTTCAGCCACACGCCTACACCCATGGTATGGGTATCAGCTTGTATTTCATCTGGCGAATGTGAGTGTACACAAGTATTTTATTTCATTTAATTAAAACGATTTTACACTATGGAGGATGTCTTCTGCTTCCTTTGTCCTATTGGGGTTTGAGCTGGGATTCACCCTGCTCAGCTGACCTTTGAGGATATCATAGGAGAGGTGGAAGCAGTATACTGGGGATACATCATTGAAGCCATCCGCTCAAGAGGAAGCTCATCCTGACACAGTGGGGATATATAAAGCTCTGTGGTCCTGCAGGGTCGCAGGGAGGAGGTGAGAGGCCATTCCAGCCGTTTTTGGATTGCACTTGGTGGTGTGCGGGTCTACACATAGTCCATGGATGCTGTATGAGTGGAGGAATTGACACAGGATCACTGGACTTTTCATTTCATTTATGTGCACTGTGTGCAGGGGTTGCACATTTGTTTCATCTCATTTTTTAGTTTTATCACGCACTAATTTGCTCTTTCCACATATATATATGATCTTATCATGATGTCAGACTATTCATGGGCCTGACGCGATCGTTTTTGGTTTAGCGCTACATCATTTCTAGTTTTATCTAGTACTGATACTGTTACTGATTGGTTAACTGATAATGATACTGATTGGTTAAATGGTACTGGTGCTAATACCGATCAATTAACTGGTACTGATACTGTTACGGATTGGTTAACTGGTACTGATACTGATCGATTAACTGGTATTGATACTGAGAGGTTAACTGGTACTATTACTGATCGGTCAACTGATACTGGTACTGATAGTGATTGGTTAACTGGAACTGATATTGATTGATTATTTGGTACTGTTACTAATCGGTTAACTGGTACTGGTATTGATACTGATCAGTTACTAGAGGCAACAAATCTTTTTACTTTTATAAGCTTTAATAAATAAACCTGCCTGAAAGCATACATCAAATGCATCCCTTTATTTATTAGCTTTCAAAACAAGCTGAGGAATGAACATATCTAATTATTCTAAAAATTATGGTGGTGCATATTTTGTTCTTAGCATCTTGCTCTAAATAAATCAAAATTCAATAATTTCAAATTATACAGAGTACAACAACTTTCAGGATAAAATGTATCTTCCATATTAAAGTTAGGATTAAAATAAATTAATAAACACTAAGGATATAGTGCAATGGTCTCATTTATGCATTAAAAGTAGTCAAACACACTTACAAATGTTGAAAGTTTATAGCCTCCTGTATTTCTTGTGTCTTACTGTACATCCTATGTGTTAGAATTACACTTGGCAGAAACTAGTAGAAATTGTTAAAAAAATTTTGTTTTTAGAGCATTTTCTACTTGTTAGTGAGGTTAAGTCAACGATCATTTTCGATTATAGTGACAAGAAAACTCACAGGAGCAGGATGGAGATTTATTTTTCAAACACAAAATGTGACTTACTGTCTAGAAACATCCTACATATTCTAAGTCACATGTCCTAGGCACAAAAAAAGCCTGTTTATAATTGAATTACATTTAAGTAGCAGGTCTGGATGAAATTTTAAAGGTTGTGAAACAAAATTAATTGAGTAATGGCAAGATCAAAGATCAAATACTCAAATGATTTTTCAGAATTTCTGTACAAACGGTCGAACAACAATATACTGATGTGTGGATAGCCTGTAACTTCACTGTTTTACAAAAATTTAAAAGGTGAACACTCTCCCAGCTCCCTCGGTCCTCACTGCATCTACCTCTGTGGGTGATTAGCTGTCATTGCCCATGCAGCAATCTGGGGATCTGGAAGCCCCGCTGTTCTTGTCCATCTCTCCTTTGAGCTTCAAGGATGGATTAGAGCGATTCTGATTGGTCATGTGCTGGCACCAGAGTCAATTTGATCAATCCTGGAAGCCATAGGGAAAAACAAAGCAGAAGTGTAGGGTTTCCAAATCCCAAGAATGCTACACAGGCTGCATGGGCAATGACAGCTAATCACACACAGGGGTAAGTGCAGCAGGGACTATGGGGATGGAGAGGGTTTAGGGTGTTCGCCTTTTCATTTTATGTGAAAAAATAAACTTACACTTTAACAAACAAGGAAAATTGAATTTTCTCAGTACCCCCCACAAATGGGACATACAACATGAATAAAATCAAAACAATTTTTATTACAGTGATTTTCTTAAAACACTGCCTTACACGACCCACAATATTGCCAGGTAGAACTCCTAAAATGCACACAGCCCTGTTACCAGATTACAAAGAACACACAATGCAAATCCACAATTTAATATCGCCAAAATACTAGACGTAATTAATTGTTAAGGGAAGAAACGGGCCCTCAGTCGTTGGTCCTCAACAAGTTTTACGGTTATCTACTGCTTCATAATCAGAAGAGTGGCGCTTACACAGTTAAGCCAACACTCCTAAGAGGGAGGTCTAAGGCCACATGTACATTAGACCAATTTGACATTTTAGTGCATCCACGAGGCACAGCAACAGCATCCAGTCCAAATCTAGGCAGGCTGAAAGAGGCTGAACTGCATGGTACTCACATTTAGGGCCTTATATGTTCAGGGACAGACACCCAGACCACAGAATAATTGCGTTCTGGACATTCATCCCTGAACTCACAGGGCCCTAAATGTGGGTACCATTTGGTACAGCATTCAACCCTGTCCAGCCTCAGCAGCTTTCAGTCTGTCATAGATTTTGACCAGCTGCAAGCAAAAGAGCTGTAGCCTGAAGCTGTGCCTCTCTGGTGCACAAACATGCCAGGACTGGCCAACACAGATTAAATGCCTAGTGTGCATGTGGTCTTAGAAGAGTCATCCCCTCTACATACTTAAGACCTGATTGAGAACATCTACTAGTTTAAAAGATCCAACTTCCCAGTCTTTATTCTACTTCCGGCCAATTAATGTCTCTATAGCAGTAAATATGTACAATATGATGTATGAAAAACTTGCTGTTACAAAATAAAATTGGAAGCTAAAGGAGAAATACCGTTTCTTAGTCTTCATGATACAATTCTATAATATACAAAGTGGTAATGGACTCTTGACATAAATTATATCCTGTCTTTACTCATATAATTTTATATAAAATGTGGGCAATTCATGGTCAGCTTAACATGGTTTTTCATCCCAAATGAAGAGCTACAGTATTGCTTCTTGACCTGCCTGTTTATTTTGGAGTGGTTATAAAGTTAATTTAGCAAGGCATTCATTTAATGGTAAACTCTGTCTGTTATGCAATTCCAACTAGAGAACTGAATTTGGAAAGAAAAGCTTGCATTTATGCAATCTATATTTTAATTTTCTGCAAAAATTGTAAAACTGAACCATATATATTATAATGTTAGTCAACTGCACAATTTCCAAACAGGAGATCCATTTTCCCTTTTTCGGTTGTACTTCACTGCACGAAACAGACCTACTTTTGTCAAGTGAAGTTCTATTATTTATATATGTGTCCTCTATTAAGTGCCTATCTATAGTAGGTATGACATAAATAGAAACAAAGAACTGAATTTGCCATGTAATCTGTCATCAAATACTTTGAAGGGGTCATGTAGTAAAAACGTGCCACTTAAAGAGCTTAGCAATGCTCTGTCCTTATTAAAATTGACCACATTACAAAATCTCAGTGCAATTTATGAAAAAAAAACAACCTGTTAATGAGAAGAATATGTCTTTGGGATCCCTGTGGCTCTAAGTTATACAAATATGGATGCAGCACATTGGCTAAGTGAGTAGCACTTCCGCCTAACAGTTTAGGGTTGTCAGTTCACATCCTGACCACAACACTACCTGCCTGCCCTACATATTCTCCTTGTGCCTGTGTGAGTTTCCTTTGGGTCCTCAGTTTCCTCCCACACTCCAAAGACTTGCTTGCAACCGGTGCCTGACTATATTGGCCCTCAAATGTGTATGTATGAATGTGAGCTGGGGACCTTAGGCTGTTGGCTCCTTAAGGGCAGGGACTAATGTGAATGCCTAATATATAAATAAATATAAGTAGGGCTTTGAGTGAACCAACAACAGATTCAGTCCCAATAACGACACAATGGTAATGCAGTGTGGCTCAACCCTAACTCCCTTCACTTAAATAGGAAGTAAGGATAACTCAATAATGGAGACGATAGGGATAAAGTCTTGACAAAGCTTCTAAACCTTTCCTATGCCACCCACTGGAACAGAAAGAGGAAGGAGGAGCCACTAAGTGCAGTATTAGGTAGACTTTAATATCACACAATAAAACTACACTAGTGAATAACAAGCACATCTGCACATCCAAGGGGAAGGTCTCTCCTCTCCAACCAGTGGAAGAGTCCCATGTAGGTGCTGGGAATCGGAACCAAGGAAGTAGTCTGGTGTGAAGCAGGAAACGCCCTGCCGAACCAGCGTGGAACATAGGGGCGGATGTGACGTCACTGGAGGAACACAGAGGACTGGAAGAGGATATCAGGAATCACAGGCTACGCGCTCGGAGCCTCTAGCTCCTTCTACAGGCCTGTATTTAATTTTTCAGCCTAACTATGTAACACAGTTTCCCTGGCTTCCTGTAATTTGACACCTGTCACATAGACAGGAATAGTGGAGATTTGTTCCCTCGCTTCTTCAGTGAGTATGGAAAAATCCTCTACACCATGACATGGACAGCAAGAAAAACTGACCATGTTCTAACCTTTTCTCACCCGAAACTGAAGTTAGGCTTTAACAATATTTAAACTGAAAAAACTGTGACAACATTTCCAATAAATTAAAATTTTCATTGTATAACTTTTGCAACAGCTCCACCATTTAAAACCTCAGCTAAAGTTTTAGGTAACATTCACACTTGCGAATGGGCCCAACAATGTTTATATGCAAGAACCACAGCACTGGATCCCAGTGATTACCTGTGGGAGGCACTCCCATTGAAAGCAATGAGAGGCTGTCAGCTCTCACAGATAATCACAGCCATTTGCATTTAATCGCTATGCAAGGATCACCTGCAAATGATCAGCCCTGAATGAGGACAGTCTGGATTATGCTTTATGGCTACATTCACACATCTGAATGTGCCTGACAGTGTTTACATGTGAAAAACCCAGCAAGGGTTCCCAGTGATCAACTGCAGGAGACAGCCCCACTGAAAGCAGTCTACATCCAGGGTCAATCACTTGCAGGTGATTGGTGCATAGTGATTGCATGCAAGCAGCCACTATTGCTGCAGGAACTGGCAACCTCCCATTGCTTTCAATGGGGCTGCCTCCTGCAGATTATAGCTGTGAACCCCCCACTGGGGTTCTTGCATATAAATGCTGTCGGGCAATTTGCAGGTATGAATGTGGCCTATGTGGACCACTTTGCTAAGGGGTTGAGGACATTGCTAGGGTTGCACTAGATCTTGCAATTAAATGTCTTATGTTACAAATGTGGAACATTCTAACAAGCAGGTTAAAATGTGAAACACTGTGAAACATCTGCCAGTATGCATTATAGGATGTGGTAACCTGCAAGTCCTATTTAAGCAGAATTAATGGGATCCCTTGGAAATACAGCACAGGGCATCTGAAAACTCATAACAACACGTGTTATTACAATGCATGTTGCTGCATGTCTCATTGTGTGAATACACCTTAATGTTATGTCCTTACTCAAGCCATCAGTAGGCTGATAACACTGACAAAGTTAAGAAAAAGATGCGTGTTTTGAAGGATGCAAACTGAAACATAAAAAAAATGAAACGTCTTTATATGAAACAAAGGTCATTCATTATGCTTGATCTGATAGGTTTCACTTGACTTGTTTTAGTCTCAAGTTATTGAATCTGTTGGTTCTCATTATAGTGTATCAACATTAACTAATGAGACAGATTGTAATAGAAGATATCTATACGGCAGAATTATTAGTATAGACAGCACACTGAACAGATATGTAGCTAATTCATGAAGACTTATTACTTCCCTGGAGGACAAATATTAATACTTACCCACCTCAAAAGCCAAGTGTCAAATAAATTAGAGTTTACTTAAAGGGCAACTATTGTGTATTTATAGTAACCACAAAATTTAGTAATTACTTTAAAATTTTCTTAAAAAATTAATTTTGGTGTGACTTTTTGCATTTTTTTCTTAATTTCTGCTCTGCATTTCATATACAGAAATACATGTCCTTCCTCTCATGGCCATATGTATAGGGTCAACAACCCAAAAGAACAAATGCTGTGATAAGTCTCTAAGTAAATGAATAAATTCTGTAAGAATAAATTGAGCTATACACTAAATACTTTCACATAAAGAAAAAATTACCGTATTTGCCGGCGTATAAGACGACTGGGCGTATAAGACGACCCCCTACTTTTCCTGTTAAAATATAGGGTTTGAGCTATACTCGCCGTATAAGACTACCCCTCTTCCAACACACACCAAATAAAAATGAAAAAACATCAGATTTGATTTCAGTATGGTATGCTATTTCAGTATGGTATTCCAATGATGGGCTGCTATTCCTCCCACTGACACCAATGATGGGGCACGATTCCTTGCTCTGACACCAATGATGGGGCACTATTCCTCCCACTGATACCAATGATGAGGCACTATTCCTCCCACTGACACCAATGATGGGGCACTATTCCTCCCACTGACACCAATGATGGGGCACTATTCCTCCCACTGATACCAATGATGGGACACTATTCCTCCCACTGACACCAATGATGGTGCCCCATCATTAGTGTCAGTGTGTGAGGAATAGTGTCCCATCATTAGTGTCAGTGGGAGGAATAGTGCCCCATCATTAGTCAGTGGGAGGAATAGTGCCCCATCATTGGTGTCAGTGGGAAGAATCGTGCCCCATCATTGGTGTCAGTGGGAGGAATAGTGTCCCATCATTAGTGTCAGTGGGAGGAATAGTGCTCCATCATTGGTGTCAGTGGGAAGAATAGCACCCCATCATTGGTGTCAGTGGGAGGAATAGCGCCCCATCATTGGTATCAGTGGCAGGAATTGCGCCCCATCATTGGTGTCAGT
This sequence comes from Staurois parvus, assembly GCF_062004578.1. NCBI lineage: Eukaryota > Metazoa > Chordata > Amphibia > Anura > Ranidae > Staurois > Staurois parvus. The sequence continues at coordinate 1,056,553 of NW_028317990.1, read as the reverse complement.
GGGAGGAATAGTGCCCCATCGTTGGTATCAGTGGCGGGAAAAGTGCCCCATCATTGGTATCAGTGGGGGGAATAGTGCCCCATCATTGGTGTCAGTGGGGGGGGGGAATAGTGCCCCATCGTTGGTGTCAGTGGGGAGGAGGAATAGTGCCCCATCGTTGGTGTCAGTGGGGGAGGAACAGTGCCTCATCGTTGGTGTCAGTGTGGAGGAGGAATAGTGCCTCATTGTTGGTGTCAGTGGGGGGAGGAATAGTGCCTCATCGTTGGTGTTAGTGGGGGAGGAATAGTGCCCCATCATTGGTGTCATTGGGGAGGAGGAATAGTGCCCCATCGTTGGTGTCAGTGGGGGAGGAACAGTGCCTCATTGTTGTTGTCAGTGGGGGAGGAACAGTGCCCCATCGTTAGTGTCAGTGGGGGAGAGGAATAGTGCCAAGAGTGTCGCAGCATGGTGCTGCTGCACACTTACTGGCCGCTCCCTCACTCGATTTTCTCGGGGCCACTCGGCTTCGCCTCCTCGCCGGTGATTGGTCGCCTGTGTGCCTTTCCAGTGCTGGCGCCCAATCACCGGTGAGGAGGCGGAGCCGAGCGGCCGCGCGACCATCGAGTGGCCGAACTGAAAGAAGGAGTAGCCGCGCTTCCTGGACCGGATCGTCGTGGGACCGGAACCGGAGCCAGGTAAGGTACAGCAGACCCCTGCCCGCCCCTGTACTTAGTGTCCCTTCCGCCACCGCGCCACCCCTCGAAAAAGTGCCGCCCTGACACCGGCTCGCCGTATACCGGCGTATAAGACGACCCCCGACTTTCCAGAAGATTTTCATGGGTTAAAAAGTCGTCTTATACGCCTGCAAATACGGGTATATATATATATATATATATATATATATATTCTATAAATCAGTGTTTCTTAACCTTTTTTTCAGTCAAGGCACCCTTTAAAATTATGCACACTCTCAAAGCACCTCATTCTAAAATGGAAAAGACTAAAGTAAGTTTTACATAATACAGCAACATCCACACATGTAGGACACCCAACATTAGACATTTTAAAAAGCAAAACACCTTTGCACGCTGGTACTGACTAGTGTTTCAGTGTTCAGTGTTTCTCTTCTTCCTCAGTTTCTTTCCCTCATTCAGCTAACATGACCCCATTACTGATGGAGAGGGGCAAACAAGGAAGTCCTCAGGTACCTGACGTCTCCTTATGGCAATTGGTGGCTGGCCCACACAGTTCCCAAGATTGTAATGCTGCAAAATAAAAGCTGTGGCTTGTGTAACAAAAAACAAGCTTGATCCACCACCAGCTTGTTGGCAATTTTTAGGCATTTTGTTAATGCACCCCTGAAAAACCCAGAAAACACGCTGGTTTAAAAAGGCTGCTATAAAGATATATAGAAGAGATGCAGACATTGCAATTTTCCTAATCAGGACACTGAATGTACCAGGTGATTATAAAGAATTTGCCGCTCCAAATTCAGATTCAATCTGCTTAGGACATGTTGAAACAAACAGCTTTTTTTTCACTGCAGAAAAAGGTATGAATCTGCATTGTATGTTTAGAATCCTTGCAAAGTACATTAAGCACTCTGAGGGGATTTTTCTTTCTCAAAGAAAGTAGAATTACTCTTTAAACTAACTCCAATGAGAGGAGCAGAAATCCAGTACATGTATACAGTATATACATAGAGGTTTTCTATTTTTTTCTATTGTTGAACTAGATGTAGTTGAGTCTTTTTTTCAACCTAGCTATGAAACCATAAAAGAAAACGACTGTCACTTTTGCTTGCAAAGATCCATAAATATCAAATATCCCTCTTTCTGTAGACCAATGGTATCCCTTTCATACATAATTGTGATTTAAATGAATAAGGCTTTTACATAATATATATATAAAGCATTTTTTGTTTCCAACTTTGTGGCCCTTTAATTGTAAAATGATACATTTGGATAACTGAAAACTTTTACATATTTCAGCTGCAGATTATTACAATCTCTTTTGCACAAGCTATTATATGAAACCCTGTTTAGGCATAGTGGCCCTATAATCTATAAAAGATGTGAGCATGGTGTACAGTGTACAGAAGTTGCCTGCAATGCATATTTGCATGCATAATTATGTGTTGAAGATACACGCTGCTTACTGGGTTAGGATCTTTCCACAGACTACACCTTTAATAAGAAAACAAAATAGGAATACAACAAAGGATGGCTGGAAAGATGGAAAGATCCCGCTTGGTTCTGGAAGCTTCTTGAGTGCTTTCAATCAATTTTATTTATATGCAAAATCGGGGAAAGGCTCAGGAAAAAAAAAAAAAAACAAAGCTCTTCTTGATGCTAAAACTCTCAATTTACTGACAGGCAAATGGCTTCATGCTGCCACTTAATCTCATTTCTTGCATAATGCCCTCTAATTAGCATTTCAAAGTGAATTAATACTTCTAGGACATTAGCAATGGGAAAATCTGCTTGGGGCTCACAATAGCAGTTTAGAAAAAGCCAAGAAAGGCTCAAAGAAAAAAAATACACATACCACCAACCACTTTGCATTGCAAAACTGCTCAACTTATTTATCTCACTCTCTAAACACTTTTACCGCACACTGTTTTACTACTGTTCGCCAAGACACAGGAAGAAAGGAAAGGAAAATGATAATTGCCAAACTTATCAGCATCTGCTAAGTATTTGAATTTACAAGGTTCTCCAGCTAGTAGATTTTTACATTATGCAAAAGAAAAGGAAAATACATACTAAATATATAGAACATAGAAGATATATATATTATTATTATTATTATTATTATTATTATTATTATTATTATTATTATTAATAATAATAATAATAAATAATTAATATTATCATTATACAGGATTTATAAAGTGCCAATAGTTTGTGCAGCGCTTTACAACATGAGGGCAGATACAATATAATTCAGTACAAGAGGAATCAGAAGGCTCTGCTCGTTAGAGCTTACAATCTAAAAGGGAAGGTCAAGTGATATAAAAGGTAATAACTGTGGGGGATGGAGAATATAAAAGTACAGTTGTTAGGTGGAGGCAGGATAGGCTTTTTTAAATAGAACAGTTTTCAGGGATCGCCTAGAAGTAGACAGAGTAGGAGATAGTTGGACAGATAGGGGCAGGGAGTTCCAGAGGATGGGAAAGGCTTGAGAGAAGTCCTGGGGGTGAGTATGGGAGGAAGTGACAAGGGAGCTAGTGAGCAGGGAGAAACCAAGAGAATGATATGGTTGGTATTTTCAGATTAGGTTAGCGATATAGTTGGGGGTTGAGTAGTAGATGACTTTGTAAGTTGTTTGTATTTTGATTTTTTTCCGTTGGATGAGCGGAAGGCAGTGGAGTGATCAGCAGAGAGGGGTAGTAGACACTGAATGGTTGGTAAGATGGCAGCAGCATTCATGGACTGAAGATGGAATAGCCTATGGAAGGGTAATCCAATGAGCATGGAAATATACACTGAAGACCTTTTTTGAGGCTGCAATCATCCCAAGTATTATACATAGAAACAGCAAAGACCTTATGGGTTTGGGGATTTTTTATACAGCAAAATATGTCCAAGAAACATCCAAAAAATTTAAACCAACTGTAGTTTATTGATACATATTTAAAATACTGTTACAGTGAAATATACATTTAAAATGGTACCATTTTAAGTGTATGATTCACTGTAACAATATTTTAAATATGTATCAATAAGCATTCATGTCTATCAGCAAACTAGTGAAGAGTGAGGAGACTGATGGAGTAGAATGTGGGGTAGAAAGACAGATTTGGGTGTCATCAGCATAGAAAAGGTATTGGAAGCCATGGGAGGCTATCATCTAACTCAAGGAGGAGGTTTAGATCACAAATAAGAGAGGTCCAAAAACAGAACATTGGGGAACTTCAACAGAAAAGGAAAAGGAGAGAAGTAGAATTATAAGTGATGCTGAAGGTGCGGTGGGACAGGTAGGATAAGAACCAACGAAGAGTTCAGTCACTGAGACTAAAGGAATTGAGTTTTTTGAGGGAGTGGTGGTCAACTGTATTAAAGGGAAGCAGAGAGGTCCAAGAGTAAGAGTGCAGAATAGTGACCATTAGTTTTAGCTGTTAGTAAATTGTTTGTGAGTTTTAGGACAGCAGTTGCTGTGGAGTGTTGCAAGCGAAATCCAGACTGAAGGGAATAAAGTTATTCTCAGTGAAGTGGTAACTCAGGCAGTTGTAGCCTAGGCAGTCAATGAGTTCTGGGGTAAAGGGGAGGAAGGAGATGGGTCATACGTTGTTAAGTTGGATAGATCTTATGTCACATCAGCAATAGTTTATCTAATAAAGCTCTGACAAATTGGAGATCTATGGAGGCCTTACACATAATGATTTGTGAATGATCTAGGTACAGATGAGGGAAAAACAAACAATTCGACAATGAATACAATATTGAACAATTTAACATACATAATATTGTTCTGTACTTTGCAATCTATTGGTTCACACTAGGGCTAGACACATACTAAGGACCCAGTAACCAATGTTCCTTAAAAATGACAGCTAGCACCTAACTTTTCAGTTTTCTAGTTGTTGTCATTGGAGTCAAATCCTAAAAATAAATCCTGTTGAGTTGGACAGACTGGCTCCTGAATTACACATTAATTTGTTCATCCCTGCTTTAAATAAGAACTCAAATCCCCCCAAAAAATCATATTAAAAATTATAGTTATAATTGCTTCAAAGGCCATTACATTTCTATTTCAATGCAGTGATCTATCTGTTTCTAAAGAGGCAAATTATTTATATTGATCAATGAAACCATGGCAATAGTACTCAGTGTTTGGACTTTAAAGAATTCCCATTGCCCTCTCCATGTGGTTGACTTGCTGATTTTTCTGCACAGAGCTTGAGGTAAAATTACAGGCATTCCCTGCAACAGAAGCTTCAGCAATGGAGAAAAACATTCAAACTATCTTTATACAGGGCAGAGGTTTTTGCAAAGCTACTACCTCTAATACCTTCTTTGATAGGACTGAAAGGGAGCCTACAGATCTCACCAATACTACTTTCACTTATGTCACATATGACTTGAGGGGATAGATGAGTTTGAATGAAATTTATGCTTTCCACCTTATAAAATTTTATAAGCACTTCAGAAACAGGAAAGGCGTAATTCTGTCTAAAAACAGGAAAGGGGGAAACCTCCTGCTATGGGAGGGATTCTGCCATCAACACTGACTGGGGGAATCTAACTATTTTCTTTCCTTCAACCACAGGTTCAAGGAATGAAAACTGCATAATCTATGGCCAGCCTCACTCTACCTATTCCTCCACATGGAAACCCATTGTGACCAGTAACACACATATGCCCAAAACAATGTAACACAAGATGAATGATGCAGAGCAACTGGAAAGCAAACTGGTTGCTATAGGTCTTTTAAAAAGAGTGTTTGTGCAACAATGGGTTTAAATTCATAAAGTATGCTATCCACACAAGTCACTGATAATGCTATTAGGTGTAAACTAATTGATTTATGCAACAATGCAAATTACTGTCAAAGAATCCCCAGCACTATGTGGCCACTGGAAGGCCATGAGTGATATTTGTTTGCATGATGTTATGTAGGGCATATTAAAAGGAACTTGTTAGATATAACAGCATTTGGAACAGTCATATCAGTGACTGATTAGTACCTACTCCATGACATAATCTAGACCAGTCATGCTCAATCAGGGTTTTAAGAAACCCTATGGTTCCTCTCGATGTCGCTAGGGGTGCCTGAGGGCAATACTGACCACAACTGTAAGGTGAGCATTCTTCCCACTGGCCACCAAAATAAGGGGCATTTTTCTCACTAACCCCCAAAACATTGGTTTTAGCAGGGTTTCCCAAGAAATGTAATTTATCACAAGGGTTCCTCTGGGGTAAAAAACCTGAGAAAGGCTGGTCTAGACAAATATAAAGATAGTTCAAAGTTTTGTGACTTCAGTTTAGAGCTTTTATATGGATACAACTCCTTAGTAGCTGTTAATATGCTTGAATTTCACAGTGCATTACTTAATCACTCAAAAGATGGATATTCATTTGCACTACTAAAACATCCCAATAATAAATGTAATCTTTCAGGGAGCCTTGGGGGTTTTAATTAGTCAAATAGCTTAAGAATGTTTGCTTAAATACGTTGAAATGAATAACTTTTCATAAGCAACATCTTGTTTTCACAAGGATTGAAAAAGTAAGACAAGTAAAGCCAACTATAGATGGATCAAATCTCAACCATTTCAACAGGGACCGGCTGTGTTTTGATCCATCTATTGGCAGGCTGGATGTATTGAAGTTGATCCATCAATCTACTTTAGTACAGCCAGCCTGTCAGATTTTCTTCATGCAATCATTGCCTGTGGCTATAGCAGCCAGCAGTGATCATTGTGTTCTACCAGCAGGAAAGGCTCTCCAATGATTGTGTTGATGGGGGAATCAAGCAATTCCTGTGGTGGATGGAAAAAAAACTGTACAATGTGATTTTTTTGTGAATCTGTGGCCAGGCTATAGACGTTTCAGTATTCCCCTATTCTTAACAAACAGTACAAAAGTTTCAAAATATTACACCTAATAACCCTTGCAGATAAATTCACTTAACATGGGGACACAACTTATTCCTCCAAGCTGTGTCCCCATGTTTTAAGTGAGTTTGTCTGCAAAGGGTATTCAGCACTGGCTGCTTTATGTGTTATTTTGTAAAACATTCACAGAAGTGATGTGATCTGGCTGGCTGCGGGGAGATTCAGCCTGTGGAAACAATTTTAACTAAGCCTTCGCTGACCTCTGTAGCTGCAGCCAATGTGAAGCATTTTATCCTCAAAGTTCACAGCTGAAGCACTGATGCTTTTATCTCTCAGCAGCTCCACTTTGCCTGCTCTCCCCTCCCAGGGCTCAAGCTCTGTGTTTGCATTAAAGATTAGAAAGCCAGAAAGCTATCAAGTCACTACGGGAAGGAGAATCAGGGTGAGCTGAGCGGCCGAGAGAACAAATTGGACAACTTAGTTTCTGCTATGAATTTGGAGGATAAATTGCTCTATAGTGCCTGCAGCTACAAAGGGTTTCCCCCAGACACTCTATTTTTCTCCCACACCCCAAAGACATGCTGGTAGGTTAATTGGTTTGTCTAAATTGTCTCCAGTATGTGTGTTTATGTATGTATGCATGTAAGATGGGGACCTTAGTTTGTAAGTTCCTTGAGTGCAGGGACTGAAGTGAATAAGCAAACTTAAGCTGGGAATACACGCACCAAAATTCAGCCAGTTCAGCAGGAGCCAGATGAATTTTGGTCCATGTGTACTGTTCTTTGTTCAACAGAAGCTGATCATTAGACCAGCTTCTATCAAACAGTCCTGCTGGAAAAAACAGAATTCGATCAGCACATACAGCCAATGGCTGCAGCACTGATAACTGTATTGTTACGGGGGAGGGAGGAACTCACCCCCTGTCCAAATACAATAGTGCATCAGGGGAGATCCCTGCAACAAAGACACCTGTGGGGCTCTGTGAGGTGTTTTTAATTTCAACCAATGGTTGAACAAAAAAAAAAGCTAGAAGAGGAATGTGACCTATGGAAAGCACATACACAGTATGTACTAGAACAGCATCAATATGGTGTGTGTGTAATATATAATTTATATTTTATATATATATATATATATATATATATATATATATATATATTTATTTAAGAAACAATTAAGACAAATTTCTAGATAAAAACTTATACTATGATAATTTATAACTAACTTATGATAATTTCTAGATAAAAACACCAGATATTGATAATCCAGGGAATATTCGACTGCCTTCTTGGGGATCAGAAAGGCAAATTGGAAAGCAAATTGGACCATTTTTATTGGGGTTTTGCCTTCCTCTGGATCAGCTGTAGGTATTTTCTGTATTTTTTTTTCGATTAGTTGAACTAGATGGGCTTTTATCTTTTTGTCAACTTAACTATATAACTGTGACTTGCTATTAGATATAGTACCTAAAATGTCCCAAAAGATTTTCCTTTGGATGTTTTCTGGTCCATTTGTTTACCTCTCTTTCTAAAGCTGTTAATGCACATTGCCATTGGATTCAGTTTCATTTGATTAATTTTGTTAGCAGGTTGTGATTTTTGGCAGATAAAAAAAACATCCATTCAAGAATAATATAAGCATAATAAATAAAAAGATAAATAAACCACTACATATCTTCTTAAATGAAGGAAGCTCTATCACCTATATATAACTAAAAAGTAGTTATACTAAGAATAAACCTTAAACTAATAAAGTTTCAAGTAATTCATCGCTTGACAGGAGTTGTACATTAATGATAAGTACAAGACGGATTGCCCATAGTGATTAACAGCTCATTTTAGCCATAGAAATGTTGGCCAGTCCTTGGTTCGGGAGCCTGGAAAATGACATCAGGATTATTCTTCCAGATTTGCAGCTGCCAGAGATTCTGGCCAGGAAGATCATTGGATGTTGTAATATCTATGACAGAGTGAGTGTTAAGCACTGAAGAGATCTACTTACTAGTTAGCATTTAAATTTTAAGTACTCTCACCTATTAAATGGGAAACTCCATTGTGTCTGAAAAATGTATAATATACAGTACATGCATGATTTGTAAAAGTACGGACTAAATTGGGGCGTTCTGGGATACTATATTGAGCACTTTTAAACGAAAAACAAGAATTTATGTATCCCCTTTGTGAATAATTATAGCCTTTGGCAATAAAGATACCATAACAATATTGTAACTAGCCTTTGATACTCTTTTGGATTTAAAGGCATAGTCCACCTCTTGGAAAAATTAAGAAATGCACCCTATTTTCATTGCATTGGAGTCTGCAGAGCATTGATCAGTGCATTGCGGGTGCAATGCACAGGCTCCTGCAGACTTTTTTCCACCCAGCCCCAGGTTCGTACAGAGGTATAGACCTACAGTTATGGGGCCGGAGGAAGTAGTCAATGGACTACAAGAGATGTCACTGCATGTGTGCTTCATAGATATCTATGAGTTCCCCTGCTGGGGTGGCAAATAGGACGAGTCTGTGAATGGATGACAAATTCAAAAGGAAGAAGCACCCCGCGATTTGAGAAAATAGAGGGAGAGGGGCTGGGGAATATGACCATATTTCGTGCTATACCCTAAATATGATCACAAAAGTAGACTAAGCCTTTAGCCCTGGTTCACACTTGTGCAGGCCATGTGGTCCTCGTTTGCACAGCCACGGGAGCCCATTCATTTGAACAGGCTGCAATACCTGCATTTTCTGCAAAAAAAGGTGCATGCACCTTTTTTAAAAACATGGCCACAGGGAAATGACATGCCAAATGCGCTGCGGGCTGAGATGCATGGGGGTGCCATTCAGAATGAATGGCAGCCTTGTGTGTCTTGCAAAAGCAGCACGATTTGGCTGCGGGTGGTTGTGGGTGCAGGAAAAGATGAGATTCATGATTCATGAGATGCATCCACAACCAACCCACAAAGTGTGAATCAGGGCTTACAGATGAACTACAAAGGCACAAATTAAAGCAGCTTTGTAGTGATTATTACATATTTACTTTTATGTTTTTTAAATGTAAGCATTGTATGTACCTAGATTTGACTGGGAATCGCCTGCTTGCAGTCCCTGTAACTTAGTGCTCACAGAGAGGAAGACAAAGGCAGCACAATGAGCAAATCAGGTGTGCTGCAGTGAAAAGACAGTGCTTAAAGGAGGAAAGTGTGTCAGAGAGATGAGCTGCATTTCCTTTCACTGTCCAAGTCCCATCTGGGGGTGGGATCTGAAAGCGAAAGTGAAACTGCAGAAAAATTGCATACCCTTCTCCATCAAGCAGGACTGTGGTGTGTGGCAGAGTTGTGTAAATCTCAGGACTGGATTAACAGAATAAAGCAAAAAAAAAAATATATATATATATATATATATATATATATATATATATATATATATGCATTTAATCTATGTATTTATTTTTTTTTCTTATAATTCAGCATATCACACGAAATGTATGTGGAGGAAAAAAAGTTTACATCACAATGTATAAATATGACACACTAGGCTGTATGGCAAAAGTCTAAAGAATGAACTGTTCTTGCCTATATACGGCTTAATGTGTCTATTTTAATATGGTAGAATTAAATGAAGAATAATTGTTTCAATCATTAGGCCATCAATGGCCCTCCTGAAACCTTCTCTTATAATCTACTCAAAATGTGCACAATTAACTGGAGGTTGGACCAATTCCAGGAAGCACCAAGACACTTCCATTCAAACTACAGTCTGTTTTAAAAGTTTGATAGGAAAGTAGTCATCTTCACTTAAATAATGGTGTAAGCACATGCTAATGCTTTAAAACATTGTTTCTTTGTATAGAGTGTAATGATATACTTATACAAGCAGTCATATTTGCTCATTACATTATATACATGATGCATTTTCTCATTAGTAGTGGAGCAAAGTTACTGCACTTTGAAGTAGTATTAAACCCAAAAGCAAACATTTTTTGTACTGCAACTTAAGAATCCTTATGTGTGATGGCTGCAATAGTTTTCTTTCTCTTATTTTCACCTTGTGATCCTGCCAGTAAGGGCTCATGTACACGGGGCGTTTGGAAAACTCTTCTAAACGCTGGAAACTGGCTGCTGGAAAACGTAGGTTAAAAAACATCAGTTTAGCTGTGTTTGCATATCACATTTATGTTCATTTATGTGCGTTTGCGTTTAGAAGCGTTTTTAAAGGATAACCTCAAGAGACCTTCCCAAATGCCCAGAATGCACTGAAAAATAGTAACAAATTAACTATTTCAGACATTTTGAGAGAACAGAAGCAGAGAGAGCAGTATGTGCTGAGATTACCTGTCTTTTCTAGTTGTATTCACTATGGATTCCATCATGAGCATAATGCAGCACGTTCTACCATTTTTCCCTTCACGTGAAACCTGGAACTGACTGCGCTGGTGTACTAGGTCCATTTGAATACATGGAAAATGCTTTGTATGCATTTCTGATGATGAAAAAAGGCTCTGGACAACATCTGAACCGGGAACAGTTAAAAAATGCTTCTAAGCGCAAACGCTTATAAACGTGGTTAACCGCGTTTACAAGCGTTTGGTGTTTGAAACACCGGTAAAATGTACTCCTGAATGAAGTTTGGTGTGTTCAAAAAATCAACTGTAAACTCAACTGCCTGTAAACGACAAGGTGTACATGGACACACAGGAAAACATTAGGAAGAGTTCAGGGGCTGCTGAAAAAAATGCTGAACAGCTCCTGAACGTAAGTTTAGTAACTGCAGTGTACATGAGCCCTAAGTCTGTTGTTTTTCAGGACAGGCTGTCCTACAGATGTAGAAGTTAGAGGGTTGAGATAAACCATTTAGAACACACAGGGGTGCTTAAAATAATCAGAGTTTATTTATTTTTATAAAACCATTATCCCAAAAAGGTAAAAAAAAAAAAACTGTGGCTGTAATTGCTTATAAAGTACTAACTGGAGTTTGGGTTGAATTTGTTAGTGTATCTAACCCTGATAGCGTATCTAACACTACCCTCTCCAGATTAGCAATGCTGCTGTAAAGCTCTGTGTCTTGTGATTTATTTCAACAGCTTTTCAGTTGGCTAGAAGAGGGAGAACACATAAATACATGTATGAAGTACAGTTACTAGAAAGGGGAGTAGAAAGGATGGAAAAATGTAAAATCCATCTAAAGATTACTGACTTTCAACTCACAGGATAGCTTTCTACCCTACTCTTTAAAGTGGTACTAAACCCAATAAATGAATATCTCCTAAACGTGCACCGTTTAGGAGATGAATTCAAGGGTTTCTTTGCACTCTGAAGGAATGGCATACCCATGTTTGCTGTTCCTACAGAGCACTGTGCCATGTCCCAAGAGTCCTGTGTGCATGCACGAGAGTGGCAACATTGAAGCCCAGTTAGTCAGATGGCCAGAGCTCACGAACCCAGAAGGAAGACTGGGTGAAGATGGAAGCATCTACAGCGGTGACAGCAAGCTGCTGGAGGGCTTAGTTTTAAGGTAAATGTTACATAATGTGCTAGTATGCGATGCATTCTAGCACATTATGTCTTCACCTTGCAAGGGATTTTTTTTTTTTTTTAATGAACGCGGTTGGCTACTGCTTTAACGCAGCAGATTTTTTTAAACAAGTAATATGCTTGATATATATGCTGCTTCTGAAGCAGCCATTCTCATCAAGGGCTACTTAGAGGAGGTTTCCTCCACATGTTTAGGGTTTCTTGAGCTGTGGATTACTATTCTCCAAATGGAAAAGTGCCAGTGGAGTTCCAGGGACAATGCCACTTGGTAAAGCCAGCAGCATGATACCCATGTTTTTAGTCATCTGTAAGGGTGGCATTCCTTACCACCACTGTAAAGCCTGCATTCTTCTTACTGACCACCAATGAAAAGGGCATTTTACCTATTGATCCCCAAAGATATTTTTTTTTGTATAGGTTCCATCTGACCAGATGATTATTTAAGGGGTTCCTCTGGGGTGAAAAGGCTGAAAGAAGCAATACAATAATGAAAATAATCTGTAGCAAGCCTGCAAACATAACAAAAAAAATATTTTTCAGTATATGAAACAGTAAAAACCCAAAGGGATTGATTTACTAAATGAGTAGAGAGTGTTCACTTTGCAAAGTGAACAGGGGATCTGTCCACTGGTCCCCTGCTGAGATGAGCTGAGCAAACCTGGCAGGTGACAGATCTGTGTCCATTCTGCTTATGCAGAGCAGACACAGCCCACCATCTGCACATTTACACCCAACTGGCCTCCGATCCAGACAGAGGGGAACAGATCCCCCTCTATTTGCTTTTGCTGGATCGGATCAAATTGAAGGTAGGTAGATGTAAAGAGACACAAGTCCATTTACATCCATGGCTCCATAGAGGAGAATGGAGGGTACAACCGGGTCCACCTATCAGGTCTAACTCATGTGAAAGGGACTTTATGAACCACACTTAAAGCAGAACTAAAGTTCCGCTATTGCAAACTGCAAGCAGGCAAACTGGCTTTTTATTGCAGAACAGGCGTGCAAGGCCTCTTCTGCAATAAAACATTCTCCAGCATGTAAACTGAGCTGCACATGCACAGTTCAGCTTACATCGCCAGCATAGTCCCTGTGTGCCGGGATGGCTGATTCCTGCAAATGTGCAAGAGTGACATCATCCCATGCCAGCCAATAAGTCTGCCAAAGACTGACACCAAGAAGAAGATGCCGGCAAGCAACAGGTACAGTTGAAGGAAAGGTTGGCCATAGAAGAGTCGAAAACCAAATCTGCTGACGATCGAAAAACAAAAATAGTTCATACAATTGTGCCATCATTTGTTTTGTTTTTCTATAACAAAAATCCAGTATGTTGCAACAGGTACTTTCTAATGTGGCATGACAATCACGTGTCGCAGTTGGCGTTGTGAAAAACGAACAATTCGACGATCAACAAGAATTTTTTCTCGGTTTTAAACTCATTTATAGCCCGCTTTAACAGAGGTGCCTCAATGTGGCAGTGTGGCTTCCACATGTTTTTGAAAATGTATTCAATAAAAGCCTCTGTTTTTAACCTGGTAGTTGGGACCCCCTTTATATATAAATTAAAGCATTAAAAAAAAGGGACTTGATTTTGTTACACAACCAATCAATACCAGTTATGATTGAAATGGCTGCCTACACAGGAAAATGCCTATACTGTGTGTGTATATATATATATATATATATATATATCATCATTAGCGTACGTATTTTGTTTATCTTCAAATATATATGTTCAAGCATATCCATTAATACATAAACAAATATTTCACTTTTCTGTTTAAGTTCAAAGTCCACTAACTGTAGGATAGAACAATGCTTAACTTTGAAATAATAGAGTGTGTTTGTTTCAAATATAGCTTGTACTGCAATACAGTACAGAAATGCTGAGTCAGCAATAATCTGTGTATATATATATATATATATATATATATATATATATATATATGTGTGTGTATATATATATATATATATATATATATATATATATATATAAAATTATTATTATTATACAGCATTTATATAGCGCCAAAAGTTTGCTCAGCGCTGTACATTACAATGGGAGACAATACATGAGACAGTACAATAACAATACAATACACAAGGGGTTCGAGGGCCCTGCTCCTTGGAGCTTACAATCTAGGAGGGAGGGGATAGTGGTACAGGAGGAAATGGCTGTGTGGGATGGAGTGGTAGAAGGAGTGGAGGAGATTGGCAGTTAGGCGGGGTAGGCTTCCCTGAAGAGATGGGTTTTCAGGGTGCGCCTAAAGGTGAGGAGGGTTGGTGAAATATATGTATATGTGTATATATATATATATATATATATATATATACACAGTTTAAAGCAGTCATAAAGTGTGTGAATGCAACAACCCAACAAAATATATTTTTAAAAAGCTTACAGTATATTTGTGTGGGTTAGTTACATAGATCAGGTTGAAAAAAAAAGTTGCAAATCAACTCAGTTCAACTATTATAAAAAATAGCCCATAGCTGATCCTCCAGGGGGAGGTGAATAAATCCATATACATGTATATACAGTAGGCCATAGAGACATAGAAAAGTGATTTTATATATATATAGATATATATATATATATATATATATATATATATATATATATATATTAGAACTATAGGCAAAACCTTTTTTTTGCTAGAGTAAGAGAGGTTTATAACCCCTGTCAAGTGTCTCCTTGGGGAGATTTCCCTTCACTTCCTGTCCCATATTCACAACAGGAAGTGAGAGGAAATCCCTACAAATTAATGGAATCCCTTGGGGACCCCCAGGTCTCCAGAGCCAGTGTCCCCGTTGTAAGGTTTCCTCTCTATTACTTTTCTGGGGACAACCTAAAACTTGAGATATTCTTTTACTTTCAATGATAATGGTAACTAGGACAAACAGAGAGGGTAAATCTCCCTAACTGGGACACGGACAGCAAAAAAAACCTGTTCTAAAAAAAAAAGTTTTGCCTTTAGTTATACTTTTTGGCCTGAGTACAGATTTGTCCCAAGTGTACTACTGGCAGACTCACTACCTCTGCTGGAAGTCTATTCCAAGCATCACTTACTCTTTTGGTAAAATAAAACTTTCCTCCTGCTAGTTTGAAGTCATGCCCTCGGTGTTCTTGATCTCAGCTTTGTGTTAAAAATACTGCTCTCTTGAATCTTATTCACCTCCCAGCTGAATATTACAAAATATTTCTAGACGCATGCTTTTTGTATATTTTAGCAGAACATTTAATAGGGAAACGTACAAAGTGCAGCATGAAATAACTCATAGCAACCAATCAGTGACCATTTAAAACAAATAAAGATGTAGACTGATTGCACATCAGACAGATTTGCTTTATTAAATATATGTCTGCTAACATGCCATGACTTAAAAAGTTTGGATTTATTAAAAAAAAAACATTAAGAAGGTGTTTAATAAATAGGTGTAAAGTATGAATTTAAGTGGCTACTAACACTTTGCAGCTGACAGTTATTTCTATATAAGTTTTTTTGATTGTTTTTTTTTTAGGTTATTAATATACATGATTTATATAGAGCCAATAGTCTTTTTACATATACTGAAAATATCTTTATGTAAGTCTGTGTACTTTGAATACGCTAGTTCACATTTGAAGTATATGCTGCTTTTTATACTATATTGTGAATGGACTGCTACAGATCCCTCCTGAACTGAAAATTTAGCCAACAGCAGTTTAGAACTGTCAACTTTTATAAATCAATATATTTCTATTTTTGTGCCACTAAGGTGGTGTACACTGTTGATCAAGTAATATGATCCTCTACAAACTGAACCTTTGTGAACTAAAATGCAAAACTGTTATGTGCATTTCATTGGTTTCAAAAGAGTTAACATTAACAACCTTCTAATGTAGAAAAATAATTAAACCGTCCAACTTCTTTCTTCTGTGAAGGTTTAAATAAAGGCCACTCGCAGTGCTGCGCAGGAGACAAAACACAGATACCAATACACAATGCAACATATGTGTAATAGGATTATTTCTAATCTCCAGCTCAAACACTTCACTTGTGATTCCTGGTGTCAAAGATCCAGCGTTACATCTGTAACCATACCACATTAGAATGTGCTCTGTCACTTTCCATTGTTGGCCCATATCCCTGTCTCCAGAAAACGCCAGACAATGAAGTAGAGTAGAAACACTGACGTGGGCTACGGAGGGGAAGCATCGCCTAGGACAGATGACCCTCTGGCAGCTAATTCGGCGTGCACTGCAATTTTATGCAACAAAATGGGAATTCTTGAGGTCTATCGTCTCTGTGGCTTTGTTAAATTTATTAGCAATTTCTGTAAGCTCCCTGCGGCTGTAAGGAGAACACACACACCAGGGAGATCGTACACAGTGTATAAAAATGCCGGCGTTCTAATTTGCCTTTTTATGCGCAGTTGCTGATGTAAGGACAGATCTGGTTTCAAGTCAGTAAAAAAAAAAAAAGAAAAAAACAATTACTCTGAGATTTGTGTGCAGCAGTAAGCATATCCAACACAGAATCAAAGACTTTAAAAAATATCTTGTGCAGCTGCTGGCATACTGAAGGAGAGAACCAGGACAAATATCTCAATATCTGTGTTTTTCCTCAAAGTTTCAGTAAATGTAACTATCCAGTAAGAGATATGGTTGTATGCTTGATATTTTTTTTCTTAATCTTTTGTCACTGTCGTTTATTGGAAATCAAATGTTTCTACAATTTACCTACAAATGTTAAGAGTTTCATTAAAAGCGATAACTTATTGAGTACAGTTTGTATGCTTTAATTACATGCTGAAAATTTAAAGCGGAACTTTACCCATAACACTTGATAAAAAATAATGTTCTTTAGCAAGGATCATGCATTCCACATTAATAATTATGACACCAACATTACTGTGTGCTGTAAATTCCCTCCAGCATTATTCATATTTCTTCTTGCTGGAGGCTGCCATTTTGCTGAAGCCCAGAGTCCCTGAGCAGCAGTAAATCTTTAGGCTGTCAGCAGACTGGCCTCTACATTTTTGGCATGGTGCTGAAAAATATGCGCAACTGAAAATGCGCAGAGCAGGGTGAGACAGTGTATTACTGGATTATAAACCGTATATGCACTTATTTTTATTGTGTTACGTAGCTATACTTTCAAAAGGGGCCAGCATGAAGGGATCTAGCAGGACCTAATTTTCTGACTAAAGTTTCACTTTAAGTCCATTGAAGGGGGGCCTATTTGCTCATCACATGTAAAGAACCAACTTCTTACAGCTACAAAAGGTTTGTGCCCTAATACTTTTCTTTTTCCCAGTACACGTCTAGCAAACTAGTCTGTCTGAAAACAATAAATTCTCTAGGCCAGTGATCTCCAACCTTTTTACACTTGCATATCCCTTGGCAGCTAAACTGAACTCACCCAACAAAGGGAATTTGCTCATAGCGCTTAGCTGTATTTAATAGGCTGAATGATACTGATTTCTTCACGGCAACATGATGTCACCCTCTCCTTGACACCGCAGGGAAAGTTCCCCTTCACATCTGAGTTCCCATTTCACAAAGTTATCCTTTCACATCAAAGTCCCTCCTTTACATTCAGACCCCCCCCCCCCCCCCATTTACATCAAAGTCTAACCCTCAGCCCCCTTCAAAATATCATCTCTGTGTGAGAGCACCTTTGATAGTTAGATCAGGTGTGTTTTGGATGCTACATGTGCAGCAGCATGGCAGAGTGCAGGAGCACCATAGTAATGAATGATATCTTGCACCCTGGCCATACAACATCTTTGCTTGCTATGGTGATGGAGGAGTGCCAGTCTGCACCATGAAAATGCATCATGCTGTAAGGCCCCAATTCATAATTTTTCAGTATATCCATGAACAACCCAGCATGTACTCAGGGAATAACTCATCTAGCTGAATGTTATTTCAAACAAGGAGCCTGAGTGTTTGCAATGATATACAGATCTCCCTATAGTAGATAATCTGCAGATCAAGGAAAATATCATACAGTAAGTGGTGTCAAAAAAGGCAAAGTCACATCGAACTTTACTTTGGAGTAAATAATGGTTGATATCATACTAGTGATTCTGTTGCTGGCAGCAAATTGCCAACAACAGGATCACTAAATAAAGCACTGATCAGTTCTTAGAGTGTCACTCCCTCACAGGCCAATGTGCTGTCGAATCTTGCACGGCTGCAAAAGAACATCAGCAGAGAAACCCCTTGCTGGTTTGTCCAGCAAAACAGCAATACTGTAGGAGTAGCTTGAATGTTCTCCCTGCTCACGTTGTGATCCTATTCCTGCAAGGATCACTAGAGTGGCCTGTCCCTTACTCAAAATATAGGCTGGCTGATCTAGGCGCCATTACGAGCTGTACATACCCACTTTGTCATTATAATTGCATGCATGATGGTATCTCTTCACTCCACAGGTTATCACTCAACAAGCCCTGATGAAGGGGCTGTGTTGAGCACTTGAAACCCGTTGTTTTTTTTTTTGGTCAAATAAAACATCTTATGGATTGTATAATCTATGATGTTCTCATCCTTCAAATTTTTTACATACTCAAAATATAGGGGTCAATTCACTAAAGGTTACCACAAGCGGTAACACTGTCACATGACTTATTTGCATAACTTAGCGCATGCAGTAACAATATGTCCAATTCACAAAAAAACAACGATTCTGCGGTATTTAAAGCAAAATTAAAAATGTGTCGGTAATTACCGCAAAAAAAACATGCGGTACACTGTTAAGTGCAATTCACAAACAGAACAGAAAGTAAAAAAAGATGCAATATTTATCACCAGGTAACACATGCGGTATTTTTTCAGATGCAACGAGGCGGTCTCCCATAACCCCTAGGGGTCTGGATATTAAGGGGAACCCCATACCAATTATTTTTTTAAAACAGCGTAGAGTTCCCCCTAGATCTATACCAGACCCAAAACCCCTTAAGATTGTGAGGGGACCCGCACACCATTTTTATTTTTATTTTGGTGTGGGGTTCCTCCAAAATCCATACCAGACCTAAGGGTGTTTTTTTTTTTATTTTGGTGTGGGGTTTTCCTTAAACTCTATACCAGACCCAAGGGCCTGGTATGAATTTGGGGGGGGGGGGTAGCCCCACACTGTTTTTTTCATCATTTATAATTGCTGGCATGTTTTGTTTCCATTCAGCTGTCAGTGGGACAACCACTGACAGCTGATGAGTTATCTTTTAAGGACACCGTTGCTGGCTTCCTTAACAACCAGTTACTGTGCAATAAATTACTGCATGAAAATATGCGGTAATTGCCGCAATACAGCTATTTTACCGCAAGAGTTATTTTGCAGAAATATTCTTAGTGAATTGTACATTTGGAAAAAATGTACCGCATGCGTTATTTTACTGCATTATTTCAGTTGTTATTTAACTAGTGAATTGACCCCACAGTCTCTTGGAATTTGCACTATATTTTGAATGAAAAGGAAACTGTAAAACCAAATGACAAGGCATGGCTAAAAAAAACATTTTCTATTGGAAATGGCTGATTATCTGAAGAGATTTACCACTGTACTAATGGAGTGCTATGCATGTGAATGGCCACTTGAAAAGGCAACTGGGCAACTTTAAAGCAAAACTTCACCCAAAAGGGGAAGTTCTGCTCTTCCTACTCTTCCCCTCTTTCTCTGACATATTTGGAACTTATTTTTCTTGGGGGGGTAGCAAGTACCTGTCAAAGCCTTAGCGATTCCACCGAAAGTTCTCCTACCCCCATCCATTTCTGCAACTTTCTGGGACATGTCACAGGTCCCAGAAAGCTGCAGGATCATTCACAAAGCGCAGCACGGCTCACACATGCTCAGTGAGAAGCTGGCTGCCCACAGTAAACATGCTGGGGACCCAAAGACCAGTGAAGAACCTGCCCGGGTGTGGACAGTGCTGGATCCCTGAACAAGTGAGTGTCTGTTTATTATAAGTCAGCAGCTGTCATTTTTGTAGCTGCTAACTTTTAATTCCTCTTTAAAGTGATATTGAACTCTGTTATTTAAACACTTTAAGTAGCTGATTTAATTACTTACTGGGTAAGCAGCTTCTTTATCTTTTAATCCATGTTCTAGTTTACGTCCATGAATCCTATAGTGTCACTGTTGCCTACAGAAACTAAAGTTGTGTCTCCCTACACTGTGTGCATCAATCGAAGCACACAGCACCAGTAGCCTAGGATGGCAAGGCACTCCCTTGCTTCATCCTCCTCTTCCCTCCTTCACACTAACAGATTGACTGGAGGCTGCACTGACTACTGTTAAAGTGACACTAAACGACTTTCCTTTTCTCCAAAAATAATCCATACACATCCACTACTTAAAATAGATTATTACTGTAATATATTTTATTGAAATTGCTATTTACTGTGTTTTTCTGCCTCCTTGTAGCATCCTTGGTGACCTCCCAAATCTCTTCTTTCCCCCCCTCTCACTTTCTTTTGTTTGGAATAGGCAGTGCACATTAGTTGTGGTCATGTGCACTGCTCTATGCACACTGCAAATCCCATAGCTCCTAGTTCATCTTGAGAGCCAGCAAGAGAGGGTGGCTACATTCCTACATAAGTGGGACCATGTAGAATGAATGTAGCCACCCTCTAACAGGAATTTGAATCACAACAGCAAAATAAAAGGAATTTGGAGACTTGGTGGAGATAAAGAGCATTAGAATGTACTTTTTAAAGTTAAGTATACATACTTGAATAGATTTTTGTTCAGGGAAGCAGCACTGAGAGTGCAGGAGCCATTGGCTTTGAAAGCTGTAAACTGCAAGAGCTGGGGTAAGAATTTTAATATATAGTTTACTGGAATTTTTTTTTTTTTGTGTGTGTTCAATGTGTTAAATTAAAAAACGCTGTGGGTTTAATATTACGTTGCAAAATCAATATTAATGTATAAAATGTAATAACACAAAGCAACTAATCAGAGTTCAGTTTTCTGTAGTTCTATCAGTAAAATGTGAAGTCAGATTTCTAAGGGTTATTGCACTTTGCAAATATATTTCTTTTAAGCTTGAGGGTCTCTAGGGTACAATTCACAGCGTGGAGGAGCAAGAATTCCAGATAATCTTGTCACCAAAGTGCATGACATACTGAGAGTGGCTAGGGCAGTTTAATATGTTCTCTTCATATAAAAAGCCTAGAATTAGACGCTATAACTGATTCTTAAAAAGAAAAAAAAATCTCAGATTCCATCTGCTTTCCCTTCGCACTGCACTTCAGAACAGTGAAAATTGCAGGGTGGCAGAGGTGATGGGTAAGAGGGTGGAGCATTTAATTTTACAGGAGTTGTGCGTTTTCGAGTGGAATTCAACAGAAATTGCTCAAGGTTTAGAGAAACAGCGCCTCAAAGACCTGACAGAAACCTTAATAATTTATATTAAATATTGATGTGAATTATTTACAACCTTCATAATTCACTCCCTGAAATGTAAGAGTGACAAAAGGTTATCATTAATGAAAAAGGCAAGCTTTGTAAGACTGCCTCTTCACCTTGGCGAGAGGTTAGAGCCAGGCAGAAAACAAATACTACATTCTTCCCTTGGTGTGAATAGGTAGATTATGGGAGAACAAGCTCAAGCAAACAAATACGTTTCTTTCCAGCAATTAGACAAGTCACTGCCTTTCAGCCGGGTCCTGTATTAGCTGCGACTTATCACACAGTCAGTACAACACCAAACTACACATTGCTGGTAACAAGCTAGAAGGCTAACCAACCACCCAGATTAAAGGGATTTATTTTACTCTATCACAAATAAGCCTTTTTTTTTCTTTATTAAAAACAACCATGTTCAAGAATTTATTAAGCAAATAACCTTATCATTAGTTTAGCATATAAGCTCTAGGAGTCTATTTTGTAGCAATGGGTAAGGAAATTTACTTTTGAAAAATACCGCTTTTGGTGCCTGTTTGCCTAGGCTTTAATTAAATAAACCATGTACCAGTGCATTACCCAGAAAAAACAATGACAGCTCAATATTTGTTCTGCTTTCCTCCTCCCCCAGATATCTATATAACAAGAGATGGGGGGGACAGAGAAAAGGGAGAGAGAAAGAGGCCATGGCAGAAGCAAAGCAAGAGTGTGATGGACAGGAGAGAAACTGAGAGACAGAGAGAGTGAGAAATAGAGAGAAAAAGAGTGAGGGACAGAGAGAGAGAACGAGAGAAAAAAAGAGAAAAAATCAAGGACGGAGAAAGAGAGACAGAGTGAGGGACAGAGAAAGAGAGAAGGCTAGACAGAGAATGAAAGAGAGAAAGAAAGAGTGAGGGACAGAGAAAGAAAAAGAGAAAGGGAGGCATAAACAGATGAAAGAGAAAGACAGCAAAAGAAATAAAAAGAGAGAAGAAAACAGTGAAAGAGAGAAGGACAAAGAATGAAAGATATAAAGAAAGAGTGAGGGATAGACAGAGAGTGAAAAAAGAGTGAGGGACAGAGAAAGAAAGAGAGAAAAAGAGTGAGGGAGAGAGAAAAAAAGAAACAGAGAAGGGCAGAAAACAAAAGAGTAAGAGAGCGAGTAAGTGATAGAAAAAGAACAAGAGAAAGAAAGAGGTTAGGGGCAAAGAAAGAAAAAGAAAGGCAGGGACAAATAAAAAAAAGAGAGAAAGAGGGACAGAGAAGGAAAGCAAGAAGAAAACAGTGAGCGGCAGAGAAAAAAAAGAGAGAGGGGTAGAGAAGGACAGAGAATGAAAGAGAGAGTGAGTGACAGATAAAGCAAAAGACAGAGAGTGAGGGACAGAGAAAAAGGATAGAAAGAAATGTATGAGAGAACGCGTGCTGAATATGACATACATATAAACAAGAACATTTATTCCTTATAGACCACGTTAATGAGAAATCAATTTGCAGTAAACAATTTGAACAATATTTTAGCAGAGCTAGAAATCAATGTAAAGTCCAACCAAAACGTTGTCTGAGTTCTCTTTCATTGTAGATGTATGGTATGCATATTCTAAAATTAATGGACTGCCCCACTAATGCAGAATGTTTTGAATTTGATCACCTGACACATGACTGAATACTGTTCATTTCAAGACTCCATTCATGCCATGATGCTTTATTGTTCATTTATTGCATTCCCAATGTTGGATATGCAGTGTGCAAAGTTCTTCAATTACTCCTGCCTTGCAGCGCTAGGTCATTGGTTTGAATCTCAACCAGGACACTACCTGCATAGAGCTTGTATGTTCTTGTCCTCCCTGTGTTTGCGTGGGTTTCCTCCCACACATCAAACTCATGCTGGTAGGTTAAATGTCTCCTGTCTAAATTAGTCCTGTAATATGTATGAATGTGAAATAGGGTGCCTTAGATTGTAGGCTCCTTGAGGGCAGGGACTGATGTGACTGTACAGTATATGTAAAGTGAAGCGTAAACTGTCTGCGGTAACTATACCTAAAAATAAACACTTTTTCACTAGTCACACGGTGAACTCAGTACATCCACAGATCTGTATGATGGAAGTATGGGTTAGCATAAAAAAAAGGGGGGGGGGGAGACATTTCCAGTCTATATGATGGAATTTGGCAAGTTGATAAAAGACAATCCTTGTTTAAATTCCAAGTGACAATTTCAGCAATGCAAAGCAGAGCTTCAGTGACAAATCCATCTCAGAGCACCACCACATACAGTATATATGTAAAAGGATTCATTATGAAACATTCAATATGCCCACAGAGGTGGGAGAAAGGCTGGGATTACACTATATGTTACTAATGTATTATGCTCCAGTTGTATCTGTTGTACACACTACTCATCACCATCACAGCTCATGCTTAATGCTCACAACTGATTAGTATGACAACTGAATGAAAGTTCTAAATAATACAGATTACAGCCAACTATATGCCCCTTCTTTGAAAAGAAAAAAAAACTTCCAAAAGTGTCACTTTATGCCTAAATACCAGTGCTCAGCCATATTCCAGCACCCTTATTCAGCCAGTAATAACTTTTATTGGGCTATCAGAAAATACATGACATTTCATGCTGCCCTCATAAAATGTATCTCGATGTGGAAAAGGAATAAATGTGTGATATTCTCCTGTCCCAACACTGCAATAATTATACATTTTATAGATCGCCAACATACGCATCGCTTCAGTGATGTACGACTGAGAAAAATCCGAACAATGTAAAGCAAACAAAAGCCAAAAAATGAAGGAAGGATGCAGATAAGAAAAGAGTTTACTGATAACCTACTATAAATCCTGAGATCCATTCAGCATTTCCTTTGGATCACTTGCAAATGTCATAATAAAAAGTCGAGTTAAATATTTACAAAACATTCTTCGGCTACCATACATAATATCTGGGTATGTTTACTAACATGTTCAGCTAACTCTGATTATCTTCATTGAGTTTGTATTGATACTGGATACTGATTAACCTTAAAGGAGGAAACTGAGCCTGACGCTGGTAACAGACTTTTAGAATCAAGCTGATGATGTTTAACCCATTTATTTCCAAAGAGGAAATATCTATATCCATTTCCATATCTGTTAGTTATGACTTCAGTACTAGGTAATATATATGTGTATACATTGAGGGCAGAGACTGATGTGAATGTATATGTAAAGTGCTGCGTAAATTGTCGGCGCTATATAAGTACCTGTAATAAATATATATATATTGTGTTTGTGTGTGTATGTGTGTTTGTGTGTGTATGTGTGTTTGTGTGTGTGTATATATATATATATATATATATATATATATCCCTTAGTTTCAGACATGCTCTTGAAAATATTTTAGATTATTGTTTACTACTAAGTAAATTACACTAAAGAATTATAAAGACATTCAATCACAGTTTCCTATAATTGCACACACACACACACACACACACGGGCGCGCGCATTTGTCTATAGATATATGGAGGTATTTGGTGGATGGAAGTCATTCAAGTATAGGGCTCAAGTATAGCCATTCTGTCCATTTACCTTTTTTTTTCTTAGATGGAATGAACGTTTTACTTTATAACAGGATTTTGGGTATCTTGGCTACTAGAATTTGTCAAACCTGGTATCTATAATCATACCTGTGGGCACACACATATACTATACACATATAAAAATAGAATAGAAAATATTTTAAAAATTGTATATATATCTGAAGCGGTTAAAAGGGAAGGGTATTACTATCTTTACCTGTTGGTGCTGTCCACCCTCTTAAACTAGTAGCTAGATAGATAGCTATATCTTATATAGTTTAACAGGCTTGAAAGCACCCTATATAATAAAGATTAAAAAATAAATTACATATATATATATTATTATTATTATTATTATTAAAATATTCATATAAATAACGATTAGATACACAGCATACAGAATACCATTTCAGTTGGAATACATACTCTGACTTTCAAAAGGGAACAGAAGCAGCACAGGTAGATGTGGTAGAATAGACCAAGGGGAAATATACTCTTTATCTGGGATGGCCTATCACCATTCAAAGAGTACACATTTTTACTGAGAAAAGGTATGTCTGATCACTTTGAATCAGCACTTTCTAAAGGTTATGTCAAGCTGGGAAATTAATATTGCAGATTTTTTTTTCTGTGCACGCATGTAACGTGACACATTCTTGTTCCTTAACCATAGATATTTTCATGCTCCCTCAGGATGGGGAATGGGCGAAAAGTGAAAGAGGGGAAAAAAAAGCGTCAGCCCCCTCTCGAACAGAACATGACGCGCAGTCACAGCACTACAAGTTGCTGCAGCCGTAGTAATTTTTGCACAATTTAGAATGCCTGTGTGTATGTGTATATATATATATATATATATATATATATATATATAGGCAACAGTTGATTCCTGCATGCTAATAAAGTCCTGGGTGCACATTGTAAGTGATATCCAGCAAATAAATATGAGTCTCTCTCTCTCTCCCTCTGTCTGTCTGTCTGTCTGTCTCTCTCTCTCTCTCTCTCTCTCTCTCTCTCTCTCTCTCTATATATATATATATATATATATATATATATATATATATATATATATTTATTTATTTATTCATTTATTTATTATACACAAACACAGATATATGCTTTAACTACAGTGGCTTACTTTACTGCCCAAAGTTAATTTCCATTATCAACCACTGAACAAGCAAAAGGGGCCATTTCCATGGATTTGTTTTTCTGATACAGATTTCTTTTTTTTTTACCTGAAGCCTAGCAGTGTTAATCTTAGAAGTGCATTATTAATCACATCATATTGCTATTCCTTACTGATACGTCTGGCTGCAAAAGGGTTAACGTTCCCCAACTGGCCACTCAGATCTTGTTTTCTGGGTCAAAAATGTTCAGTGAGCGTTTATACTGACTCTCTTTAGGCATATAAAAATCCTTCAACTAGCCCGAGACGGTCCTTCTAGCTTCCCCTACGGACACCTCGCTCAGTGGAGAAGTTCATTACATTTTATGATCTTCCCAAGTCTGTCCTGCTTATAAGACTCGCAGAAGGCCACAAATCTGGCAGACCATCACGTATGCCATTAGACATTACTACTAAATGAATGCCATTCAAGCTCTCTGCTCCCTCTGACTATATTTATGGGTAGCTGGCAGCTGTCAATGTACCTTTTCAGTGGCAAGTCCTGCATTCAGAAAATCAAAAAATGAAAACCTTTTGACTTTATTGGCCGGATCTGAAAGGACGCAGAAGTAGTGCCAGCAATCAAATTTCTTGCTAGTTGATACATGATCTTTAAATATCCCAAATGTACAGACTAAAGGTGTTACCTAAATGGACAAACTGTTTGGAAATCCATCCATAATTTCCACAGTGTTGTACTAATGGGTGTTAGAAAGGGATTTTCAACAAGAAAATCCAGTGTTTCCAAAGACGGATGAAGCTGTTCCAGCTTCTATGACAAACTAACAAATATTTCTAATTTTCTCAGATCAAAAATACTAATGAAGCAATCTTGGGCTTTGCCAGTGTGTATTCCATTGGGGATAAAAACTTGCATTAAGGCTCAGGCTTGTTGACAAAAGAATGGGGGGGGGGGGGAACTACAGCCATACACAATCATATGTTCACGTGCATTGATTTTCATGCCTATGGCTAGCTGAGAAATCCACAGCCTGTTTATTTAATTCAAAAAAAGGTCATTTCTCATCTACATGCAACAAACACGGGTCGAGCAGGAGTAATCTCCTTGGCCTTTTTTTTTTATTTCCAAGAAGAATTAATCAAAAACAAATAAATAAACAGCAAAAGGATTCAGGGCAGGTTAACTCTTCAAATCCAAAAAAAAAAGCAATTCCAAAACCGTATGATTTTACAAGGTAATATTTTAAGCAAAAATAAAAAAAAATTACAGAGTAAAAAAGTGCCAAAGTCTGCTACCTTGTGGTTACCGTTAGCAAAGCACAAACATAAGTAAGACTTGATAACTACCAGGTAATTTCACACCAATTCTTGGTAAAAAGGGAAGAAAAAAGAGCTAGCGTTACAAGCCTGGGAAACAAGTAGAGGATAAATGTATCATCAGGACCAATGTACTTGTTATCTGCCGGCTTATTCAATACCCGCTGGCTGATGTGATCGTTAAAATAAACAAAACAGTGAAGTGGGAATAAAACCAAGTCCTTCTGATCTAGGATTTCCAGAGAATCGCATTGTTTAAAAAAACAACAATATGGGCAGCAGACTTAAATGTCATAACCCTGATCATTTTCAATAGCTAATAAGATAAAGTTTCTATGGTTAGTATTACAATGCCAGCTTGGCCACCCTCGGTGACATTAAACAGATTGATGCCAAGAAGGATAAAAATAAACACCTGAACTGCAGCATTGTTTATAAGCATCAAATCAGCTGCTCCAACTGTTAATTCACAGTCCCTAGACAGTCGGACAGTATTGCAATGTGTGAATTACACCGGTGTGATCTATTCGCACTTCCGTTCAGTGGATCAGACTTGATTTTACATCATAGCAAAATGATGATGCAAAAAAAAAAAAAAAAAAGGATCACACGACAGTTCTGAATTGCTGTTCTGTTTACTAATGTCATGGCTAGCCGCTGTGCTTTCTTTTGTGTGCTAAGAAGACCTTTTACACAATCTTCTGCTCATTCATAATGTAATAGGCATGTCTTTTTCTATTTCAGTATATCCTTTTGTTAAATTTTACTGTCACTTTCAGAAGCTAGGACAACACAGGACAATTGTAGCCATCAGCTATTTCATCCATGACTACAGTTTCACCCTGTCTAATCGAGGAAAGATCTTGGATTTGATACCTTATTTACAGTACTAACCACTCTGATTAGGTTCATTTCATATACTGAGTAAGCCGGCGATTATTTCAGTTGTTATCATTTCTGCTTTATGTGGTGACCTATGCTTAGGGAGCTGTACAATATATTGCAAAAGCTTTAACATTGATAAGGCTCCCATAATAAAATAGGAAATATATCATCAATTGGAAACTGTCATGGCATGCAAAAGTGCATCCACAACTTATTATAATGAATTTATTTTATATATAAAGAAGACAGAAAAATGCGCAATTTCTTTTTTAAATACTACATCACAGGAATGAAAATTTTGCATTTCAAATTTCCCCCAATAGGTTTTTCTACTTTCTTTTTAAACAGGTAGCTAGCTGCATGTTTAAGTTATTAAATAAAAAGGGTTTAATTATAAAGAATGTGTTGTGAGCATAAAACAAACCCCTGAATTATTAAAGAAACTTGTGGTTTATTGTAAACCGTGGAAGTGTTTGGAAGATCAGGTCAATGTGTATTATTCCAGCAGAAAGCAGCAATTAGAGAGATAGATTTGGGGGTTTTAAAAAAACCCTCTCCGCACACAGAAATTGACGGTGATTGATTAGGTGTGCCAGCAATTAATATATATATTGTAGTCATTTGATTCGCTACAATGTATCAGTGACAAGCTCAACACTGAAACTGACACCCTTAATAGGTTCTGGTGATTTGACACCCTTGAAATCCCTGGATTATTTAATGATCACTTTTTTATGAAATAAATAAATCCAACAAAGCAAATTTTCCAGAATGCCCATTTTTCTTCTCCACAGCTGTCCGGGCCAGTTGGGCCACCCTTTCTTAAAAGACTATGCAACTAGGTATCCATTACATTGTCTTATAGATTGTAGGATATTAATGATCTGGCAGCTGTTTAAAAAGGCCAGGTCATCTATGGTCACAGTAACACCCTGTAATATTTATACAAACTGCTCTTAATGTAATTGCAAAAAATGTATGCGGTTTAAATATCTAAAGGGATGCACAGCGAACTTTACAAATAACACCTGGTAATAGATACAATAGATTTAGACAATGTAAGATGTTAGAAATGTACATGAGATGCTGACAATGCATTGGATAAATATTAATTTTGTAACAGTTAAAGACAAAATAATACCAAAAAATATATATTTATTCACATGGTTAAAGAAAAATATAAAGTGGTCAGTTTTAACTGCCATAATCATGCTATATGTAATATAACATACAGCTTAACAAAAGTGTAAGTATTAACCTACAAAAGGTATTTTATAATGTGGCACTATTTAGCTGGAATAAAACATATGCTACTGACAATAATACAGTTGCCTTAAAATGAAACCTAAGAAAGACCCATTGCAAACCCCCTTCTTTTTGGCATTCTTTCTATAATTATAGACCTGACTTAGGCAATGCATTACTGCTCAGTCAAAATGCAGATATCTTTAACAGTGAATTTCGCAGTTAATTAATGATTTGATTTGGTGTCAAGATTTCAGTATTGATCTTGCGTTGGGGGTCTGGGCAGATTTCAGAGAAGAAAAAAATAGCTCTGCTGATGGTTTATACATCTCAGTGGAAATACATGTCCCTGTCCGCCTCCTACAGCCTCAGCAGACATAGGGCTTAGCAATGCTAGGTATTTGGGATCACAGCACACATGCAGAACAAAAAAGAAATGTATTTCAAGATCTAATACCAACTTAGCAAGTAATACATTCCTGTTTAACCTAATAAAACCACAGATCTGCAACACAGCTGTCCTTCCCAATATTCAAGGGCTAAACGACATACACATAAAGGGAGATGTGCTTGCGGTAGTGATCTGTGACCCCCTTCCTCATTCACTACATACAACACACCAACTGAACATAAACAAATGATCAATAAGGGTTTTTTTTTTTTTTTTGCACCGATTCGTGTTAAGGAAACAAAGATGGCGTCACCCAGCTCCAAAGACGAGTCCATGTTTAGTGTGGACAGGCAGGGTTGTAATGCCATCCATGGTTCAGGGTTTATAGGACAGAAAGGTTAAGACTCCTACCTGTTTTTTCTTTGATTTCACATAGAACACTGAAGAGCGCTGGCTTCATCCTATGGCAGTTAAGTGCATGCTTTCTGAAAAACAAAATGATTTACAAGAACAGTATTACCATAAAGCAATTTATAACAGTCATTTAAACTACATAGAACTGTCCAATATAATTTTGTATGATGCACAATGGAAAAGCATAAATTAAAGGAATGCACTGTACACCTTTAAAAGAATCAATAGAAGTCATCAGTGGGGAAATAGACACCTATGTGATTAAACACTACTATAAAACTATAATACATATAGTGGTTATTAATGCTATCTATGGAAAGAAAATTTTGATCTATTGGGCATGGGAAGTTAATTAATTGGCATCAGATTGTTTCAGTTTGAAGTGATTACAGCTAAACCCCAAAGTGTAGGGGGAAAAAAAAAGAGGGAAGCTGGAAGTTGCGCTTTCTCTATAAAGGGTTTTACAATTTGTAATGTTTACGCACATGTCAGATTAGCCTGCTATTATAGCAAATATAAATCAACACTTGTCTGCAATAAACTGCTTCAATCCACATCAAAACTGATTTATTAAAAGGGGCCAACTTTTACACAGCAATATATTTTCCCACCACTGATTTTTTTTTTTTTTGTACTCTGTTTTCTGCAGTTGCATCTCCTAAAAGCCTCCTACAAACATTCATACAACAAAAAGAAAAAAAAAGTGTCTGTGTTTCAAAGTATTTTGTTTCACAAAATGTACGACAGATGGATTTGCTAATGTTAGATAATAAAAATGGGCACAGCCACATAAAACAAAAGGCAGCTCCAAATCTGCGCACGCTTTTCTTTTTTACAAAGACCACTAAAGCGCGCCTGCTGTTTACAAATCATGCAAACAAGTTGTCGGGGATAAAACAACAAATGGTCGGGTAGAAAATGATACATTTATTGGCCAACTCTTGCCTTTATAGGGGGGAGTTTGCATCACAGATTATTGCTACTTGGATGGGAGCTGAGTGATCCTGAATGCCTGAACTATAAATAATAGCCTATATAGGGACTTGGACCAGATAAAGGGTCTCCCCTGTCTCAAGAGGAGCCTACAGTGATCTGTGCTGCTGCCTTTATGGGCATCACTTTGACAATATATGGACCAATAAATGAGTGTGAATGGACCTGTGTGGTCCCTTCCCTGCTCTATGTATTTATAATGATCGCTTTTTTCTACATAGGGCTGTTTTTTTGGGGGGGAATATAGAAGCAGATCAAGACTTGGTTGGAGGAGTCCTGAAAGCTCCATGTAAAGGACACCCAGGGACCAGATGTACACAAGACTATTGCTGCAAGGTTTGTTGACATCCACTCAAGGCATCATGTCATCCCCATTGCTAGAAGGAGCCTCCAGCTGCATCGCAGCCTCATTGCTACCCAAACATGTGTTGGCTTATTTGACAAACTGCCTGCATTGAGAAGTTGTTCACTCCAGGATGTACAGGAGTGATGAGCTGCTGTGATGTGTGGGGAGGGAAAGTGTGATGCTGTGTGTGTGCTTTTTTTATTGCAGTGGAAACCAACTTTGCTTGTGCCTCATCCAGGCTCTGATCAGTGATGGTCATGATCTGATGCAGGATGTCACCGATGTCCTGCTTCCTGCCGTCCCCGTCAGTCCCATCATGTCCATGGGGAGGAGGCAAAGTCATCCCCCCTTGTACTGAGTGACCAGCCATGGTCACCCCGGCCAAAGTCTGCATCATCCTGGTCTGATCGTCCATACTCCACTCCGATCAATTGAAAAACCGACTGTAAGGGGAGACCTCACAGTCAGGGGCAGCACTGCTGGGCCCCGCACATCAACAATGGCAATTGTCCGAGCCCAGCCTTACACCTCTACTCTCCTTTTTTCTTTTTTTTGCTAACTTGCAATCGAGGAGTTAAAGCAGATCTTCACTCCATCAATTCAGATCATAAGCCCTGCACATCCGATCCCAGTCTCACACTTGCATTTAAGGAGTTAAAGCAGATCTTCACTCCATCAGATCATCAAAAAAAAAAAAAACATAAAGTAACACAAGAGAAAATCACCCCTGCTGCTGCTTTTACTACAAGATTGTCTTTGTGCAGAGATCAGAGTTTTATTCCAGGGACAGAAGCGGTTCTGGGGGTCTCATGTAAAAGGGGACAGTCCTGGATCTAGTGTTCAGATACACAAGGCCAGTGACCAATTCATCCCATCAGGATCATACGATCAACACAAAAAGCCATGCGGTGCTCTGCAACATTGTGTCAGATGTCATCAGGCTGAGCTGTCATCTTCTTCTGATCGGTTTTATTCCACGGGAAGGCGACCTCACCATAAACCTTAGCCTTGGCTTTCCAGTCTTTCCTCAGCACTTGGACAGTTCTTGTTCAGGAGGATTGATTTACAAAAATCAAGTTCATTGATACGTGATTTTATCCATTTAGTGCAAAAAAAAAAAAAGGCAGAAATAAAGTATCAGTGTTCAAATGATCCCTCTTAAGATTAGATAAAAAAAGTACCAACTGATTTCCCCACTTGAAGAACAAAGTAACAATGTTCAAATGATCCTCCTTTAAGATTAAAGGAATCATAAAAAGTAACAATGTTGCAAATTATTTCCCCCTTGTTAAAATGAGATCAGAAAAAAGTAAGTGTCCTCAATATGTAAGGGATCTGACTAAGTAGCAATGTTCATAAGGATATCACAAAGTAACAATGTCCAAATGCTTCCCCCTTACGTTGTAAGGGATCTGACAAAGTAACAGTGTAGCAATGTATTTCCTTCTCAGGGATCAGAGAAAAGTAACAATGTTCTAATGACCCCCTTCTTGGTTAAAGGGATCAGGAAAAAAAGTAACAATGTTGCATTGATTTCCTTCTTGTTAAAATTAGGTTTAGAAAATGTAACAATGCTCAAATGTTGTCCTCAAAACTTAGAGATCAGAAAAAGTAACAATGTTGTAAATGATCTTCTTCAGATTAGGGAGATTTGACAGTTAGAAAGTGAGCCCCCCCTTCCTAAAATAGTAGCAATGTTCGGATGACCTCCCCTTAAGAGCAAAGAAATCAGTGCTGCATTTTACTTCCTTCTTGAATAGAAAAGTAACAATGTTGCAAATGATTCCTCTTTAATATTAGGGGGATTTAACAGTTAGCAAAGTTAAAATTAGGGGGCAAAGTAACAATGTTCAGATGATTCCCCTTAAGAATAAAGGGATCAGTGTTGCAACTGATTTCCTCCTTGGAGATCAGAAAAAAAAAAACTAACAATGTTGCAAATGGTTTCCTCCTTTAGATTTAGGAAGCTCTGACAGTTAGCAAATTGCCCCTCTCTTCTTTAGCAGCAATGTTCAGATAATCCCCCCTTAAAATTAAAGGGATCAACCCTGCAACTGATTTCCTTGGATATCAACATAAAAAAAAGTAATAATGTTACAAATGATTCCAATTCAGCTTCAGGAGATCTGTTAGTTAGCAAATAAGGCCCCCCTTCCTTAAAATTAAAGGGATCAAAGTAACAATGTTCAAATGACACTCCCTTAAGGGATCAGTGTTGCAATTGATCAAAAAAAAAGTAAAAATGTTGCATTTGATTTTCTCTTTAGGATAAGGGAGACTTGATAGTTAGCAAATTAGTAACAATGTTTAGATGACCCTCCTTAAGATTCAAAGGATCAGTGCTACAATTGATCAAAAAAGTAACAATGTTCAAATTACACCCCTTACGATTAAAGGGATCAGTGTTGCAATTGATAAAAAAAGTAACAATGTTGCAAATGATTCCTCCTTAAGATTAGGGAGCTCTGACAGTTAGCAAATGTCCCCCTCTTCTTTAAAATTAGTAACAATGTTCAGATGATCCACCATTAAAATTAAAGGGATCAGTCCTGCAATGTATTTCCTTGGAGATGAGAAAAAAAGTGACAATGCTGGAAATGATACCTCTTCAGATTTAGGGAGATCTGACAGTTATCAAATGACCCCTTTTCTTTAAAATCAGGGAGACAAAGTAACAATGTTTAGAATAAAGGGATCAGTGGTGCAATGGATGGATGAAAAAAGGTAACAATGTTGCAAATGATACCTCTTCAAATTTAGGGAGATCTGACAGCAAATGACCCCCCCCCCTTCTTTAAAATCAGGGAAACAAAGTAACAATGTTCAGAATAAAGGGATCAGTGGTGCAATGGATTAAAAAAAAAAGGTAACAATGTTGCAAATGCTTCCTCTTCAGAATTAGGGAGATCTGACAGTTATCAAATGACCCCCCTTCTTAAATGTAAAGGGATCAAAGTAACAATATTCAACACTTAAGATTACAGGGATCAGGGTGTAACAATTTCCTCGGCGATCAGAAAAATAAAAGTAACAATGTTGCAAATGATTCCTCCTTAAGGTTAGGGAGATCTGACAGTTAGCAAATGACCCCCTTTCTTTAAAATGAAAGGGATCAGTCCTGCAATTAATTTCCTCCTTGGAGATCGAAAACAAAGTAACAATGTTGTTGAGGGAGATCTGACAGTTAGCAAGTGTCCCCCCCACCCCCTCCTTAAAATTAAAGGGATCAGTCCTGAAATGTTTTTTCTCAGAGATCAGAGAAAAGTAACAATGTTGCAATTGATTCCTCTTCAGAATAGGGAGATCTGACAGTTAGCAAATGACCTTCCTTCTTTAAAAGTAGAGAGACAAAGTAACAATGTTCAGATGAGTCCCCC
The DNA here is from genome assembly GCF_062004578.1 of Staurois parvus. NCBI lineage: Eukaryota > Metazoa > Chordata > Amphibia > Anura > Ranidae > Staurois > Staurois parvus. Next base: position 1,021,458 of record NW_028317990.1, on the reverse strand, counting down.
TTTAAGATTAAAGGGATCAGTGGTCCAACTGCTAAAAAAAAAGTAACAATGTTGCAATTGATTCCTCTTCAGAATGGGGAGATCTGACAGTTAGCAAATGACTTTCCTTTAAAAGTAGAGAGATTAAGTAGCAATGTTCAGATGATCCCCCCTTTAAGATTAAAGGGATCAGTGGTCCAATTGATGAAAAGTAACAATGTTGCAATTGCTTCCTCTTCAGATGGGGAGATCTGACAGTTTGGTAGATGTTCTCCTGGTTTAAATGTAGAGAGATGGCGGTAAGAATGTTCAATTTGGAAGGGATCGGAGAAAAGTAGGAATGTTGCAATTGATGTCCTCCCTGGTGATGGGGATTGGACGGATTTCCTCCGCTGAGGATGGATGGAGAAGTGTAGGGGTGATGGGGGCTCGGGCCAGGTGCCGGTGATCGGTGCTCAGGCCAGGTGCCGGGAACGGACGATGTCTCCTCGGACCGGACGGTGCTTTATTTTCCCCGGGCTGTGCTGACTTGTCCCATCCTTCATCCTTCTCTCTCCTCCATCCCGGAGCTGCCAGTCTTCTCCTCCCCGGGAGGGATCGATAAATCAGGGCTGATGATGGCGCTCCGATCCCCCCTCCAATACAAATCAAAACTTGTGTCCAGGGTGGGGGCGGGGTGGGTGAGGGTGAAGGTGCCCGGATGATGAGGAGAAGGATGATGAAGGCTCATAAAAAGTTTCCTTCCTCCGGTGATGAGGGGAGATGGATGGGCGGCCGGTGCCGGGGCTTCCCGGGCAGGGGGGGATTTATGGCTCCGGCGGCTTTGCCCCGGCTCTTTTTTTTCCTCTCTCTCCGCTCGCTGCCGGCCCCGGTGACGGATTGACAGGCTGCCAACGCCACTCACTCACTGCGGACGTGTCAGACTTTGAAGGAGGGGAGGAAATAAAAAGGGAGACAAAATATAAATAATGGAGGCAGGCTCCTCCTCCTCGTGTATCGGGCCCCGGGAGGAGGGGGGGAGGCGGCGACGAGGCTTTCCGGGAGGAGACTGAGGACGGACCTCAACAACGGCGAGCCGAAGCGGTTGCTAAGAAAGGACCTGCCGCCGTTACTAAGAAGGGTGGCCAATCAGGAGCGCCGCTCAGTCTAGCAGGATAGGCTCTGGAGCTTGGTTGAGAGCACGCCCTTTTCCCGCCCGCCTAGCTACTTGCTATTGGCTGGTTCGAACGGTGACGTACAGGTGGGCGGGGATGCTGGCTGGTCCTCGCTGCATTGCCATGGCAGCGGAGGATGAAGGATGTTGTGTACGAGGCGGCGGCTCGTGGTGCACACACCGAGCCTGGGAAAGTGCAGACAAGTGTCCGCAAATGGAAAGAAGAGGAGCCGAGGTGGCCGCACACAATACACTACACACTGACTGGTAATAGGAGGACACACCGGAACTATCCACCCCAATCCTGTCAGAGCAGATTGTACAGTTAGATGGTGTATGGCAGGGTTGGGCAAACCACGGCCCTCCAGTTGTAGGACTACAGGTCCCATCATGCCTCTGTCTCTGGGAGTCATAGTTGTAGCAGTCAGTCTGGCAATGCCTGCTGGGATTTGTAGTTTCACAAAAGCTGGAGGACTGAAGTGTGCTTTCCCTGGATGGCCACCTTTAAAGCCAAACTCCAGACACACAGACCTTTATTGAACCCCTTCCTGCTGCCGCCTCCTAGCCCCTTAAGAGCTTCATAATGCCAGGAGGTAGGCATGCTAGTCATGTGACCGCTGTGATTGTACCTGCCAGAAGGGCCTGTGCTAGACTATTTTGCGCCCTAGTAAAGCCAGCAACTTGCCCCCCCCCCCCAAAAAAAGGGCTGGAACTCCACAGTGATCAGCAGCTGCCAGTCTGCTTGTAGTAAATGACTGAGTCTGAGAGGAACACTGGAAGGAGCCCCAGACACCCGGCATCTTCCTCTGTCCTCTCTTCCTCCCCTCTGCTGAGCTTCCCCTCAGCTGAAGGATCATTCATGACATGGCGATGTCCCACACAGAGAGAGTGCCAGCCTGTGCTGTGCCTCTAGGTGGCTGCCTAGTTTGCCTAGTGGAATCACCGGCCCTGGCCACTGGTAACCATGCAAAATCAAGGATATATACATGATTTTGCACTTCCTGGTTTAGCGTGCACACGCTCCCAGCTCACCGCTTGTGCTGTGATTAGTCAAAGCAGAAGCCAATCAGCGTGTGCTGACCAATGGATGAGGGGCAACACACGCTGATCGCCTAGGAGAGAGACAGAACACAGCTCCGCCTATGTGTCCTGTCAGCAGCGATGTGCTGGATTTTGTTTCCCTGCTGAGCACAGAATAAAAACAGCACACACACCAAGCACTGCTAGGCACACAGTTAACCCTTTGATCCCCCTAGATGTTTAACCCCTTCCGAGCCAGTGTCATTAGTACAGTGTCAGTGTATATTTTTAGCACTGATCACTGTATTAGTGTCACTGGTTCCTACAAAGTGTCAGATTTTCCGCCGCAATATCGCAGTCCTACTATAAGTTGCTGATTGCCGCCATTACTAATATATAAAAAATTAATAAAATTTCCAGTGTATAGTTTTTGGACGCTATAACATTTGCGCAATCCAATCAATATATGCTTAATGGGATTTTTTATTACCACAAATATGTAGCAGAATGCATATTGGCCTAAATTTATGAAGAAATGGGATTTTTACATTTTTTTATTGGATAAGTTTCATAGCAGAAAGTAAAAATATAATTTTTTTCAAAACTGTCGTTATTTTTTCATTTATAGCCCGAAAAAAAAACCCAGTGGTGAGCAAATACCACCAAAAGAAAGTTTTGTTTGTGAAAACAAAATGACATATATTTCATTTCATTTAAGGCTACTTTCACACTAATCCCCCACTAAAACGCATAGGCTTTTTTACCACACTTTTGTCGTGCTTTTTGAACATTTTTTAAAGGGCACGTGACTTAAAAACTGCACCAAAAACACCTCTCAGAGGTGTTTTTGAGGCATGTTCCACTGATTTCAATGGGAAGAGGCGTTTTTTGGAGTTTTTTTAACTCACCAAAGATGCTGCAAGCACAACACAAAGCAAAAATACATTCTGAATGCAGCCCTTAATTTGAATGCAGCAAAAATTGGTCTGAACCAGCCCTTAATGCATTTTTCCAGATGAAAAAAAATGCAGCATGTTCTACTTTTGTTGACTGCACAGAAACTAACCACACTGGTGTGAACTAGAGCCATTGATATACATGGAAAACACTGTGCATGCGTTTTTATATGCAGTTTAAAAATGCACTGGACTGCATCTGGTGTAAGCCAGCCCTTAAATGCAAAAGTAAACATTTATTATTTTGTAGCTTTAATTTATTTATGAGCACCAAATACCTTTGAAAACCCAGATTTTATCTTGTAAAAGTAACAGTGATATCATCGCTGTGCTGTACATAGCGTGTGCAGAGAGCAGAGCTGTGGGAGGGATTGTCAGCTTTCAGTTGGAAGCAAAAGCAACCCAATCATCTCCACACACCCGGCAATATTTAATCCCCCACCACCACATGCACCTGCTATGCTCCCATTGGCAGACTGGGGACCTGCATAGCGGGTGCTGCCGGGTAAAGAGAGGGAGATCACAGAACTCTGATCTCCCCTTCCTACTAAGAACCTGGAAATGACATTCATTCACACTCAGTTTCAGTTGCTTTTTTTCTGCATCCAAAACACACAGAAAGTAGGTTATATGGTTGTCAATGTCATAGCTCACATCAGTGCTTGCGGTTCCAGTGTGTTCCAGTTGCAGAAAAAAAAGTCTTGCCACCCATCCCACTAATCTAGATCCATGTACTTCGTATACATGTGAAGATTGACACAAATGTTTACAAGTATCTATTTGGACTGTGGATGCAGAAGTTTCTTAGAAACTCTATGGACCAAAATAAAGCCCTGCGCACATGTATAAATTGCAGATCTGTACAAAACTACTTATTGCAGAATCAAGGGTTTCTGTGTACAGACCAGGGAGATGAAATGGAGGGTAAATGACAGGATCAACTCACTATATGAGAACTGCAGTGCCGGAAGGTTTGCATCTCCTGTAGTATCTGGCACACCAATTAATGAATTATACAGTAAACAAAGATGATGTGAACATTTTACACCCACTGACAACAGGTAACATTTTTGCCTTGAAGTAGAAGTATACAATCTGTAAATAAAACAATGCTTCATACTCATCTCCATACTGCAGCATCAGTGTCGAGATGCAGCTGTTCCATGCTGGGGAGAACTGAGCGATCACATGATCTCCAGACGCTCAACTCTTTCCCTGCATCAAGAGGAGAGTGGTAACTATAAGTCCTCCAACACACACTGGCGTGCTAAGTTGGGGAGGGGGTAGGTTCATCTCTCTCAGCGGTATGCTGAAGGGTGGAATCAGTTTCCAATTAGGCAGCTGGGTGGATCCTGACAATATTGTTGGGATCCTTCCCAAGCTCAGTGCAACACTGTCTAGTCAGCTGACTATAGCCAATAGCCCACTATCAGCTGAATCTTGGTAACAAAAGTAAGTGTATTCTTGTAATCCTAAAGAGTAGTCAGAGAAGCTGTAGCCATGTTTTTCTTTTAGAAAATTGAATTAGGTGTGTGTGGTTTAATTTTAATTTTTTAAACTTCAGTATGTAGCATGGTAGCTAATCAGCTCAATGATCAGACAGGGAGAAAGGCAGCCCATACATTAGTCTTTTTTTTTTTTCGTTTAACCAGCAGCAACCCCATCCACACATTCAAAGTTGATATGGGAATCACTCCCCTGAGGTATTGTGTTCCGACAGAGGGGAGCGCTTCCAAGACCAAACAGACCAGTGGGGGAATAAAGAAAGGTAAGTATTTGCCGCTTGGGGAACGGGATAAGTGAATTTGTTGTTTTGCTGTAGTGAATATGTTGATTAGCATGCTGGATATAAAGTCTATGGGGTCTATTTATAAGAAAAAAAATGCTGTGCTAATGTGACAGCCATTGCAAATAATCCCTGTTATTTGTCTAATATGTTTAACTGATCATCAGTTTCATCTAGTGAGCATGAAGCTGTATTATTCCTGAAATATCTCAATAAAGAATGATTCGTTTTTCGGAAATCGGATTCATTTCATGTATTCGTTGCTCCGAATCGGATTCATTTATGTTATGTTATTTCCACAACTTGTTTGCAACTTTGATCCAACTTTCTTGTAACTTTGATGTATTGCGACTTTGGCTTTGGCCAAACATAACAATACAGAGTGTGAGACATATTATTGAACATACAAAACCTTCTAAATTCGCAACTGAATGAAACAAATTAATACAAATGAATTGGTTGCTTTTGTTATAATTTATTTCGGATTCATCAGAATACTGTAGCAAAAGTGATCTGCAACCATCTCACAGAGAGATCCAGGCCGTCCACGGAAGTTAACACCTCAACAGAAGCGACGTCTGATGAGAAGGGCTAAAGAAAATCACCATGCAAGTTCATTGCAGTTAACTAAAGAAGTAGAAAGACAAACTGGGATGATTGTTTCCTGTGACACAATACAGCATACACTGCAGAGAAATGCATGTACGGGTGTCGTCCACGAAGGAAGCCTCTGCTAAAACCCCGCACAAAAAAGCCCACCTAGAATTTTCCAGGGCCCATGCTGAAAAAGATGACTACGGGGACACTGTATTTTGGAGTGGAGAGACCAATGTTTTTGGAACTGATGGCTTCAAAACTATATGGTGTCGCAAAGGTGAAGCGTAGAACGAAAAATGCATGGTGCCTACAGTGAAACATGGTTGCAGTGTTCTTCTGTGGGGCTGCATGGGTACTGCTGGTGTCGGGGAGCTGAATTTCATTGATGGTATCATGAATTCACAGATGCACTGCTATATATTACAAGAGAAGACGCTACCATCACTCTGTGCCTTTGGTCGTCGTGCACTTTTCCAACATAACAATGATCCAAAACACACATCTAAGGCCACTGTTGCATTTCTGAAGAAGAACAGGGTGAAAGTGATTCAGTGGCCAAGTATGTCTCCTGATCTGAACCCAATCAAACACCTATGGGGAGTTCTGAAGAGACAAGTTGAGAATCACTCTCCATCCAGCATCCAGGCTCTAAAAGAGGTCGTTATTGAAGAATGGAAAAAGATTGATATGTCACCAACTTGTTAATTCCATGCCTAGAATACTTGGTGCTGTCCTTACAAATCATAGAGATTATACAAAATACTAGATGTCATAGTTTTTGTTGTGGGGTGCATTCATTTTTGCATCAACTAATTTGAGTAAAACTGAAGATTTTGTAATCTAATTTACATTATTACCTTTCATGTAATGAGCTAAACAAATGTTCCATAAAACTCAGTTCTGTCAAAACTATGGAAATTGTTCTTGTGCTAATTGAGATATTGATTAAAATCTTACTCTTTAAAAAAGGTGTGTACTCATTTATGCTGAGCACTGTATGTATAAATATATATATATATATATATATATATATATATATATATATATAAAATAAAAATTATTAAAAATAAAGCCCAACTGCAGGCAACTGAAAAACAATCCTCTACAGTGGTGCAGTGCCTGCATTCCAAGGGTCAATAGCTAATTTTGTCTAGTGGAGAGGAGAAACGTGACTTACCTGATCTTGCACTCCTTTGGCAGATTGTGGTCCCCCGTGTTCCAACATGGACCTTCCCTCAACATTGTCATATCCAATGCAGGACTATGGATTCTGCTTTGGTCTTGATGACATCTGGACCTTAGACTGCTGGAGTGTGGAGGAGAAAAAGCTGAGGGGATTTTATCTACACTCCACCGAAACTGCCCTACTCAAAATCACCAACGGCCTGCTAACCACCAAAGCTAATGGCCACTATTCAGTGCTCCTACTCTTCGACCTCTCCGCGGCTTTCGACACGGTTGACCACCCCCTCCTCCTCAAAAAACTACACTCTCTTGGCCTCAGAGACTCCGCTCTCTCCTGGCTCTCTTCCTATCTATCACAGAGCTCTTTCAGTGTTACCTATAATGCTGCCACCTCCCCCTCACTCCCCCTCTCTGTTGTGGTCCCTCAAGGTTCTGTCCTCGGGCCCCTTCTCTTCTCCATCTACATCTCCTCCCTTGGGCAACTGATACATTCTCACAGCTTCAACTACCATCTCTATGCCGATGACACGCAAATCTATCTCTCTACCCCTCGCCTCACCCCTTCAGTCTCTGCCCGAATCACTAGCCTACTGAACGACATATCGAATTGGATGTCACTCCACTTCCTCAAATTAAACCTTTCCAACACTGAGCTCCTAGTTTTCCTCCCAGCCCGCGCCCCCCCGACTTCTCCATCACAACCAACAACGCCACCATCAGTCCCACCCCTCAAGCCAGAGTACTAGGTGTCACCCTAGACTCCAATTTGTCTTTCCAGCCCCAGGTCCAATCGCTGACAAACTCATGTAGACTCCACCTCCGCAACATCTCCAAAATACGTCCGTTCCTAACCCCGGAAATTACTAAGCAACTAATTCACTCCCTTATTATATCACGACTTGACTACTGTAACTCCCTCCTCACCGGCTTACCTCACCACAGGCTATCCCCGCTTCAGTCTATCCTGAATACTGCGGCCAGACTCATCCACCTCTCTAACCGCTCCGTATCCGCCACCCCCCTCTACCAATCCCTCCACTGGCTTCCGATTGCCCTACGGATAAAATTCAAAATGCTAACATTGACGTACAAAGCTGTTCATAACACTGCCCCAAACTACATCACCGATCTGATATCCAAATACCACCCAAAACGTACCCTCCGCTCCTCACAAGACCTCCTACTCTCTAGTTCCCTGGTCTCCTCCTCCTATGCCCTTCTCCAGGGCTTCCCCCATGCTCTGGAACTCCCTACCCCAATCCATCAGACTATCGCCTGCTCTTCTCACCTTTAGACACACCCTGAAAACCCATCTCTTCAGGGAAGCCTACCCCGCCCTCAGCTAATTGCCGATCTCCCCCACTCTTCCTACCACTCCATCCCCCACAGCTATTTCCTCCTGTACCACTATCCCCTCCCTCCTAGATTGTAAGCTCCAAGGAGCAGGGCCCTTGAACCCCTCGTGTATTGAATTGTATTGTTACTGTACTGTCTCGTGTACTGTCTCCCATTGTAATGTACAGCGCTGAGCAAAACTGTTGGCGCTATATATAAATACTGTATAATAATAATAATAATAATAATATCTGCGGGGAGGAGTGGAGCATTTGGTAAATAAATCTTTTTTTTTGTTCTCCTAGCCCCAAAGGAACACATCACACTTGCAGTGCAGGCACAGCCCCACCTCGAGAGATAATTTTATAGTTGTCCAATCTCTCCCCCATCCCAGCAGCAGATGAGCTCTGTGCTACTGGGGAAAGGAAAAGGGAGAATGCACTGCACATGTGTGGCTTTTGGATCAGGAAGCACGCTTCTAAGCAGGTTGAAAATTGTTCAGGTTACACAGGTACAGGTTCAAGCTGGGTTAAGTAGGGTTAACTTCTGCATTCTGGTTTCATTGGCTTTTTGGAGTTCCAGTTGGCCCACCTGCAATATAAATATTGGGAAGGCTTGGGCCTGTGAGCCCCCAATGGGAGTCTGCTGTTCTGAACACTTGTGTGCAGCTGAGAATACAATCCTCCAGCTTTTGATTCACCTCTATGGACTGCCTTTGCCAAGTATCCTGGGATGTTAACAACCATGGAACATGCCACCTACTCAGGATTTTCCACTATTATTGAACTCTCCTGTGCTGAAAGTATGCCTGGGCCAATTAGTAGTTATTTAGGGTTCATTAGGAAATGTTTACCCTGTGACTGTTTTCATGCTGCTTCATTGAGTTTAGTAAAGAAACTGTTAAACTTGTCCCAAGCCTGGTCTGAAGTTACGAAAGGGGTGCATAATGGGTTTGGCATATACAAAAGGTCCTGTAATAACACTAGAGAGGTATGAAGCACACCACATTACTGTGTCAAGTGAACCTACTAAGGAAGAACAAAGTCATGACTAATGACAACCACATTCGTCTTGCAGAGACACAAGGCAACCAGTTGAGGTGTGGTACCTTGGTAAGGTGGGGTGTCCTCCGGTAGGGAGGGAGTTGCTATCTGGGCTTCCTCCCTAGTTGTCCCTCTCCCTTGGCAACCAGGAGCAGATCAGTGGAGGTCCTTAGTTGAATTGTATGGTATGGAAGAGTTCATTCAGGACACGTATGAGACCTGTGCTATGTGTCTGGCAGGGTTTTATTCCATTGCTGGAAGTGAGGTACCGGAGGTACACTGACTGATGGAGTGGTGTGGTTAAGCCCACCACTTCAGTGGGTGGTGTATGTAACTAACAGGGAGAGAAAAAATTGGATAGCTCTTCAAAGGGAGATTTGGCTTTATACTATTAACATTGTCAGCTCATCTCTAAGTCGAGAGAATGCCTTTGTAATATCTTTAGACAACGGCGTAGTCAGAATATTCATTCCAAGCCAAACACCTTCACACTCTCTTCTGCAATTCTGGGGGCCACCCCCCCATCCTCCACATATACCAGGCTCCCCTTTCCCAACAGCTGGGTTGGAAATGGCAGGTGTCTGTGTGTAGAGCAGATGGAGATCAGAAAACATCCATTTGGGTTTATAGTTGTCATTCCCTAGCTGCATGCCAATGATGGGACATACTTCCTTCTACTAATATAAACTTTGGAACACTATTCCTCCCACTGATACCAACAATAAAGCACCGTTCTTCCACTGATATTTTTTTTCCTTTCATTGACCGCCAAGCTTGAGGCATTTTTAATCCCACTGGCCACAGTCTGGCCCTGCTGTAGTCAGAAGGACAATAAACTGGCCCATTGTTTAGGGAATTTGGAGATCCCTGCCCTATGTGATAGCAATAAAGTAGGGAAAAAAAGATTAAAAAATGAAAGTAACAAAAAAAAAAAAAACATTTAAAGCCCGCTGCTCCCTCATAATAACAACAAAAAGTTAGTAGTATTTACCTGCCTCCTCCTTGCACGGTTTTCCCAGTCTCAGCATTCTGTGTCCCTCCGACAACCAAAAACCTGCACCGCCTCTAGATCAAAAATAAGCACTTAACCCTTTCAGTGTACATCAGCTCCATTGCAAGGGAGGATTTTAGTTTCTCTGGTGATATGCTTTAACATTGATGCCTGTGTTACACATTAATACATGGCAAATGGTTCCTAACGCATTTTAGGTTGGCTAAAGAGACAGCACAACAGTTGTCTCTTTTCAGGATGGCTCCATCTGATTGAAATTTACACCTGAGCTGTCTAATAAGAGTTACTGCTCATATGACTCATTCAGTTCTGTGTGTAAATTACAGCTTGTGCTACTGAGCTGTGTAAACTACAGGATTTTTACAACATGGGTTGCAAGAAACTGTACAGCATGTAAAAAGCAGCAGAGAGCTGCTACATAATACATAATATTCATATGCAATATTTCTTACATACAGTACCTAACCACTTCCAAACCGCTGTTCGCGGCCGCAGCTATCAATCACCAGGTCCTGGTTGGTGATTACTCGCCGGTGCCCGGTGATTACCAAGGATCTCCGACGTGGAGGAGAACTGTTTTGTTTACTAACAGTTCTCCTCCCTGTCAGCTCGGGTACAATGCTTTGGATGGCTGTGCACAGCACAGCCATCCACAGCAGTGTGCTTACAGTGAAGCACACTGACACTGCCTCCTAATAAAACACTCCCTGCACACAGTTAACCCTTTGATGGCCCCTCATGTTAATCCCTTGCTGCCCAGTGCCATTAGTACAGTGTCAGTGCTTTTTTTTTTTAGTACTGATCTCTGTATTGATGTCACTAGGGATATCAGTGACACCAAGTCAGTTCTGCCCAGTGTGAGAATATCTGCTGCAGTCCCACAGTCCCGCTATTAGTTGACGATCGCCGCCATTACTAGTAGGAAAGACAAAAAATCCAGTATTAATACCGCCATTTGTAAACACTATAACTTTCACGTAAACCAATTAATTTACACGTATTGGGATTTTTTTTTAGCAAAGACATGTAGCAGAATACATTTTGGCCTAAATTTATGATGAAATTAGATTTTTTTTTACTGGACATGTTTAATAGCAAAAAGTCAAAAATATTGTTTTTTACTCAAAATTGTCAGTCTTTTTTTTTTATAGCACAAAAGATAAAAAACACAGAGGCACTCAAATACCACCAAAAGAATGCTCAATTCATGGGAAAAAAAAGGACGTGAATTTAATTTGGGTGAAGCATTGCATGACTGTGCAATTGTCAGTTAAAGTAATGCAGCGCCGTTAAACAAAAAATGGTCTGGACAATCATAGGAAATAAACATATTTTGCAAACTATATCTTCCTGACAGCTGTGCAACTGCTTGAGACATTCATACAGCACATTTTGTTAATATATAGATCCCTTAAACTGAAATTCTGACCAATAAAAAAAAATATGCAGCAGTGCTTTAACTGCTTGCGAACCGCACACTATAAATATATTGCAACAGTACAGGCTTGCTGCGCTGAATAATGCACAAGTACGTAATCCAGCATTTCCGGGTAGGGGACGCACAATTAATCGGCACATTACTGAAAACAGCACATGCTACACACAGTAAACTTTGTTAGGCACACAGTTAACCCTATGATTGCCCTTAAATGTTAACCCCTTCCCAGCCAGTGTCATTAGCACAGTGACAGTGTATATTTAGCACTGATCACTGTGTCAGTGGCAGTTAGTCAGTTCCCATGTCAGTTAGTGTGAGATTGCCCACCGCACAATCCCCGTAAGTCACTGATCGCCCCCATTACTAGTATAAAAAACAAAAATTCTAGTATGTATACCATTGTTTATAAATGCTATATATTTACGCAAAGCAATTACTATACACTTACTTAGGTTTTTTTCTTAAGAAAGACGTAGTAGAATAGAGTTTGGCCCAAATTAATGAAGAAATTTGATTTTTAAATTTTCTTTATTGGATAGGTTTTATAGCAGAAAGTCAAAAATATTGTGGGTTTTTTTTTCAAAATGTTTGTTTTTTTTAGTTATATAATAAATTTTTTTTAAAAAACCCAATGCCACCAAAATAAATTTCTATTTGTGTGAAAAAAATTATAGGAATTTCATTTGGGTACAGTGTTGCATGACCACGCAATACTAAAGTAGCGAAGTGCTGAATAGAAAAAAATGCCCTGGCCATGAAGGGGTCAAATCTTTCAGAGCTTAAAACGGAGTACCAGTCAAAGATGCAAAAAATAAGTCAGCAGCTACAAAAACTGTAGCTCCTAACTTTTCAAAAACAGCCACTCACCTGTCCCACGATCCAGTGATCACCGTCCATCCTTGCGCGCCGGCATCTTAAGTGTGGACACCCGGCTGTGACAGCTTGCGGCTTCACAGCTGGGTGCCCACTGCCGATGCGCGAGTACTGCTGCACCTTGTGAATGATCCCGTAGTCTTCTGCGACCTGCCATGTGTCCCAGAAGACTACGGGAAGGGATAACTTCTGCATCTGATCACCTAGGTGATCGCAGCGAAAGTGGGAGCGGGTACCTGTCAGAATCTGGTGCCAATTCCTCACGGGGAGTGGAGAACCAGTACTTAAAGTGTAGCTTCCCTATTTTTGTGAAGCTCTGCTTTAAGTGGTTGATTAAAGTTTCTAAGATTCAATAATACTTATCCTAATCTATGGTCTTGTGACAGTCACTATCCCAGTCCTTCTCTATCCACCATTGAAATGTGGACAGGTACATCTAGCAGCAGCCACGTTCTATTCTGATGACACAGTTGTTGCTCCTGAACTGATTGTGCACATGCAGAGCAGCTTTGGTGGACACGCCTTCACAACTGGACCCAGCAGAGCGGAAGATTACAGACCCAGCAATTTGGGTCAATTTTACTAGGTGTAGAAACTTTAGGAAACAATTGCTATAGATTGCAAAGGAACCAGCAGGGGGTTTCAGCAGGCGAGTATAGTATTTTAATTCTTTTTTAAGACTGCCAATTGCAGGTTCTTTGCTGTCACACAGAAGGAAAAGGGAAGTTGCACAGCACAGAATCATGGTTCAGGGGGCCAAAGTCTCTTTTTTGGCATCTAAGAGAGCTTTCTGAAAATAGCTGCAATGAGTTACGTATGTAATGCCCTCCAGGTTAGTTAGCTAGCAGTTTGTTGTTTTATTTTTCTAGGCAGAGGTTGAATAGCAGCCTGGGGTGAGTAAACCTGGGAGTGAGGTAGGGAGGTTACCTCAGGACAGGCTGAAGGTCAGAGGTTCTGAAGCCCTCCCACCTCTCCAGAAACCTGAGAGCTTTCTGGGAGAGGGAGGAAGCTCAGATTTGCATGCCTAACCACTTCCCAACTGCCCTATAGCAGAACTACTGCTACATGGCAGCATGGCTGCGCAAAATCACGTATCTACGTGATTTTGTATTTCCGGGTAGGGAGCACGCACACTCCCTACCTGCACCACCATTGGTGGCTACAGCTGTTGATCACTGGGTCCCAGCCAGTGATTCCCCGCCGGCGATCACCAAGGAACACTGAGGAGAGAGAGGTCTGTATGTAAATAATACAGGTCTCTCCCCTGTCAGCTCCAGCACGGTGCTTTGCATAGCAGAGCAATACAAAGCAGCATGCTTACACTGTAAAACATACACAAAGCACACAGTAAAACACACACAGCACACAGTTAACCCTTTGATCGCCCCAGATGTTAACCCCTTCCTGCCCAGTGTCATTAGTACAGTGTCAGTGCTTTTTATTAGCACTGATCACTGTATTAGCCCTCATGCACACTGGACGTTTTTACAGCGGCTGTTTTTGTCTTGTGACGTTTTTTTCTACAGCCAGTAAACCCCCCACGTTATCCTATGTGTCCATGCACACACAGACTGTAAAGAAAATAAATAATAGCGCCTATAGCAAAAATAAAAATTATATAACTCACTTATAGTGTACCAGCTGCAAAAAATCACCATAAATAAAGTGTAACAATTAATACAATAAATAATTTGCGCTAGTAAATATATATATATATATATATATATATATATATATATATATATAAATAATAAAAAAGTTCAAATCATAAGTCCAAAATAAGAATGCCAATACCACAAAAAAAATGTGCAAAAAAACTTTTGTACAAAAAAATGTCTAAATATGAAAAAACACCACCGAAAAACCTTGATAATATGATGGCAGGTCATCCATAGATATATCTTCAGGAAACGAAATTCTGCAGAACACCGATCATCATAGATCAAATAACAAAATGAAAGAAGCTTTTCAAATTATCGGAAAACCACTTCTCCAAAAGAAAGAAACCACCTTCAACCGTATCCAAGAGGGAAGATGCCAGGCACTCGAGAAAAACAGAGAGACTTCATGGTGCAATATTATAAAAGCCAATTCCTTTATTAGGTACTCATTGCACTTACTCAGGAGGTGTCCCAGCCGACACCAGCATCAACAGCATAGCAGCAATCACATAAAACGAGCCTAGCTACTCAGCACATGCGCAGTAGCTTGCAGCCAAACGTAATGACGTCACATCAATCAAGCTCCGCCCTACGCGTTTCGTCATCGACGTCCTCACGGAGCGGATGGATGTGAGACGTCGCAACCTCATTAAATATGCACTTCACAAGAAACGAACAGCTGACATCAATGGGGAATCACGCAGGCAAGCCGCCCCATGGATGACAGGAGTCCACAGAGGGTATACGATGTATATAATATATTTGTCATCAAGAGCAATAAAAAACAATAAAAAAAAATAAAAAAAGAGGGCAAATAAAGAGGAAATTAAGAAAAATCAATAATGATAAATAAAATAATTAAAACAAATAAATACATTGACGGGCCAATACCTTCCAAGGCTGTATCTCAGGAAAGGACCTTAAAGGGCCAGTAACACATTAAACACAAATAAAGGGGAACTCTAATAGTACAAAAATTATACAAAAAACATACAATACTCCCATATATCGTCATTTAGCAAACAAATACATAAAAGTTTTATTTAGAATAATTAAAAATTTGTGAGAAAACAATTTAAATCTATATCAACATTTAACCCAAATGAGCGTTCTAGAGCGTAAATCACATGTGTGGAATTACATGTAATTAAGGATTTAATATCATATTCTTTTTTAGAAAATAAATTTTTACCTAAAACCCCGAAATTCATTTATAGAAAGAATAGGTCTTTAAGGATGAGATTGGCTCAAAATGTCATCGAACCCCCCAAAAAAGTTCGATCTGTTTCCAAATTTAAATGTTTTTTTTCCTTGATGCTGGTGTCGGCTGGGACACCTCCTGAGTAAGTGCAATGAGTACCTAATAAAGGAATTGGCTTTTATAATATTACACACAGACTGTAATCAACATTTTTTGGCTGTAAAAAAACCCCAGAACTAGTGGGTTTCTAGTGGAGTTTTTTAGCTCTAAAAAACTCAAACACGGAAAAACACAGGAAAAGGCCGCTAATCACGGCAAAACGCCGCTAAAACACTAATGCAAAAATGCTAAAAAAAGCTGAAAAACTCATGTTTTTAACGTGACTTTACACAGCTATTGTTACCAGCGTTATCAAAACGTCCTGTGTGCATGAGGGCTTAGTGTCTCTGTGGATGTCAGTGACAGATAGTCAGTTCTTTCCCAGTGTCAGAATGCCCGCCACGGTCCTGCTATAAGTCACTGATCGCCGCCATTACTAATTAAAAGTCAATCCCCCCCAGTGTCAGAATATCCGCTGCAGTCCCACAGTCCCGCTATAAGTTGCTGATCGCCACCATTACTAGTAAGAAAAAAAAAAATCCAGAATATATACCGCCACTTGTAGATGCTATAACTTTCACATATGCCAATTAATTTACACGTATTGGGATTTTATTTTAGCAAAGACATGTAGCAGAATACATTTTGGCCTAAATTTATGAAGAAATTAGATTTTTTTACTGGATGTTTTATAGCAAAAAGTCAAAAATATTGTTTGTTTTTTTTTTCAACATTGTCAGTCTTTTTTTGTTTATAGCGCAAAATATGAAAAATGCACAGGTGATCAAATACCATCAAAAGAAAGCTCTATTTGTGGGGAAAAAAAGGGCATAAATTTTATTTGGGTGCAGCGTTTCATGACCACACAATTGTCAGTTAAAATAACGCAGTGCCAGAACGCAGAAAATGGCCGAGTCAGGAAGGGGGGTAAATCCTCTGGAGGGCAAGTGGTTAAGGGACCTTGGCCAATCACCTGGCAGGAGGCTGGCCATGGTGACCAAGGCAACCCTTAAGAATCTAAGAGCCTGGGTGGTAGAGGGCAGTGGCATGGGAAGATGGAGTGAGAGGCTGGAGTGTGGAGCCTGGGAGGGGGCCCAGGAAAGGGGTCTATCTACAGGCAGGTGCTGGAGAAGAGTATATGCACTCTACCACCGTCATCAAGGGAGGATATCCTGAGCAGCAGGGAAGGAGCCAGCCCAGCGAAAGGCCTGAAGGTAGCCACCAACCCATTAAGCTGACAGGAAGGACAGTGTGAGTACTCATACACCCCCTGGGTTGAAGGCAGTCAGAGAGAGAACCCATCTAACTTCTCATCTTGGGCTGCTGTGTTGAATTGGCAGTTTCTGGACCCGTTGCCCAGGGAATACCTTCAGTACAGTTGGGTGATTAGAGGATTCATCTGGGGTCTGAGGAGGTACATCAGAGAGCTGGAAGGCTCTTAAAGGAGAGACTATTTTTGTCCACATCTGTACATAGTTCCTAAGGAGTTTGTCCTCATATTTGCAGTTCCCTTGGGCATCCCATACACCCTTCAACCTCATCCAAGTTAACAACCCCTTAATATAATCACAAAAAAAAGCTCCAGGATTGTTTACTCAATCTGAGTGCAAAGTTTGAAAGAAAATGCTGTTGCCTGGCTGTGCAGACCTTTAGGGGGGACCCAAAACGCAGCGACTCCTAAGGGGGTAGTGCTACACATATAATTCAGATTTAGGTAAACTGAGAGGAATTTCTGGCACTAGCACAGTTGTAGTGTTTCTTGGATAGCATTACCCATTCATTGGGTTATTTCAGGTTCATTTAGTTGTTGTTCAACCCTTTTAAGGCTTAATCACATCAGCAGCAAGGAGGTGGTAAAAACAGGTTGCTGAGCTTTGGTTTTACCACCCCCAACCGCCTACACAAACTGTAATAATACAGCTTGTATACATGACTCAGGCTGCAGAGTTTGACAGGCGGCAGAACCTGTGAAACTTGCTTATTGAGTTCAAATGGGGCCATACTGTAAATACAAGCCAAACGTTCAGCTTGCAGTTGTAGTGCAATCCTAAAACATAAAATTGCAGTCCGGCAATTTAAAAATAAAAGAAAATAAATAAATAAATAAATAACAGACATTCATGAGGTGACAGTAGCACCTCTTGAACGCCTGTCAGCAGCAGCACCTGTGATCCACGGTGAATCGCTTTTCAGAGGGCAGAAAATTTGATTTTTTAATTTTTTTTTACTGGATATGTTTAATAGCAAAAAGTAAAAAATACTGTTTCTCAAAATTGTCAGAATTGTTTTTTCTATAGTGCAAAAAATAAAAACCGCACAGGCGATCAAATACCACCAAAAGAAAGCTCTATTTGTGGGGAAAAAAAGGAAATACATTTAATTTGGGTGTAGCGTTTCATGACCGCGCAATTGTCAGTTAAAATAATGCAGCGCCGTAACGAAAAAAAAATTACCTGGTCAGGAGGGGGGTAAATCCTCTGGAGGGCAAGGGGTTAAATACAAAAATGTTTATATGCACAGTTGGCACCATTAACTACTTGCCTACAGGGCACTTATACCCACTTCCTGCCCAGGCCAGTTTTCAGCTTTCAGCGCTGTCACACTTTGAATGACAATTGCGCGGTCATGCAACACTGTACCCATATGACATTTTTATAATTTTTTTGAGACAGATAGAGCTTTTTTTTTGGTAGTATTTAATCACCTCTGGGTTTTTTTATTTTTTGCTAAACAAACCAAAAACAACTGAAAATTTAAAAAAAAATAAAGTTTTTTCTTAGTTTTTGTTATAAAATTTTGTAAATAAGTGATTTTTCTCCTTCAATGATGTGCGCTAATGAGGCTACATGGATAGGCACTGATAGGCTGCACTGATGGGCACTGATAGGTGGCACTGATGGGCACTGATGAGGAGGCACTAGTAGGTGGCACTGAGGAGCATTGACAGGCATCACTGAGGGGCACTGAAAGGCAGCACTCATATATGGAACTGATAGGGGGCACTGATAGGCGGCAATGACTGGCACTGATAGGCAGTACTGACTGGCACTGTTAGGCAGCACTGATAGACAGCACTGACAGGCACTGATATGCGGCACTGACTGGCACTGATAGGTGGCACTGACTGACACTGATAAGCAGCACTGACTGGCACTGATAGGCGGCACTGACTGGCAACATTGATAAGTGGCATTGATAGGCGGCACTGACTGGCACTGATATGCAGCACTGACTGGCACTGATAGGCAGCACTGACTGGCAACATTGATAGGTGGCACTGACTGGCATTGATAGGTGGCACTGACTGTCACTTATAGATGACACTGAAAGGCAGCTCAGATGGGCACTGATATGTGGCATTGATGTGCACTGGTAGGCACTGATATGTGACATTGATGAGGCACTGATGGACACTGACAGGTGGCACTGCTGGGGATACACTGATCATCAGTGCCATGATGATCAGTGTAGATGTCCCCTCCAAGGAATGCCGATTACCGACTCTCTTCTCCTCTCGAGCTGTCAGCGTGACAGCTTGTGAGGAGAGAAATGCAGATAACTGGCATTTCCCTATTTACATGCGATCAGCTGTGATTGGACACAGCTGATCATATGACCGAGCCAACATGTTCAGCTCTTTCCGTTGATCGGTGATCCGCTGTGTCTGAGGACACAGCGCACCACCGATCGCCACGCTGCACGCTCCTGGAGCCGCGCATGTGTGGTTAGAGTGGGAGGACGTCATATGAGATGAGAACCGCCTTGCGCCCGTCATTACCTTATATGGTGGGCGGGAGGCAGTTAAATTAAAGGTATAGTTCACCTTTACAAAAAAAATGAAAGATCTGCCTGTGCAGGTGGAGGTATTTGTAGATAAAAAGAAACTGCAGCTCTGACCAAAGTTGAATAATGCCCTTGCTAAAGGTATAGGCCAATTACATAGCCCATGAAACTTGACTGGTATGAGGTATGTAAATGGCCTGCACCTGTAGCAAGGGCACTATCCAACTGCACAGCTTGTTTTAATCTACAGACACCCCTTACCTGCATAGACAGGTTTTTGGTAAAGGTGTACTATGCATTTAAGGTAGGCTCAGACAGACAAAGTGATATCCCATAGAAAACAAATAGAGCCATAGAAAACAATGGTCTGCATTCAGATCAGTAAAAAAAAAACAGCCCTTACCCCTTTAGCAATTTAGCGTAGACATACAGTATATCCTGTTTCTATACAGAAACTGATAATCTTCACTAATTGTGTTATAATTGGCATGCAAAACCAAACCCTGCTAATAGTGAATGTTTTAACTATTGTCTTTCTCCGGCCACTTTCTCCCGCATCAAACTCAGCACGACACTAATTTCCTATTTGTTTTTTTTTTTCACATGGCTGTTGGGCAAGCAGAGGTTTCTGGGAAATTAATTATTGTTCAGAAACAGTATAGTTGACATTGGTTACGATGCTCTTTTGGAAAGAAAGCAGCATTTAGGAGGATCTGTCCCGATCATGTTATACTCAGGTTATCGTAATCTCATGTAGCATGACATTAATTTAATAATTCCCTTCTCCAGTCTCTCTGTCACATGGAATAAATGTTTGATATAGCTGATGACAGATTCCACGATTGACAAAGTGCTACCTCTTCTCAGTTGTAAAAGAATGTATCCTACCCACTTTTCTCTTCATCAGGCTGGATCAGGGGTCTCCAAATGTTTTAGTACAAGGGCCACATTGTGTATTTTACAAATATTTGCAGGAAGAAAAAAACAGTTTTATAAATGAATGACTAAAATTTAAATGAATTAATACATTCCACTTTTTTTGTAATTGACATTATATGATTCAGAACAACAAACAACTTCACATCAGAGTCCCCATTGGAGTGATCCCTTTCATTAGAGATTCCATCAGAGCGCTCCCTTGCATCACAGTCCCCATCAGAGTGTTCCCTTACTTCATAGTCCCCATCAGAGTGCTCCCTTACAACAGATGCCCCATCAAAGTGCTCCCTTACATCACAGTCCCCATCAAAGTTCTCCGTTACATTACATAGTTACATAGTTAAGCTGGATGAAAAAAGACAAAAGTCCATCCAGTTCAATCATTAAAAAAAATAAAAAAAGTTATAATCCTACACCCACAAGGCAAAAAATCCCAGCAAAGCACGATCCAATTTGCTCCTGCAGGGAAAAAAATTCCTTCCTGATCCCCTGAGAGGCAATCGGATATTCCCTGGATCAACTTTGCCTATAAATGTTAGTATCCAGTATTATTCTGTGTATCTAAGAAATAACCCCGGCCTTTTTTTAAAGCAATCCACTGAGCTGGCCAGAACCAACTCTTGAGGGAGTCTATTCCACATTTTCACAGAAGAAACCTTTCTGTGTTTGGAGATTAAATTTATTTTCCTCCAGACGTAAAGAGTGCCCCCTTGTCCTCTGTGATGACCTCAGGGTGAATAGCTCTACACAAAGTTCACCATATGAACCACTGATGTATTTATACTGTATATGTTGATCATATCCCCCCTTAATCTCCTCTTATCAAGAGAGAATAAATTCAGTTCCTCTAATCTTTCCTCATAGCTGAGCTCCTCCTTGCCTCGTATCAGTTTAGTTGCCCTTCTCTGTACTTTCTCCAGTTCCCCAATGTTCTTTTTTGTGAATTGGTGCCCAAAACTGAACTGCATATACCAGATGAGGTCTTACTAATGATTTGTACAGGGGTAATATGATATATCTCTCTCTGGAGTTTATACCTCTTTTAATACAAGAGAGGATTTTGCTCACTTTAGAAACAGCAGCTTGGCATTGCATGCCATTATTAAGCTTGTGATCTACCAGAACTCCCAGATCCTTCTTCACCATTGATTCCCCCAGTTGTACTCCCCCTAGTATGTATGTTACATGCAAATTCTTAGCTCCCAAGTGCATAGCCTTACATTTATCAGTATTAAATCTGATTACAGTCCCCATCAGAGTGCTCCCTTACATCACAGTCCCCATCAGAGTGCTCCCTTACATCACAGTCAACATCAGAGTGCTCCCTTACATCACAGTCCCCATCAGAGTGCTCCCTTACATCAGAGTGCTCCCTTACATCACAGTCCACATCAAAGTTCTCCCTTAAATCACAGTCCCCATCAGAGTGCTCCCTTACATCAGTGGCACCATCAGAGTGCTCCCTTACATCACAGTCCACATCAGAGAATTCCCATCCTCTTACATCAGAGTCCCCATCAGAGTACTCCCTTACATCAGGGCCCTCCTTATGGCAAAGTCCACATCAGAGTACCCCCTTACATTAGGGTCCTTCATTTATCAGAGCCCAAATCAGACTCCACCTTATATCAGGGTCCCCATAAAAATCCCCCTTATACTATATCAGGATCCCCCTTACATCAGCTGCGTGCTGGATAAAATCCTGTAGCGGGCCATATAGTAGTTTGGAGACCCATGGGCTAGATCAAAAGAATGCAACTTGTGTTTGATAGATACTTTGTAAAATGGTTTCATAAAGGGAGCAGAATTATTTGTGCAAGACTTTGTTCACATGGGGCAATTACGTCCATGCCTGTGCAGGGCCATGTTTACCCACACAGGGATGCACATGTAGGCCGTGTACCGGGGTGGGCTCCCCAGGATACAGTGAAGTCACGAACGAGGAAAGCAACCCCAACACCAGCTTTTGCCACAACAGAATTTTACTTAGATGTGGCAAATAAACACAACCACAAATGCTGGGAACATACAATAAATTTACATACACCCAGCCCAAAGGCTGAGACCCTTGTGCTGCACAGCACGATGCCTTCTGATGGATGAAGGTAGAAAGTGTAGTAATTTACCTACTGGCGGGCACAAATAAGCTGCCACACCTTACCTGTTATTACCATAAAAGAGAAGGAATCAGTGTATGGGTGTATGGTATGGACTAGCCTGTGGTGCAGCACAACAGCTTACAATCTTACACAAATCTACAGTATTCCCTCTCCCATAACTGGTCCTGTAGCAAGTGCCTGAGTATTCCTTCTGAGCAAAACGCCAGTCTGGCTTGAGTTTGTAGGATTTTATCAGCTCTCCAATGTGAAATGTCACTTTAAGTTGTGGAGTCCTTCCAATAATCAGTAACAACATTTGCGGCCTGACACAAACAGAGACCCTAACTAACTAACTAACTATCGGCCTGGACTCAGTCTCTGGGCGCCAACACTGAAATGAGGTGCGTGCAAGATCTTACTGACCCGGGTCTGCTTTGCATCCGCTGATGACTCTGAACAGAACAAATGTTGCTTAGTTCCTCTGCTCTCATCAGCTTCCTGGCAGCAATCTCTGGTTAGTGAGGGACGCTTTCACACCTGGATGTCATCGGATTCTCAGCTCACACGGCCCCTGCATTCAGCATCGTCCAAAAGCGATTTCTCCTGCACTCCGGGACCCAGGCCGGTGGTGAGTAGATGGAATCAAAAACTCCAGAGAAGCAACCACCGGAATATACAAAGTCGTGCAGCTCCAAACCAAGGCTGGGGAAGCCCGAACAAACTGTGAAGTGAAACAACAAGAAGCGCACCAACCTTGTGCATTACCTCAGTAACCAAAATTTATTTAATAAAAGGAATGGTACTCACAAACAGCAAATAAAAACAGGCAAGCAGCTCTGAGGAAGAAGGCATGACCTTCGAAACGCGTCAGCTGGACTGAGTGCCTACACCCATGATGGGATTCACGCTGGCCTCTTGCCTTTGAAGTCCCTTGGTGGACTTACATGCCTGTTTTTATTCGCTGTTTGTGAGTACCATTCCTTTATTAAATAAATTTTGGTTACTGAGGTAATGCACAAGGTTGGTGCGCTTCTTGTTGTTTCACTTCAGCATCGTCCAAAACATGGCTGCAGTCTCCTCTTTCTGTTCACTAAAACTCCAACTCTGTGTGAAAACTCCACCTCTTCATGAATATACAAATATCTATGCAGTCTGAGCCTGTGTTAGAAAAACAGTGACATCTTGTGGCTAAACCGCAGAATATCAGTCAAAACATTAATTTACTTACACACAAACAGTGTTCAAACAGTGAGAGCTGTTTCCCCATCTCACACACAGGTGTTCCGTGCATTCCAGAGCAGGCAATCTCATTCATGTCTATTGGGGCACAGCGGCTGTACAGACACAGCCCCTGTACCCTAATATGACATCTGTGTGAGTGTTGGTACATGTCCTCGAACTCACCCTGGGAGTGTTCTAGGCCAGCCTCTCAACCAAGGTGCCTTGAGGTTTCTTCAGGGGTGCCTGTCTACAAATTGCCCAAAGTTAGTATACAAGCCAGTGGGTGGAACAAGCTTGCATTTTAGTTACATAAAGCCACAGATATTCATTGTGCACCATTACAACCTTCTAGCCACCGGCGACTTGACAAGCAATGACATCATCAGTTGATAAGGAGGATGTCGGTTGCCTACACAGCATCCTGCTTTGCCCCTCCCCTGCCCCTCTCCATCAGTGCTGAAGTCACCTTAGCTCAATGATGGAAAAAAATGGAGGGAGTAGAGAAACACTGGAATACTAGCCAGTACCAGTGTGCAAAGGTGTATTTGCTTTGTAAGAATAAATCACCTCTAACGCTGGGTATCGTACATGTGTGGCTGTTGCTGCGTTATATAAAACTATTAGAATACATGTTAGATTGGGGTGCTGTTTTAAAATTATGGACAGTCTTGAGGCACCCCATTTTAGAATGGGGTACCTCAAGCCTGTCCATAATTTTAAAGGGTGCCTCGAGACTGTCCATAATTTTAAAGGGTGCCTCGGGACTGTCCATTATTTTAAAGGGTGCCTCGGGACTGTCCATAATTTTACGGGGGGCGTCGGGACTGTCCATAATTTAAGGGTGCCTTGGGACTGTCCATAATTTTAAAGGGTGCCTCGAGACTGTCCATAATTTAAGGGTGCCTTGGGACTGTCCATAATTTTAAAGGGTGCCTTGACTGAAAAAAGTTGAGAAATACTGTTCTAGGCCATGCATCTGAATCTGCATTGATGGCACATTGGGAGCAGCAGCTGTGTCCATGCAGTCGCTGTGTCCCAATAGACAACTATGGGACTGCCAGCACAGGGATGTACACAACACCTGTTCATCCCTGTGCCAGTAAAACATGGACCTGCATGAGGCATGAATCAAATCAATGAAGCCCAACAGTGGACAGAATTACAGTGTTAAGTGTCAAATTACATTTACTATTAATCGCTATAGCATGAGCGACACACTCCACTAGCTCAGCAGGTGAAGCATGGATGTAATTGTTCCATGTAACCAAGGCCTTGCACAAATTATTCTACTCCCTTTATGAAACAGTTACCATTTTACAAAGTATCTACCAAATATGACATGTTGCATCCTTTTGAGACCAGGGGTCTCCAAATAATATGGGTAACTCAGCATTCCCTGGGATCTCGTCTGAAGGAGCATCACATCACCCTCTGCAGTACGGATGTTGCAGGAAAGGCAAGTACGTATATTTACTTTTTATTCTAGAATACCTCATTCTCTAAAAACTATATTGAACTGTGCAGCAGTGATGTCACAAAAACAAAACTTATATAAAACTTATATAAGAACACTGCTCAAAACAATTAAAGGAACACTTTAAAAACACATCAGATCTCAATAGGAAAAAAATCTCATGCTGGATATCTATACTGATATGGACTGGGTAATGTGTTAGGAACATAAGGATGGCCCATCGTTTGATGGAAATGAAAATTATCAACCTACAGAGGACTGAATTCAAAGACACTCCAAAAATCAAAGTGGAAAAATGATGCAGCAGGGTAGTCCATTTTGCTGAAATTTCATTACAGCAACTCAAAATGGTAGTCAGTAGTTTGTATGGCCCCCAAGTGCTTGTATGCATGCCTGACAATGTCGGGGCATGCTCCTAATAAGATGACGGATGGTGCCCTGGGCTATTTCCTCCCAGTTCTGGACCAGGGCATCACTGAGCTCCTGGACAGTCTGAGGTACAACCTGGTGGCATTGGATGGACCGAAACATAATATTCCAGAGGTGTTCTATTTCTATTGGATTTAGGTCAGGCAAGCTTGGGGGCATTCAATGGTATCAACGCCTTCATCCTCCAAGAACTGCCTTCATACTCTCACCACATGAGGTCGGGCATTGTTGTGCAACAGGAGGAACTCAGGACCCACTGCACCAGTGTAGGGTCTGACAATAGGTCCAAAGATTTCATCCCGATACTTAATGGCAGTCAGGGTGCCATTGTCTAGCCTGTAGAGGTCTATGTGTCCCTCCATGGATATGCCTCCCCAGACCATCCCTGACCCACCACCAAAAGGTCATGCTGAACGATGTTACAGGCAGCATAAAGTTCTCCATGGCTTCTCCAGACCCTTTGCCGTCTGTCACATGTGCTCAGGGTGAACCTGCTCTCATCTGTGAATAGCACAGGGCGCCAGTGGCGGACCTGCCAATTCTGGTGTTCAATGGCAAATGCCAATCGAGCTCTTTGGTGCCGGGCAGTGAGCATTGGGCCCTCAGGCCACCCTCATGAAGTCTGTTTCTGACTGTTTGGTTAGAGACATTTACACCAGTGGCCTGCTGAAGGTCATTTTGTAGGAGAATGGCAGTGCTCATCCTGTTCCTCCTTGCACAAAGGAGAATATACTGGTCCTGCTGATGGGTTAAGGACCTTCTACAGCCCTGTGCAGCTCTCCTGGAGTAACTGCCTGTCTCCTGAAATCTCATCCATGCTTTTGAGACTGTGCTGGGAGTCACAGCAAACCTTCTGGCAATGGCATGTATTGATGTGCCATCCTGGAGGAGTTGGACTGCCTGTGCAAACTCTGTAGGGTCCAGGTATCATCTCATGATACCAGTAATGATGCTGACCCTAGCCAAATGCACAACTAGGGAAGAACAGTCAGAAAAGATGAGTAAGGGAAAAAACATTAGTGGCCTCCAACTGTAAAACCACTCCTGTTTTGGGGGTCATCTCATTGTTGCCCATCTGGTGCACCTGTTGTTAATTTAATTAACACCACATCAGCTGAAACTGATTAACAACCCCCTCTGCTACTTAACTAACAAGATCAATATCCCAGTTTAATTGACTTGATGCTATACTGTGATTAAAAAGTGTTCCTTTAATTGCACTTGAAAACCCATATAAGGTACTTATGCGTTGGTATCTTACACCGGCCCATATCTCTAAATTTGTACCTGGCCACTCATCTTTCTGCTTTTTGGTTGTGTGAACAAGAGGGCACAATGGCTCACATCTGGTGAACCTGCCCGAGAGTGTGCAGGCTCTGGCTCAGGGTGTATTCATTGATAGACATGCTTCTCCATTATAACTTGCAAAAAGACACAGTTGAGGCACTCTTTCTTAAACCCATACAAGCAGTTCGTAAAAAACACGCTAAATTGATCACATTCTTGCTACTAAGCAAACCATTGCTCACTCTTGGAAGTTACCCATCCTCAGCTTCCAGGAAGTCAAATATCGCCTGACTGGCTTTATGGTCAATTAAAAATTGACAGCCATACTGGAAGATAAGCAGAACAAGTTCTTGAAGATTTGGTCTCCATGGATAAATCATTGCCAATCTGATTTGAGAGCATTGCAACTATGATTATATTACATTTTTTCCTCTCTCTCACTGTTGCAGGACTAAGTCATTGGGTTGCAGCGACTCTTCTAGGTACCACCCTCCTCTCTTTTTCCACCCTATACTCTTCTTTACTGCTCCCTCTTTCCTTCTCATCTACTCCCCTTCTTTTCAATCTCTATTGACCCCTTCTACTCCTCCCCCTTCCCCCCTCATGTTGCAACGCCAGAGGGTAATCCTGCAGGTGCCCACTTCTAATATGCAAGCATTACAGAGGAGTAACGCCTTGAAGTGTCCACAGAGCTCTTTTTTCAAGCAATTTTATGTAAAATTTATTGTGGGTGACTATACATTTTTTTAAGCATACATTTACACTTTCCTACTTGTGTATGAAACTCAGTGGCAAGATTTATCATACTGAACAGCGTACTGAACTGAAAGCATAACCATATAGAGGGATTGTGCTGTGGGCCAGGTGTGTGACCATTACAAATAAGCTTTGGGTTTGGGTCTCAAACTGTTCACAGATTGCTGAACAGGTGAACTAAATGGCCAGATTTGGCAAGTTCATCCACCCGCAGGAACTGCTGGCTACTGAAGGTGAAGATACTTCAGTGAAACAGTGCAGAGCTACTTGTGATTTTCTTCATTGAGAGTGTCTCTCACAGGGTAGCTCAGGGTAGTTGAGTTTTTGGGTCACCCTAAGCTCTGTACAGCCAGGCAACACGCATTTTCCACACTTTCATCAAAAGTCAATAAACAGTCCATGAACTTGTTTTTTTGTTGTTTTAATAGGGATTAACAACTTGGATGGGGTAATAGGAATTATGGGATGCCCAATTTAATTGAACCAAAGCACAGGGACAACTTCCTTTCTATTTACAGAAACAAATCATGCACTGTTCTTCTCCTTGAAAGTAGTCAGTCGTTGCAGATCAGTAGCAAAAGCCCCTTACAGGCTAGGAACTCTCAGCCCCTCTGAAAGGTAGCACACATTGTTGCAAAACTACATGCAGAAGTATCTCCTCTCCCCTGTAGAACTGCTCCCATCTCCACAGCCTGCAGACACTTGCAGCCCTCCCGGCTGCACTGAAGATCTCCAAGGACAAGGATAAAGGATTCAGCACAGCGCTGTCTTTTGAAATCTTGCTACTTGTGGCAGACTCTCCCCTTTTGAATTCCTGGGTGTGCTGATGTACTCACTCTGTCCTCTTTGCTCCCACTGCTCCAAGGCCTTGATCCTGTTTATGCTGTACTCCCCAGCAGGATTGACTATCCCATATTTATGGTCTGGTCTGCCACTCTACCAGGGCCTCCAAACCCAGGATTGTTTAGATTCCCACAAACATGCAAAGTAAGTATCCACCTCTTCCGCCTACTGGCTTCTGGAAGGTTCCCATGGTCCTCCAGAACCAGGTGGAGACAATAGAGTCCTACTCTGTTAAGTCATCCAGCTTGATCTGCAGTAACCCAACCTTAAATCACAGACTCACACAGATATCATGAGTCAAACACAATAGATTTTGCCTACAATAGTAGCACACTAGAGGGCCCATGAGTAAAACCCCCCGTCATTGGAACTGGAGGGACTCCCCACAGTAGTTGGGTCTTTTGGAGAAGCTGCATACTATTAGGCTGTGGCCAGGCACATCTTTTGGTGTTTTTTTTTGTTTTTTGTGGTTGGGACTGGTTTCCTTATAGAGTTGTTTGCCTCCCAAGTTACACTCTCATGCAGCCTTTTTTCAACTTTTTTACCTTGGAGGAACCCTTGACATATTTTTTGGGTCTTGGTAACCCCTGTTAATACCAATTCATTTGCAGTTACTGAGCAAAATGCCCTTTACATTCATGGCCAGTGTCAAGAATAACACACTTACAGTGGCTGTCATAATACCACCCTTATAGACAGCTAAAAAGATCACTGGTGTAATGCAGCTGGCTCTGCCAAGTGGCGTTGGCCCTGAATCTATACAGGAACCATCAAATAGAAGGTCAGTCAGCCACAGCTCAAGGAACCAGAAGCAATCTCTGAGGAACCTGGTTGGGAATGGGTTGCTCTAATGAATGTGTCATAGTAGCCTAGTAGCAGGCACCACAAACCAAAAGTTGAGCATGCCTCTACTTGCAGATACCTTGTGCTTCATACTGTTAGGTCAGTATATCACTGTCATTAGTTTATCTTGGTAACATGTTCCTGAGCGTCTCAGTATTGCAGAAGAGAGTTTAAGCTGAAATCAAACACAGAACACCTCTAATGGAGAACAGAATTCTTTGCTAGGCAGATTTATTGATGCCATCAAATTTATAGGTGTACGTTATTGCATGCCTATAATCTACAAGACAACATATCGTTCTGCCAAGCTCTCTGCGCGAGGTGCCCTCTCTATATTCGTCTCGTGGATAGTAGAACATCTGGAATCCAAGGTAGAACAGCTGATGTTTAATGACTCTCCTGTAAAAGAGAGAAAAAAAAAGAAAGAAAAAATTAATGACACGAGGCTGTGAAAATACCGATTTTTATGGTGAGAAATCGGAGGTGGCTGTAAGTCAGAAGTTCAGCGTTCTTTTTTTCTGTATCCCATAAAGCAGTGCCCAGCAGCAATGTGGAAGAGTGACATTAATGCTATGTATAAACACTCATGCTGTGCATTCATGTAACTGCTCCACATGTTCCTTTCTATTGTTCCCTGGGCCGTGTTTAATGCTGCCTTAGGTACGTGTGAATGATGATACTCCACCACGTAGCTCCACCTCTTTTATTGGCTCATAATTATACCTGTAAAAATGAAAGCCTATAGAAAGGAACAGTGTCATTATTCTAAAGGGGAACTCCAGATGGAAAAAAAATCTAATATGTTATGTTTTCTTTGTGAGCTTTTTGTGCATTCCTGCAAAAGTTTAGGACCCATTTGCAATAATTAGGATCACTGTTTGCAGGAAGAAGAGCTCCTTTACGCTTTTGTTGGCCCTCTGAAGAGATATCCCCTTTTCAGAGGGTACTTGACAGGTTGTGAAGTGGTGTCTGTCATGGTCGCCCGATCGCCACCTTCAACATGCGACAATCGCACGACCACGACAACAATAATACGTCACGCTCGCGGCGTCAGACCCCAGACCTTCTCACCAAACTTGTGACCAAAGGACCGGCCAATCTAAAACCGCGATGTGACGTGCGTAACAATGCCACACTCAGCTGCGCCCTGCACAACGATTGTCCAGCTAATGGAACGCAATCGACGCACCAGCAGCCTTAATGCGCTTGTTACTGGGTCGGGTTAATTACGCAACTAACCCTTCACTGCCGCCACCCCTTTTTGTACAGAGAAAGGGGAAACTCTCTTTATCAAATATACACTGTAATGGTTGAAAAGTCACCTGTCCAATACGGTCACTGCAGGCCGATTGGGCAGAGGATTAAACAAACACAGTAGCGTCTCTTCAAAAGGCAGGAATTCGTGAATTGCAAGTAAGCGCTTAGAAACAGTTTAACACTTTCAGAAAGAAAGATTTATTACTAAAAGAGTCAAACAGGTGCAATAAAATATTTACAAAGAAAATGTAACTAGATATATATATTTATATATAAAAACAGCATATCACAGCCAAGAGATAACAGGAAGAAGTTAAAAGGTTAAGTTACTTGCCATGTTAAGCCTTAAGGTAAGCAGATCCAGCCTTAAGTTGCAGAGCGGAAAGGGTCTTTGATCTCCTGCTGTTACGATGTTAAAATTAGGAGATCTCTTTAGCTTAACTTTTTAGGCTTGCCAGCCTGTCTTTTAAAGTCCCCCTGCGGGGGGGGGGGGGGGTGGTGGCTCTGATTACTGGCCAATGCGCTGTTTTGGGAGGGGTCAGTCGGGCGAACTCTGAATTAGAACCAACATCTGTCATAATCCATGACATGAAACATAGGGGAAAAACCTGAATTGAGGAATGTTCATTTCATTCTGTCACCTTTAACTGTTAGTTTTTTCACCCTGGAATTGAAGAGATTGTAACCTCATAAAACCTATCTTATCTTGATTAGGAGGTGTGATTTTACACAGGCCTTAGACAGAGAGGCTCTGCCTCCATGGGGGGGCTTTGTAGTTCTGGGCCCCCTGCTGCTCCAGCCTGCCAGTGACTTTTTTAACACACACACATCTGTCACTGTGACTCTCAGGAAGGGAGGGGGGAAGGAGAATAAAGGATTGAGGGAGAAATGTATGCTCTTATCAAATTGGATGTGCCTTGACAAAATGGTGGCACTGCGTCCATATCTGAGCGCAAGATTGCTACAGTGTGGACTTCACACCACCTGGTGTAACCCCTAAAAGCCCACATCTCTGTGCATTGATCACAGTTGTGGAGCAGTTGAGGCAGTTCCCATTCACTTGAGCAGTACCACCAGCTGAACATGGCAGTGGAATAATTTCTGTCATTTGTATAACCCTGTATTGCTGTCTTTGTAACGGTCAGTGGTTGGGGGATGGTAAAAACATGCAGATAAGAGTGTGTAAACTAAGTGGCTCTGCCGGCTAGACAAAAATCAACTGCTCAACCTGCGAGCGATGCCCACACGGGAACGGGGGGAGAGAGCATGCTAGTGCCCCGGACGCGGTTGAGGTTGTTGCTTACTGCAAGTGTGGCATATTAAGTGGTTGTAAACCTCTTGAAATATGAAATATGAACAAAGCATATCCCTCTACAGTGTGTGCTTGTCTCAATTAGGAGCACCAAGTGTCCTTTCTGTCTGCTGCTTCATTTCTTTATCAGCATGAATCACTTCTAACAAATATTCCTGGCACCAAGAGAAAAATGGTGACAGGTGAGGGAGCTCCAGCAGATTAGCAACCTCAGCTCTGTTTTTGTGAGCTGTCTGGAGGGGGGGGGGGGTGTCTCTTCCCTCCAATCAGCTCTCAGAGTTCTCCTCACTGAGCTCTGCAGTGTGTAATTTCAGCTCTGTGCCCCCTTTTTTTCTGAACTCTCAGACAAGCTTTATAAATTATATGTATATGTAAGAGTTTACAGCCACTTTAAGGCAACACTCTGTCTTAAAATTGACACTTCTCCACATAGATATTAACTCATTGTAGCCCATGGCACAGATCCTTATCTATGTATACTCTGGAAACAGTTCCTATTACACTTAAAGAAGTGTAAAGAAAAAGCTCTTCTGTGCAGCATTTCTGTGCCAGTGTCACGTAGCTTGCATCAGTCTCCACCAGCCCAATTACCTGTCCTCTCATCCCCAGTGACATTTATTTGTATTTTACACTTACACTCAACTTTGTACAATAACATGCTTAATCTCTCCGAGGTCTCACTCATCTTCAGTAACATATAGGCTGGGTCCCTAGGACACCCCCTGCTGCAAGTTGGAACCAATTGAGGGGGGGTCCAAACACTAGGGAAAGAGCCAAATTACGCAAGCTGCTTCACTGCCAGGGTCTTCCATCACCAATGCCAAGTCACCCTCGCTTCCTGACTGGCAGCTGCTTATGCACATTAGTACTGTAGTCATTGACAACAGCAATACAGACTCCTCTGAATAGCTTCATTGCAAGTTAGACATCTGTATTGCATGTTATTTACTTTGTCCTGTCCTCGGGTGTGAACCTTGCTCTGTGATACACCAAGCATGCATGTACCCCTCTAACTTTGTCCTAAAGTGACTTTAGACCAGTCCAAGATGTATGTAACAGCACAGTTCTTTACTAAAAGTTATTTTAAAATAACAAATGTACAGGCAATTCTTCATACACAACTTTCCTACTACAAAGTGCTTCTTTGTGCCTATTAGATATTTCCTGGTGCCCCTGCCCCTTGAAGTAGTCATGGAACCAATTGGGGGGCTCCAAACACTAGGGAAGGGGTCAACTTATGCAAGCCCCTTCACTGCCAGGATCTTGGAAGTGAAGAAAGTCCTTTAGCGTCCATTAAGTAGTGGCATAAGTTCATATCCCTGGAACCCCGGCTGGGTTCCCGTAAGGGGTGGTATCAATGAAGGTAGCAATCACATCCTGACACAGCTCCTATACCCTTCTTATGCATGGGCCATAACCCCCTAGACGTGGTTACCTCCCTTTTTATATGTTTGTCCCAGCAGAGGGCAGCACTTCCCAAAAAGTCTGGGAAAACCTGGCCAGCAGTGTTAATCTGTTCTCAGCATTTTCCAACTCTGCAGGGCAACATAACCCACATTGCAATACAACAATTTACTAACACATATTAACTTAGAAACAAAACACTTACTATAACCTAATAATACTTTACCAGCACCTGCTTACATGTTGACTTTTGCTGAAGAAGTCAGGCTGAAAATTGTCAACTGAACAGCACCTGCAGCCAATCAGGAATACAACAGCCCTGTAGGGGAGGAATCATCTATCCAAGTCATTTCAGTTAGGCCTTGTTTACGCTTATTAGGGGCAGTAAAAATAGGCGGTTGAACAGCTGCTCACCAAACTAGCCACCTTAAGTCCCCGATCACATCAGGTGCGACTTGGCGTGAGATTTGCATGCCATGCGACTTGCAAATCATATGCCAAGTCACACCCTATTGTCAACTATTAGAGCGGTCATATCGGTGCGGTTCCGACTTGGTTGGAGCCGCACCGATTTCTAAAGTAGTGCATGCACTACTTTTGTTGCGATTTGCATAGATATCTGTGTCAGATGTCTTGCAAATTGCAATGAAATCGGCAGATCACCCTATTTTGAAATCATGTGACTTCACTGTAAGTTGAACAATTTTAAAATCGGCTTTGATGTGACCAGGGGGTAACCCTCTATGCTGGCTGGTTGGGTTGGTACACATGCTGTAGCTGCAATAATTGTATTTCCCAGCAAATATTATCCTTATCCCATGGAGGTCTGCCTGAATAGGCCTTCTGCAGTCTCTAATGGTGTCAAATATCCACCAGGTACCTGAAAGCTGTAGACCATTTGATCTTTGCCTAGACTGTCAGGATCATTTTCCTTCCTCCGTTCAGCAGGGGATCCATGGACAGATTCCTTGCTGATTCAGACCAGGACAGGTGTCACTTTTGTGGCATCTAGGGTTGTCACCTCATCCCTTTAAATCCGAACACACATTAATTACACAGGTTCTGTGGCTGATTAAGGTGGTAATTAAAATCACCTAGAGCCTTATCTGCATTAAATTAGCCCCAGAACCTGTGTAATTAATATGTGCTTGGGTTTAAAGGGATGAGGTGACAACCCTAGTGGCATCCATGCCTGTTCAGTTTTGTGTCCGCATTTTAACCACTTGAGCTCCTGAGGATTTATCCCCCTTAATGACCAGGCCTCTTTTTGCTACTCGGCGCTGCACTAATTCAACTGATAATTGCGCGGTCATGCAATGCTACACCCAAATGAAATTTACGTCCTTTTTTTCACACAAATAGAGCTTTCTTTCGGTGTAATTTGATCATCTGTGCGCTTTTTATTTTTCACGCTATAAACAAAAAAAGACCAAAAATTTTGAAGAAAAACAATATTTTTTACTTTTCAGCTATAAAAAATATATAGTAAATTCAAAGTTGGTTATAAATTTAGGCCAAAATGTATTCTGCTACATGTTTTTGGTAAAAAAAAATCCCAATGAGTGTATATTGATTGCTTTGTGTAGAAGTTATAGCGTCTACAAACTATGGTATAAATACTGCAATTTACGCCATTTTTCTGCTATACAGCGCTGCGCTAGTTTAACGGACAATTGCGTGGTCATGCAATATGGTACATAAATGAAGTTTACATCCTTTTTTCCCCACAAATTGAGCTTTCTTTCGGTGGTATTTGATCGCCTGTGCGGTTTTTATTTTTTGCACTATAAAAAAAAAGGCTGACAATTTTGAGGAAAAAAAAAAACAATATTTTGGACTTTTTGCTATAAAACATGTCCAGTAAAAAAAAATGCAAAAATCAAATTTAGTCATAAATTTCTGCCAAAATACATTCTGCGACATGTCTTTGCTAAAAAAAATCCCAATACGTGTAAATTAATTGGTTTACATGAAAGTTATAGCGTTTACAAATGGCGGGAAAGATACTGGGATTTTTAATTTTTTTTATACTAATAATGGCGGCGATCAGCGACTTATGGTGGCGATCAGGGACTTATGGCGGCGATCAGCGACTTATGGTGGCGATCAGGGACTTATGGCGGCGATCAGCAACTTATGGCGGGACTGCGGGACTGTGGCGGACATTTTGACACTGGGGGGGAACTGACTTGGGGTCACTGACATCCCCAGTGACACCAATACAGTGATCAGTGAAAAAAACCCCACTGATACTGTACTAATGTCACTGGGGAGGAAGGGGTTAACATATTTAGAGTTTACTGTGTAAGGGGAGTGTTTTACTAGGGGGCGGGGGTATGTGCTGGACGGGGGAGCTGATCAAGGGAGAGAAATTCTTCTCTCTCTCTTCAGCTTGTCGGGGAACTGTCACAGAGCAGTCTGTGTGTAAACAATGCAGCTCTGCTCTGTGTCAGTGATAACAGCTCATCGCGGGAAAACGGCCGGTAAAAACCGGCCGTGACCCGGCGGCTGACACCCGCTGCGGACACCCGCGGGACAGGCAGGGCGGGCGCGCGCCCCCTACCTGTTTTGCGGAGGTCTGTTTTAAAACGTCGTTTTGCCTACGAGCGCCGCCCTGCCGCCGTTTATAGGCGGTGGCTGGGCGGCATGTGGTTAAAAGCGGACATTTGCAGACTTGTGTTGGATCTATGGAATGCTGGATATAAATGGACTTAAGTCTGCTTACATCAGGCTATCTCCAATCTATCATGTTTAGGTCTGGAAAAACTGAAAAGGACGCAGTCTTTTTCTGCGTTTTTTTTTCGAACCTGTACAAACTCAGACATAGTGTTCATTTACAACAGCCTGCCCATAGACTTGCATGGAGCTTCCAATCAGATTCACCTGAATACCTGACAGACACCTGATTGGAAAGCCCATATGAAAGTACCCTTAGGCTGGCCATACATTATACAATTTTCTTGAGAATTTTGCTTTAGATTTACCAAAAACCATATAGTATGAGGTCAAACCTGAACAACACTTTCAATTATATCCAATTAGACAGGCCTTTGCGCTACATAGTTGAAGGTAAATCTAATGGAAATTGGGCAGAAATTGGACAGAAAATTGTATAGTGTATGACCAGCCTAAGGCTGCCCAATTTCAAATTTTAGATTTACCTTCAACTATGTAGTGCAAGGACCTGTCTAATTGGATACAAATGAAAGTGTTGCTTAGGTTTGACTTCATATTATATGGTTTTTGGTAAATCTAAAGCAAATTTCTCAAGAAAATTGTATAATGTATGGCCAGCCTTAGGCTCCTTATACTAATGGTAGTGTTTTTTTTGCCCTTCTGAAAAGTGATCCACATTGGATCACTTTTCAGATGCCAGTGAATGGAGGTTTGCAGGCATTCAGGAAGGCGATACTGCGGCCTCTTGTTGCCTTATTTCTACTTTTTTTTAAATGTATTTAACATCACTGCAGCTGCAACTCTGTATGTAATGTTAAAATTGCCACACTGTGATGCAATCTCAGCTGTGGCCATCTAAGTGGCACCCTGTCTGCTTGTAGGTGAACAGTAAAACCAGAGATCAGCTGCTTGGTTGAACAGCATTTTTACTGCCTCACAACCACTCCCCCTTGAAAGACAGTGCCCGGGGGTGTACACATGCTGAGTCAAGAAGTATACATCCTATTTTTTCTGGCAGCCACTACCTCTTGCTGAACGCAACCTGTTTAATAGAATGGGGCCACTCTGCAACTGCATGCACGGCCATCCAGCATTTAGGTGTTTAAAACACTGTCTGTCAAATGCTCCCTGAAGAGTGACCCACACATGGATCGCTCTTCAGAGAGGAACGCAAGAGTAAACGAGGTATTAGGGCTTTTTCACACAGATGTTGAATTTCAAAGCAAGCTTAATACATAGTAAAGCACCTATAGTGTTAATGAGCATTTTGGATGTGTTGCACAGGCATTCAGGTCACATCAGACAATGCTCCTCAAAGATTTTATTTTTTTACAAGGCTAAATTGGGAAATGATCACTTTTGATGCTTTGCAACTACACCTTAAAAACATGGTAAATGCCCTATGCGTATTTACAGTGTGTTTGGGGTGCATTTAATAGAAGTGTGGAGGTAGTTGCAAAGCACCAGTGCCTGTTGAACACTTCAGGCAGCATTACTTTTGCCTCACGGGGACATCAGGTAATGCCGACACTGCAGTGTGTACACCTCCTTCCACTCCCATTTTTAGCAGTTTTGATTGGCGTTCATAGACGGTCGGGAATGAGTAAAAACATAACCCACCCGTCTATTTTTATTGCTTGTTTGAAAGAGTCTTAAAGAAATGAAAGCACTCTAAGCATGTGAGGAAACTAAAAAAATAACATGTAAATGTGATTTTTTTTTTTTATTTATTAACACTGTGGACCCACTTCAAAATTTTTAAATGAGCATACATTGGTTAGGTGATGATAGAGTTTATGACCGCACAGAGGCAGGGCATTTCCTGGTGCAATTTTATTTATTTTCTGCTTTAAGCTGGCCATACATTATACAAATTGAAAGTATTTAGGTTTGAACTAGTATTATATGGTTTTGGTACATATAAAAGGAAAATTGTATAATGTATAGCCAGCCTTAGACTAATGCAGGCCATACATGGGTGATCTGAACTAATTTTCTTTAGAAAATCTGAAATTTTGTACGTTTTGTAATCCGCTGGTGCCACCATCGATTTTGAAATTTGACCAACCAAGCCTTTAATTTCACCTCATGTTGCTGCAGAAGAATTTTCTTGGCCACAAATTTTCTTTTCTTTCCAGGTCACAGCTCATGCTCAATTCTTTTTCATGTACATTTCTCGCACGATTCTCCCATCATTGATTAGAAATACTTTAGATTGCACGCCCCTTGAGGGTTAGGGACTGATGTGAATGTACAATATATATGTAAAGCGCTGCGTAAATTGACGGCGCTATATAAGTAAGTGTAATAAATGAATAATATTTAGTTTTCAAAAAATTTCCAACATGCCCGATGACTCAAATTCGATGGTTGCTCGAAAATGGTGCGAAATTTGAATGAAAATTCTTAGAAAAGATCTTCAAAAGAATATTCTTTTGGAATTTGACAGTTATGTATGGCTGGCTTTAAAATGTATGCAACAGACTTGTCTACAGGAGGTTTTGATTGCATCAAAACTGTTGTTCCCCATACATGTCAATAGAAATGCAAAAGCACCTGGATGCAAATTAGAAGGTCAAATGTAGATCAGAAGGAGCTCAGAAGCACCTGTGCAGGAACCCAGAAGTATTCATGCAAGCTGGATGCACCTAAAGCATAGTGCCATGACCCATCAACACAAGTCTAAGGACCACCCATAGAAAAGTTATGGCTTGATCATACTGGGATTAAAAGCCAAGCAGCATCCAAGAACCAAAAAGGTACAAAGGTAAATAACTTTTTATTTTACATATTGATGGCTGACATTTGAAATTTGCATGCAGTTCTCTTTTAAAGGCCTAGTAAATCTGAAATAAAATATAAATCGCCCCCGCTCTCTCTCTCTTTCTATGTTCTGTGAGGGCCCCCTGGCAGAATTTATGGTTATTTAATATTTACCTGCTTTTTCAGGAGGTCTTTAGGCCAATCACAGGATGTGCACACTACCTTTTCAGTCTCCCTCCTGCAGTGGGCGGTCCTCAATGATCAGAGAGTGGTGCTGATTTGATTAAATTGGTGCTGCTCCCTGCACCATTACTGTCCTTAGTTTTCAGGGTTGAATGACATTGGGTGACATTTATTGCAGGAGATGGGGACATCTTGTAATGTAAAAGAAGCTGCAAGAGATGGATCTGAAGTGTAGATGAGAGCTGATTTCCTATTTTAAATCCAGCAAAAAAAAAAAAAAAAGAGAAAAAATGGAATTTTACTTTAAATTTATTGATTTTTTTCAGTTTACCATTCTTGCACGGAAACAAAAGTCAAATGTTTTTGCAAATGTGAAATTCAGAATGTAACAGTATATATAACAAATGAGATACTAAAGAGGGGTAACCACATGTTAACCCTTTCATATTAATAGCCAATTGGCCAGATAGGGATCACTTTGATGCAGATGGCCAGCTTAAATGTGTACTGCAACATATATGGGCACTAGGAATCCCCGTGTGTGCGTTTTTTGTTTTCTTTTTTACGTGCTTGCTGTGGATATGTAAGGGTTAAAATGTGGTTACATCTCTTTAGAATTTCACATGTTGTATATATTGAAGCCATCTATGAGCTGAGCAAAGACATATCTCCATTTCCATATATATATATATACACAAATCCCCTTTATATTGGTGGAAAGTAGGTAAAACATGCCCCTTAAATTTGATGGTTAACGGGAACAAGAGTGTCCCTTACACTGATGGTCAGCAGCATCAAGCAAGTCCCTTATATTGGTGGTCAGAGGGAGAAAGCGTGTCCCTTATATTGGTGGTCAGAGGGAGAAAGCGTGTGCCTTATATTGGTGGTCAGCGGGAGCAAGCGTGTCCCTTTTTATATTGGTGGTCAGCGGGAGCAAGCGTGTCCATTTTATATTGGTGGTCAGAGGGTGTCTCTTATATTGGTGTTCAGTGGAGAGCGAGGGTGTCTCATACACTAGTGGTCAGCAGGATTAAGAATTTCCCTTACATTGGTGGTCAGTGGGAAGAATCTTAATTGGGCAATACCTTATTTACTAAATGTTCTTATGTTAGTAGTGTGCACATCTTTTCAATGGAATAAAATGTATTTCAGTGCAAGGAATAGCAATGCAAGAAAAAGCATTGTATGTATCAATTAAACACAAACGGTGAAGAAAGGTGTAACGGGGTCTGAGAGAGTACATACCTGCAGTGTTATATCAGGGAACCCATCCCAGGTACCACCAGGTGAGGGCGCTCCTGGGCCCTCTCTGACACATGAACAATACACACATGAATGCTTCTCTTGTTCATCCTCCTCTCTGCCTGCCTCCATCTTAAATAGACATTTGACAAACATTATGATAAAAAAAGCATTGGGTTTTATTACAAAGATACTATTTTAAAATGTTTTTTGAGGTAACAAAAATCCCCTAGACAAGATCAGAATAAAAGTTAAAATAAACCTTGTTAGCTACATAGCTCCCCAGAAAGACACCACCCCTCCTCACATACAGTATGTAATTACATAATACACATTCGTACACTGAAGGTCTATCTATATATCAGGAAATCTGATACATTTTGC
This sequence comes from Staurois parvus, assembly GCF_062004578.1. Lineage (NCBI taxonomy): Eukaryota > Metazoa > Chordata > Amphibia > Anura > Ranidae > Staurois > Staurois parvus. The sequence continues at coordinate 981,225 of NW_028317990.1, read as the reverse complement.
ACTTAAGCTTCTTCAGGGGTTCAAGGGGTGCAGTGTGGAGATGGAGAAATGAATCCAGGTAGATATACCCAATAAAGGGGAGCATAATTTAGGTCCGGTAAAGCAATCTCACAACAAAGCAATATACACAGTATATCAATAGGCATGGAGGGTAATAAAACCAATATGAAGTAGGCATTCAAGGAACTAATCCAGGGGTCACAATTAAATATATATCCCACCATCTCATGCCCATTCCAGCTCCACTCCAAATGCCATTGCTAAGAAACAAGATTACACAAAATCTTATAAAAAAAAAAGCTAAAAACTGAGCGCACATAATAAATGCGCTATATTCATTATGTGCTTGCTGTTTTTAGGTATTATTGTGTTTTTATATGATTTTGTGTCATCTTGTTCCTTGGCCCCCTTGATGAAGGGGGAGCCTTGAACCCCTGAAATGTGTTGGCTTTGTCTTCTGTTTAGCAAGGAATCGTACCCATTTACTGGACTTGAACTCTTATCTGTGGCACTCTTATCCTTCGACAAAAAAGAAACCCTTGCATCTTTTTCCTTGATTTGTGCTGCATTAAAAAACAACTACACTATAGGAGTGCTCTTTGCTGTTTGTTTTATTCTAGTACAGTGGTTCTTAACCTTGTTGGAGGTACTGAACCCCACCAGTTTCATATGTGCATTCACCGAACCCTTCTTAATTAGAAAAATAAAATATGATTTTTAAAATTCAAAACATAGGTATATATTTATACATAGGTGCACAAAATGAACAAAACCGTTAAGAACAAAGAATAAAACCATTAAAACATGATTTTCACACAAAAACAAAAACATAATAATTAATATTTACTGCACGAATCATATGAGTCGGGTGTGGGTCTTCACCTCTGCCGAACCCACGAGACTGACTCACTGAACCCCTGGGGTTCGATCGAACCCAGGTTAAGAACCACTGTTTTATAGTAATTCATCCCCCATAGTAATTCATCCCCCATATAGTAATTCATCCCCCATATAGTAATTCATCCCCCATAGTAATTCATCCCCCCTATAGTAATTCATCCCCCGTATAGTAATTCATCCCCCGTATAGTAATTCATCCCCCATATAGTAATTCATCCCCCATATAGTAATTCATCCCCCCTATAGTAATTCATCCCCCATATTAATTCATCCCTTATATAGTAGTAGTAGTAAGTAAGTAGCAAGTAGTAAGCCAAGTCCCCCCTGTGTCAATTCACTTACCTTTGCTCCGCGCGTTCCTCTCGCCGTATTCCCGCGCCGTTCCGGTCTTCAGGGCGGACTGTGAGAGGAACCTAGCTCCTCTCACGTTCGTCACGCTGCCCCGCCTACACACATCCTGACAGCCGATCACTGGCTATCAGGATGTGAGTGGCAGCGAGACTGGCCAATCATTGCATTTGAGCGCGCTGCTCTGGCTGTTTTTTTTTTTTGGATCACGCTGCAGAGTCCCTGCCGCCCGAGAGGAGGGAGGGGAGCGGGCGCCCAGCACACAAGAGCCGCATTAAAGCGTGTAAAGAGCCGCATGTGGCTCGTGAGCCGCGGCTTGCCGACCACTGGGCTAAGCGATGTTGCGTGACCACCTGCAGCCAATGATGGACAAGCGGGGCATGTCATCACGAATCATATGAGTCGGGTGTGGGTCTTCACCTCCGCCGAACCCACGAGACTGACTCACCAAACCCCTGGGGTTCGATCGAACCCAGGTTAAGAACCACTGTTCTAGTATATTATTTAAAGTGTGGGAACCCCATAAACTGTGATTTTTTTTTTTATTTTTTTTTTTTATTTTTTTTAAGTGTTTTTGTAACCGTAATATTTCCATTTAAAATAGTGCTTAATAGAGCCATTAAGTACTGCAGATAGCCTGGAAAGCCTTTCACCTGGGAAGAAAAAGTTCATGTGACATTGAGCATAAAAGCCTAAAATACGAAACGTGTAACTAAAAAAAAAGAGTGTGTGTAATTTTAGATTTCCAGACAAAAACAATGATTGTTTTTTTGGGTTTAGTTTTGTCTCTGAGACTAGCACGTCAGGCCAGTCCTTCTCTCCCGCCTGCCTTGTGCACTTCTTCAGCGCTCTGCGTATAACTAATCACCTTTCATTTCTCCACCCTGGGAATTCACTCTGCCAAACTGGGGCAGGGAAGTGGGAGCATTGTTGACAATTTGCATTTTGTATGCAGCCAGTCATTAAAATTGGTATCTCCTGAATCATTACCAGCCTAGCTTTCGCCAGACGATACCAGACTGTTATTTTCTAAATGTGTTAAGGAGCAACGGCAGGGAGCAGGTAAAGTCAGTCAGTGAGCTACTAATTCTATCAACGAAACATTGCAACCGTGCTAAGGTCAGAAAGTCCTCTCAATTTGCTTTTGATCTGTATTGTGTACAGCTTTTGTGTTCTATGCAATCTTTCAAGTCAGATTCACAGGGCTTCTAACAGGGTTTTATGGTGTGGATATACACCTGTATGGTACAGGATTTTTTTTTTCTTTTTGGAGAGTCTTTTTTGTCATTCTGCCCATGTTTAAGCTGTACATTTTTTAGTTTGTTTTACTGTGTACAATTTTTTTTAAAACAGAGTGTGGCAGGTCCCATACTGTCTTGTGAAGTTTATACATTATCATTAATGAACATCAGGTAATGAGCAACACATTTAAGAGGAAGTGAAGGGTTGCTGGATACAGATTTTCACAAGTTATCAAAAGGCAAGTAAAATAATTACTTGATCCTGATGGGTTTGTGTTCGCTAGCTCGCCACAAAAATGGGGCCCCCTTCCCCAGGAGAGGAGGTTCACCTGAATCAAGAAATCCCGTTATGATGTGACCCATTACAGAGAGAGAGATTGCACAGAAAAAAGCTCCGTAAGGCTAGGTTCACAGCTATGCAGTTTGCGTTTTATCCATTTCTGCAGTGTTTTTTGAGGTGCGTCTTGCTGTTTTTGCACGTGCGTTTTTGACGAGTTTTTGATGCGTTTTGCATTTTTGTTTTTTCTTGTTTCTAGGCAGATTAAAACTCATCAAAAACGCACTACATGCTTTTCTGCAGCGTCTCCATTGAAGTCTATAGAACCAAAAACGCAACTTTTTGCGTTTAAAAAAAGTCCCTGAGCCTTTCCAAAAAATGCACTGGGTGAAAATGTGGAGATGTGAACGTGTCCCATAGGAAATCATGTTAAATGGACTAGTGCATTTCTGCAAAATGCTGCCGAAAACGCTTAGGTGTGAATCTAGGGTAAATCCTCATGCACACTGGATGTTTTTACAGCTGCTGTTTTTGGCTTTTGGCGTGTGGTTTTTTTTTGTTTTTTTTTGTTTTTTTTTTACAGCCAGTAAACTCCCCAGCATGTTATCCTATGTGTTCATTGGGTTTCTAGAGGAGTTTTGTAGCTGTAAAAAATGCTCTAACACTGAAAAATGCGGTAAACCATGGCAAACCGGCGTTTTTTGGGTGTAAAAATGCAAACATGGAAAAATGCGGCTAAATGCTGAAAAACTTGCATTTTTAATGCGACTTTACACAGCTAAAGAAAAGGGCAAGGGGAAGCCAACATATTATTCATCAGAGCTCGGAGAAATTACAAAATATTTGTCCATTTAGCAAGCTGCCATTTCAATAAGCCCCAAAGAAGGGGGATTTTGTGGTCTGTGAAATGTGTTAGTTGCCGTTTTGCTTGTAACTAGTTAATGTGGAGAGCAGTGCTAGTATAAGTGCCTCAATATGTCCTAATTTTAGCTTCCTGTACTCCTCTGTGCAGCAAAATTTGGAATGGGAGAAGGGAAACACTGATCCACTCTGGCTCTACTACATGACATAACAATGCAAACTTACTAACCAAACAAGAGAACTGGGTAATTATATCTTTTCAGTGTGGTAATGCTCTTTCATGTCCAGTCAGCAGGCTGGTGACAGGTCAGTAACCAGGCTATATTCCATACTGAACAAACACCGTTTAAATGCTGAAGGGCTTTGAACAGCAATGAATAAAAAAATCAACATGTCTGCTTGTGTGAGCCACTATTTTAAACTAAAGTGAGTTTGTGACTAATAGGGTACCCTCAATGGGTTCCTCAAAAAAAAAAAAAAAAGCAGCATGTGTACCACCCTCCTCCTCCTCCACCTTTTTTCTTCTTCGCGTTCTTTCAGCACTCAGCCTTTTCACCCAGCAGCAGTCTTCCATAACATAGAGGGCCCTGAGCATCCGGCAGCTTACATATCCACTTCAAGACCACAATACATATATATACATTGTGGTTTGAAGTGAAATACTGAGGTTATGGCTGCACCTGGATGCCATAACCTCGGTATAAAAAAAAAAAAAAATTCTCCGCAGCTGTTTCTACTAAAAGTGATCTGAGCAGCTGATTAGCCGCTGGATCACTTTTAGAAGTGGCGGGAGGGGTCCTCCCGCCACTTTCCGATTGGTTCTTGAGCTTACTGCCTGATCGGTGAACCCAGTAACCGTTCCGGTGATCGCGACAGATGAACATAGAGATTAGCTGAGGAAAGATAGCCTCAGCTAATCTCTGACCTAAGAGGACCAGAGCGATGTCATGATGTCACTTCTGGTTCTAGCTGAATGTAAACAAGGCAATTTTTTGGAGGGGAAAGCATTAGATCAATGTTGTGTGTTTTTTTTGTTTTTTTTTTTCTGATCTAAAGCTTTCCATTGTAGAGGAGAGATGTGGGGTCCGTCATGATGTATTGTTATTGATGTTAAAAATAGGGAAAGTGTAAAAATAAAAAAAGTATCATAAAATATATATATATTTTTTTTTAAAGCACCCCCATCCCCTGTGCTCGCATACTTGGGTTACGCCCACATATGTAAATGATGTTCACACCACACATGTGAGGTATTGCCGCAAACATGAGAACAAAAGCAACAATTCTAGAGCTAGAACTCCTCTGTAACTCTAAACTGGTAACCTGTAAGGGCTTTTAAAGTCGTCTATGCAAATTTTTAAGTACCATAGTATGGCGCCATTCAAATTTTTCTTTAAAATATTACCAACAAAAGGTTATATATTGGGGTTTTTTTGTGTTTTGTTTTATTTTGTTCATTAAAATTAAATTTTTTTCCCAAAAAATTGTGTTTGAAAAACCGTTGCACCAATAGCGTGTGACATAAAAAAATTGCGTTGATTGCCATTTTATTCTCTAGGGTCTCTGATAAATATATATTTATATATAATGTTTGGGGATTCTACGTAATTTTCGATAAAAAAATACAGATTTTTACTTGTAAACAAAAAGTGCCAGAAAATGCTTGGTCTTCAAGTGGTTATATACTATAAAGGGCAGTTTGCAGCTGAGGCTACAAATAAGGTTTTAGTACTAAGTGAGATGTGGTCCTAGGAATGGAGGTTTATTCTCACTTAGAGCTCTACAAAGCCTCTGGGCTACTGGAATCTGAGAAAACAAAATTTCCTTTTTCCACATTTGCCATAAACCATGGAGCCCGCTTACCATGTATAGTTGAAAAAACCTAGGTGACACATATATACCATATACAAGTCTACCAGACAGGGCCTCCTAATAAATTAATATATAGTGACAGGACAACACCATGTAACAAGAAAAATGTTCATTAGAAAGCAATTTTGCAGGTGAAAGATTGTGAACTCTAGAGAGTGTATGGTTTCACTAAGGATTCTCACTCATACAGGGTGAGGGGTCCCAGGATGATTGTATTGCAGGGAGAAAACTGGATTTTCAGTTGTCGGGTTCTGGTAAATCTTGGTCTGGGTCCTGGCGTAGAGAGGCTTTGTAGAGTCTAAAATGGAATGAAACCTCCCATCTTGGGTCCAGAGTTTGTTGACAACCTGTACCCACTGATTGTGAAGCTGTGCACAAGATTTTTTTTTTTTGTTTGGAAATGACTGTGGCTCCACCTGGGAGACAGAGGAGGTCTCCAACCAGAAGTCACGGTGTGAGACACTGGAGCTGGCAGCAGCAAGAGCACAAAAGCCTCTGTGAGTACTGTCTTGAGGATCAGAGCATGGCCTGAACCAAGAGGCTATAGCAGAGGTACTGCAAGAGAAAGTCAGGGGGCCAAAGTACATTTTGCTTATAGAAGTGATTAACCTCTGTGAGGGCAACTCTTCTTTTTTTACTTTTGTTTATTATATGTGGGAAAAGAAGCCCTTCAAAGAAGGATTTGATGAGTGTCTGTTTCCTTTAACACTCTCACCATTTGAAGTGAATCCCCAATAAAATATATATAATTTTTTTTTGTTCCCTTTTTTTAAAATGCTGAAGTTGCACAATCATCATTCTTTCCTGCTGTTGACAGGTAGCACTATACAGCAGCTCAGCCTAATTAGTGTGGAACTGATCAGTGCTTATGGTAAATGAGCTCTTGCAGGAAATGCTTTGTAATAAATATGTTACATTTACACTTAACATTGACCTCTTGCCATAGGAAACTAGATTTTCTTTGCTGGGAATGGTGAAAAGGGTCAAAAGGTGGTGGAGTCACCATATAGGGAGCCGTGTGCAATACATTAAAATGACTTACTATACCCTAGCTGTATTTATAGAGGCACTGATTGGCTGGCCCATAGCAATAGCAGAGTTATTACCTCTGAGCAATGACTAGGAGGATTAAGAGGTATTTATGGCAAATGTTTAGTAGACTCGGGAACTTGATACCAGCTTCATGTATTAAACTTTGGGAAAAAAAATAAAGACACAATGAACTTCAATTATGACCTAGAGAAGATGGAATTTTAGCATCTGGATTTCATTGTGTATTTTTTTTTATTTTACAACGTGCAAAATGAGTAAATTAGCAAGGATGTGAAAGTGGAAACTGCTTAGCGTTAGGTAAGTGAAATGGATAAGGTGAGAGATGATTACTTCCTTTATTAAACATTGAGATATTGTTATTAAATTCTCACTAAATTATTGTTATTATGTTTTGTTCTCAATGAACAGCTTTACAAGGCAGGGGCTGAATCCCAGGGTGAATATTGGTTACTTATAATCACAGAAGAGTTTGAGCTGTAGTGAGAAAAATGCAAGCATTGTATTAGTTCCCGCCATTTATCTGTCTAATGGAGGACTCAAGTTTACTTTGCCCAGCTCACCCAGGGGATTTGAAACTGACAAGTGGAGCTGGCTAGCCAAGAAACATTGAATAAGGATTGTTGAGCGGCCAATGCTACCCCAAAGCCATTTGCTGCTGATGGAACAGTGCAATGATTTTCTGTGTTTTTAACACTCAGTTTTTAGAGATACTTAATTTGTTGACATTACAGGTTTCCTCTAACCTCATTTTTAAAATGGCAAGCATTTAATAATACAATTATTGAGTACTGATGCAAGAGTACTCTGTTATTTATCCTAGAGTGTTCTGAAGTTCTAGTCCACCAAAAACAAATACTTCATTATAAGTGGACACCGGTTTGTTAAAATGCCCACTGATATTTATATTCCTGTTGGTTGTCCATTTAGTAGTAGCACCCTCCTAGTTAGGTTGCTAGTTAGGCTAGGCAAATTTTAGTTCTTTAGTTCCACTGTAATCAGCTTGTGATTATTTGGGCTGTCCTCTGTCTCACTGGTTGCAGATTTTACTTCTCCCCCTGCCTTCTGGGGGGTTCTCGAAAGTAGTGAGCTGGGAGAGTCAAGTCAACAACCTGAATATTTATGCAGTTCCAGCCTATCCATGGGGGAGGGTGCCCAAAAGGTGGCTGGGAGGGAGCATAAATAGCTTGAAGCATGGAGCAAAGGGCTTCTTGTCCAGGAGGAGAAGACCCCAGCCTAAAGGGCTTCTGCCCTTCTAGGCAGTCCAGCTGTGCTTCTTTACTTGCTCATCGAGGTCCCAGGCGTGCGAGCTGGGGCGCCTATTCTACTGAACTCTGCTGGAGCTGACTGAGGGACTTCTTTTGGGGATATGGTCTGAAAATTCACAGTAGGTATGTCTGGCAGATATTAGGAGGCATCCAACTATCTAAGGACATTTGTGAGTACAGACCGATGTGTGAGGTTCCAGTGACTGTGTTGCTGCTACCTCTCTTGCATCAGAGTCAGCTTGTGCTAGAAAGTGGACATTGCCATGGTGTCCCTGTGTAGCTCAGTCCAATATTTGCTAATGCAAGGCCTGTGCTTAGAAATTGTAAGGTTTCCTCAAGTTACTGCCTAACAATGCTATGCAATGGAGTATCGCACGGTTACCCTGCACCCATGTAGGTTCAAGTTTTCACTAAAGCATCTAAAAAGATGCCCCCCAGACTTCTCATTGAGCCAAAAGAGTGACTGGGACTATGTGCCTCGCTGCTAGTGCACTTATGGGGGAAAGAATCTTTCAGGGGGCCCTACATAGTCAAAATGGTTGCAATTCTCGTAGGAATATGTGTCCACTGGAAAGTTATAAAAAGTCATCATATCAATCAACTTTCAGCTACCAAACTAAAATAAATCAGTTTTGGGTTGGCTTGGCCTGGCTTACCCAGCGTTGATGTCACACGTTCCTTTTTTAATTCTCTTTATTACAAAATCCTTAACTGAAAGCAATTGTTTTTGTCTGTTAAATTCCTCAAAAACAAAGTAAAAAAAAAAACCACCTAGCAGTAGCTGAAACCCCTGTCTGTCAATGGAAGTGTAATCATCCCATAGTTTCTTGTGTAGCACTACCCCTTTAAGGATTGCTTAGTATTTTTGGGTTCCCTGTCAATCTGAAACGCTTAAAGACCCAACCCTGGCCTAGTTCAGCACTTCAGCCGTCAGCACACCTCCTTCAGTCTCTCACCGCACTCTCCTGGTCAATCTTCTAGGCTTTGATATTTATATGCCCTTGCCCACATGCTACCCTTCCTGGGAAATGTAGTCCCTGACTGCCCTGCTCACTAGCTGAATCCAGCTATTCAGCATACAAGCTCCAGAAGGCTGTTCTGTCCTGTGAGTGACCCTGAAAGGCAGGCCACAGCTATCTAATGTCCATTTTAATGTACTTCAAGTAATATTTCAATGGGCTACACTTGGAAAGATCAAAAGTACAAGATTATCATGTAAGAAACCTGTTTCAGGAATTAATGCTAGTTACCTGGCTGTCATGCTGAGCAAATTCAGAAGCTAGAATCATCAGCAGAACTCCCAGCTTTATTACTTGCTTGTTTGTTCTAGGTCAGTGAAACCAGAGAAACACGGTTAGCATTTTAAAAAGATTAGAAATGGTTGGTACCATATTTTTCAGCAATGGTTTCCTTTAAAATAAATTTTTTTTAGCTTACTATAAAATTATTTTCTTCAGCAGTTCATTGAAGGCGACAGTAAACTACTGGATATATGCCCTACCACTAGGAGATTGGAATTAGCCTCTCCTACTGGGCTATTCACTAGTGTACAGTCAGTTAGCCTCAGTGGCTAGATGTCAAAAAGCAGACTAAAAAATGCAGGCAACGAATATCATCAGGACTGTAACCTTATTACAGACAAGTGACCTGTGTCCCGTGATGAAGTGTCATCTAGCTGTCCACTCCCAAAATATGGATCGCCTAATAGAGCTAGAACATGATATTCCATCAAATGCAGGCTGTGGATCACCACTCTTCTTTCTGCACAACTATTAGTGCCTCTTTAAAGATTTGTATGCCATTGTGGTGGTGGTCTTATTTGACTGGATGCTCAAAGGGTAAGCCTACAGGTGGGTGTCCATTTTAGGAGATACAGATGGATAGCTTAGATCGGCAGACTGGTTGTTGCTAATATCCATAAATTCTGCACTGACTAGGTGTTGGGTATCCCTCCCTTGAAGAGTCTTTTGTTTTTTGGTAGCGAACTATGAAAAGAGGTTGACCCTAAAATACAGCAATAGCACCATAACAATTCTAGCTTCTTCTGAGGCAACAATGTAATTTTCCTCCCTAAGGAGAGGGGGACCTATCTCAGTTGGACAGAATATTCCTTTGCAGGACTCTGGTATAAAACTGTGAATTACCTTTGAGGAGCAGATCATTAGCCCCAGGACCTTCATTAACAAGTAACTGCAATCTTAAGCTTGAAGAAGGTTTGTTGTCTTAATACTTTCATTGTTTTGTTTCCATCCATAAATTGCTTTGCAGTTCCTGGTGAAAACCCTTGGGCTGTACTTAGACCCCTTTGTGGGATCTCCTCCTGAGGGCTGGAAATCACCATTATGGACTTTGCCTGGGACTACAAAATCTGATAGGTGATTTTTGTAGTCATAAGAGTGAAATGATAAATGTTTTGTTCTTGACAGAGGACAGCACTGCAGCACCCACTTTTGTATACAATGGGAGATAGACTATTCCCAGGCTGCTACAGCCTATGTTCTGCTGGACTGTTATAATTGTCATGATTTAGAATTGTGTAAACCACGATTCAGAAGATAAGTGTAGTGCTCCCCCCCCCCCCCCCAAAGAGCCACGGTTTGGTATGGTTACTCTGTTGCTGGCCTTGACCTTCCAAAAGAAACCTCAGCACTTCTGACACCCCAGGCAATCCCAAAGTATTTCAAATGATAACAATGATGAGCACTAAATAATTATAATAAATAACACCAAATAACTGTTAATGACATTATTTTAAATGAACAGGCATGACTTCCGAAGGTAAAGGCAAACTTAGTATATTGATGCCTAATAAAGTTTAAACAGTATAATAATTGGGGATAAAAAGGTGAAAGAAGGGACTAAAGAACCGTTATAATAGTGCACTTGGTGTACAGAGCAGTTGACAACAGCACACAGCCAAGAATAATACCAGCTGCCCAAGTCAGCATAAACAGTAACACTGCCTCACAATGTGCAATAATGAGCAGTGATAAAGCCAAATTTATAAACCCCCAGAATTATACTGTCCAAATGCACGAGAGGCGGCTATGCTAGGCCTAAGGCTACCTGAAGGACACCGTAACGGCCTGAGTAGTCAAAAGTAATCAACCAGTGGCAATCCTTAAGGTTTACCGGCTACCGTTGGGACCCTTTAAAGCATTAGTGCACTTTAAGATTGTTTAGTGAGCCTGCATCCATTTAAGGTGTGCTAGAGAAGTAGTATAGTTTTTGGCTCAGATATAAGATGGTGGGGGGAAGAGATTGGATAAAGCCAAGTTGGTTGCAAGAACAGTTTGGTGAGACAGTAATATCTTGAATATGAGCGCAGTAAGATGTACTACTAAGGACTGTACATAGCGGGGGGGGTGTGTGTGTGTGTGTGTGTGTATATATATATATATATATATATATATATATATATATATAGTTGTAAACAGTATGGCGGTTAGCCTGTCCCCTTAATAGTTCAGTTTCCTCAGGTAGCGTTGATAATGGGCAAAACACCCTCTCAAAACAACAAAAGGAAGGTGCAGTAGTGCATTACTAAACAAAAAAAGTATTCACATGGAGACCCGCAGCGCTCTGTTGTTGCCCAGCTCCAAAATTCAAGCAGGGACCAAGCTGCCAGCACTTGGCTACACAAGTAAGTTTGTTTCTTGCACCCTACTGTCTCTGTTACCCATAGTAACGATTAAGCCATAGTACTAACTGGGGGTTAGAATTGTAGCATGCAAGCAACTTAAGACAGGAAAAGTGGTGGTCAGGTGACTGTGAGTCCGGTAAGTGAGGTGGTCTAAACAATTATTGACGCACCTCTCCTGGCTATTGTAATCGGTCCTTGACAGTAACCATCCACCACTCCATCCACGGACCAGGCTTGAAACGGCAATAGTAGCAAGGCCTTTCATATAGACATGTGACTTATATGGCTCTTGTCCTTGCCTGAGGATGAACTGCATAATGGACCTTGCACGGTGTGTAAAAGAGCTAGTGGGAGGTCTCTGGCTCTGTACCTCCCCTCCTGACATGCACCCAAATACAGAGCAGAAACCCTGCTTTGCAGCCTGGCTCAGTTACTGTTAGTAAATTGAAGTAATTTGTTACCTGTGTAAGCCCCTACCTAGTATTGGTAAGTATTGGCCACAATGACCTCTGGCTGCTACGCTGTACTTACACGCTACAGGTGTGCTCTCAACTTGTTTTTGTTTTAGGATGTTTGGTGGGATCTTCCAGGTTGATTCTGTTTGAGAGCTGCAATATAGTTGTGGAGTCCTTCGGAATTGCATCCCATACTTCAAAAGATTTTCTCAGTGCGAATGTCTATGTAGTGATAACCCCCGGAGGGGCCACTGGAAATAAATTAGGTCCCCCTTACTGTTCAGAGGCTGCCCTACCGGTGCTCTGTTTCAGAAGCACACCAACAAATTCACTCAGTCTAGTAGTGTCTTTTTACCTTTTATTGCAGATATTCAGCAAATGCAGGGAGGAGGGTTTAGGGTTGTAGGATACCCAAGGCACGAAATCCTGGAGGACAGCTTCCCTGAAAAATTCTGTTCCAGCAATGTTTGGTCCTTCAGTGTCAGCCTCAAAATGATGCTGAAGAAACCGGGACAGCCAGTCTGTCTGAAATCCTATGCAAGCAGTCACAGTCCTTAAAGTGTTACTAAACCTATGATCATGCATCCACGATATCTGATCTTCCACAGAACATGGAAATGCAATTATTGTAGTAAATATAAACTGCTAAATACCTTTTCTCATCAACAGTATATAGCAGTCTTGTGACTTCTATCAGTGTCAAGCCAAGCACTAGTTAAAGCTTGTAGGAGGAGTTTTCATTCTCCTCTGACTGCCCTATGAGGCTGCATGACCGCTGACCCTCTCTTTGGACAGTGCTGATTGGCCCTGTGTTGATCACATGCACCCTCCTAAACACTCTAGCAATACTCACCAAACTGAACATGTGCAGAGTGACTCCTAGAGCTCTGTACTATCAGCAGAAGGATTGGGGACTGTGGAAGAAGGGGAGGATCAGAGTAGACAGGATCAAACAGCCTTTTTTACACAATGCAGAGGAATAACCCCTTAGGTTCCACAGTGAGTATATAAAGCATGCTTTACTGCTTATACAGACTGATTTTACTGTTGGGTGTTGAGTAACACTTTAAGCAGCAACCTCTGGCATCTCTTCCTCAGCAGTTCTGTACCTGGAGCTTCAGGCATAAGGCACCCACCTCTCCAGCGGAGATTCCACAGGAAAGTTTCCTTTCCATCTTTCTGAGGCCCAGCAGCAGTAACCTCTCTGGAACACACACTCACTCCCCTCTCCCAGGTGGAAAGGCCCATAGGAAGAGAGCTTTGATCAGATCCTCCAAAATATTTATCTTCTCCCCAATCACACCTTCTGGGCCCAGAAAGCATTGGTCAGCTGATCTGTGTGGCAGGGACTGGCAGGCACACCACTGTGTATATGGAATGGGGCCAGAATGTAAATGGATAAAGCATGGTAACTGTCAGAACTGTCAACTCTGTAGAGAGCAAGTCTCATCCTGCACTTTCAGCAAGCTTCAGGGGATTCCCGATGGGGATGTCAGTAGGATGAGGGTGTTGGTATGTGTTTCGGGGCAACATACTCAAACCCTTTGTCAAACCAAGGAAGGGAATGGCTTTGGGAACCTGACTTTTATGCGAATGGGTGGAGATGAATGAGAAGGCAACACTGCTCAATGATGATTAGTGGGTAGAGACGGGCTGTGTTTTAGTGGCTAAGAGTCAAGATTTTTCCATGTCGGGTCGACATGTTGGGAAGCAGAAGCAAAAACACAAATATCAAAAATAATCTTTGTAATCTTAAAGGATTATATTTTGTGGATGTCACGAACCAGAGAGGTGAATGGGGAAAAATAAAATAAAAATACTTAACAAAAAAAAAATAATAAAATACAATTCTGACAGTTTGACAGCTCTCCCGCCTAGCTCATCAGCAAATCCTGCCCCAGCTCTGTAGATACAGCCATCTGCCTGCCAATCCCTGCTACACAGACCAACCGCTTGCTTGCTAAGCCGGTAGAAGCCAGCTCATCAGGACCTGTTCATAAAGAGACATGCCTGCTTCTTCCTACTAGAGCAGTGAGTGCACAATTTTAGATTCCATCTTGCTTTATTAACAGTCTTGGATGCCCCTTCTATTTTTTTTTTTATTTTTGCTACAGGTAATAGCTTCTGGGCTAGCTTCCCAGGGATTGGCTAAGGTCAGATAACTATTCATAATCTAGTGACTGAGCCTCCAAAAACTATTTCTGGAACATTTCTTCCAGAGGCAGGCAGAAGCAATCACGAGGCTTAGGGATAAACTGATCAGACCTAAAAAAGTAAATTGCAGTTCAGCTGGCTACAGTAGAGCTATATATGTTACATTTGTACAGCCCAGGGCAGGGAACTGCCCTATTTGTACTAGGGAACAATACATTATATTTTTGTTTTTTTCATATCAATAAATATCTTTCAAGTGCAGTAGCTCTTTAAATTTACTAATAAGTCTTCTGCCTGTTTAAAACGTCCATGACTCTAGACTTGGTAAATAAAATTATACTTATATTAAAATGACAGGCAAAATTTTGATTGGAAAAAAAATGCAATTGTTCCAGAAGTCCATCTTGTTTTCAGATGTCTGGAAAAATTTACCATTCACCGTTCTCTGTTATATTTTTCTTTTTCTTTTTAAGCATAATCCGTGTGCAGGTTTGGAACGCAACATAACCTGATAAATTGCAGATTAAATGACTGCTACACAGCACTTCAGTCCCCCAGCTGTTAATTTCACACACTGTACAATTCACCGCATCTCAAGCTCTGTCAATTCCGGCTAATAGCAGTAGGCAGTAAAATACTCTGGCCCTGACAGTCCCAGATCAGGCGCTTCTAAGTCCTAACTCAGGTGGATTGCGCTCATCACTTATGCACAAATCAGCAATGTCCCAGAGAGAAGGATTATGTCAGGTGACTGCGCAGACATGTGCTGCAGATAGAAGTCAGGCCTCGTGTCAGCTCGCCCTGACAGATTACACGGAGGTGCTACGCCATTTATAAGGAGCCTGGCGTCTCTCCCTCTCCCTTACCAATAACACCCCTCCTGGGAAAAGTGTTTAAAATGCTGATTTCTTCACTGGTTCCTCTGGTAAATTTAACAATTCCTCTGAAGACAGTGAATGTTTGGGATGAAGTGCTTTGCGATCTGTGCCCAGAGAAAAAAGGCCAAACTCAGTCTAGGAAAGGCTATTTTTTTTTTGTACAGTATATTTTACACATAAAATTGTTACCTGGTGTATTGTAACCAATTCTACCTGCTTTTTAAAAAAATATAACCAATTTATAATATTTAGCTTAAATTGCCATTTTCTTGTCCCTCTTTATTTCTTTATTTCCCCTGACTGTCCAAAATGATTTCACATCTTATCTACTGCACCTCTTGCTGGCGAAAACTAGTATCACAGCACAACTATTTAAAGCAGAGCTTCGCCATGGAACTTTTCTCCTCTCCAACCCTCTACACTACGTAACCCCCCCCCCCCAAACACACACACACACTTTTTTTGGAGGGGGGGGCATATTCTCATTGTCTGGGTTGTTGTTTTTGCTGCCACATGACTCAGGACTTGCTACCTCCAATCAGAGGCGGCTCAAGGCTTTGTGAGGCCTTAGGCAAAAACTTAGGCATGAGGCCCCACTCACACCCATAATGGAAAAAATAATTAAAACGATAAAAATGGCTGCAGAAAGATGCAGAGCTCTACCAAATGGAGAGCCTTCCAGGAATGCTTGGGTATGATGGAGGCAGTCTCCCTCCTTGTACAGCTCACAGCACAAAGGCAATCAGCACCATTTCCAGGGCACCCTCCTCATCCACCAGGCACATGCAGCCAATACAACACCTGAGACCCCAGCGAGGTGACAACGCCTGTCCCTGTCTGCAGTCCCTCCTGTGCCCCCATATCCCAGTCCCTGTCTGTGGGAAGGTGTGTGTGATGCTTGGTACGGTACCTTCCATGCCAGTAGGTTGTTCATGATGGCCAGCAGTGGGCAGGGCTGTTCTCATGCTGCATGAGGACAAGAGGTGCTCTGCTCCTTCCAGCGGATCTTTTTGATGTGAGAGAGAGAGGTCCCTGACTGCCTGCATCTCCTCCCCTCCTCATTCTCTGGCTCTGGTCAGCCTGTCCTCCGGTCCTGGGAGCGGAGAGGACGTTGAAGGAGTCCAGGGGTTTCAGGCTCTGGGAGGCACTGGGGATGCTGTGCCTGCTGTTTCTCACATCTTCGGAGGCCTTCTCCCTCCAGGGCTATCGGTCCTTGCTGCCCTCCCTCCTCACCTTCCCCATGGCCTCCATCTCCGAGACTTCCTGCTCGACTGGAGCAGGGTGCTGTAATCCTGCCCACACCCCAAGGCCTTCAATGTTCTGCTCCCTGCACCTGTTGCCACCGGACCATCACTCTCCATGAAAAGGCCCCTACTTGCCAAGGGCCATAAGGCAGTGCCTGATTGGTCAGTCTGCCCTGGGCCACAGAGTCCTGGCTGGGTGGAGCTGCCAGCACCGACATTCATGATTGATCACAGGTAACGTACCTGGCCAGGAGGTTCCTGGGGGCGTGAGCCCTTAGACAACCACCTAATTTGCCTAATTAAAGAACCACCTCTGCCTCCAGTGGTTTGTTGCATTTCAGGTGTGATTACACTTAGATTCCCAGGTTACATGTGCTGTTCTGCCAAAGACTGATGCTGTAGGAAGGAAGGCCAGAGTGCTCCAGTGTTCCAGTATTCTGCTGCTCCAGATCTACTGTGCCTGCCAGTATCAGGAACTTTGAAGGTAATGAGGGCGCCTTGAAGTGTTGTTTGTTCTATTGTTCACTTTGTCTGCTACAGAGTTCTGCCTAAAGAGGACTGTGATGGGGAATTTCATATTTCCTTAATAAAGTTGGCTCACAATATCCTGATTACCTTAGGAATGTCATTACAAACTGACCAAGTCCATAAAAGGTCACGTTGCTCGCAAGGGGGAAGGATTGGGTATTTGCTTACATTCAAGTCCTGTATATAACACATCTAAAACTTGGAATAATTTGTCTCACCTCAAAGTTGCCATCAAGCATGTGTCTGATTGGGGTCATCTGTATCACGTCGTATAAGATGGAGGGGCCTGTGGCGGAAAAGGCATCTTTAATTACATATTCATGCTATATTTTTTATTATTACATTTTGTTACTTGATTAAATGTTATAAGTATTTGTGTGTGATCTCTCTTTGCACATCTCGAATACAACCCCAAAAACATAACCATGATAAAACAGACTGTTGCTTGTACTTTAGAATTAGAAATACTGTACTCCCTGAGAATGAGGACCAACGCTGGCACATTGTCCCACTGGTTGGGCATATCTGCAGTAAGTAGGGTATATGGTATTTCCCAAATTATTAGTTCTGGAGAATTTGTCATCATTGCTTCATGTCCCACTTTCACTCCCTTACACTATCCTAGTGTGCATTTTGCAACAGTTGCTTCACAGATGACACCTTTTGTATTGTTATACTGAGGCTATATCACCATTGAAACTGTCTACCAAACCATTCTCATTTAGGGCTTTACTGTGGTTTAATAAAGCCCATTTAAACCACTTAAGGAGTTAATACACCCAGGACCCTGCATTCACTATATATTGTTTCCCACAGTACACAGACCATGGAAGTGCAATTATTTTAGTAAATATAAACTGCTAAATATCTTTTCTCTTTAGCAGTCTTGTGACTTCTATCACTGTCCAGCAAAGCACATGTTAAAGCTTGTAGGAGGAGTTTTCATTTTGCTCTAGGAGGATGCAGAACCCCTGATCTCTGTCTGGACAGTGCTGATTGGCCGTGTGCTGATCACAAAAAAACCTCTCTAGCAATACACCCCAAACTGAGCATGTGCAGAGTGACTCCGGGTGATACGTCTTATCAGGAGATAAGAGCGGATCACTGGAAGAACAGGAGGATCAGAGAAGCCAGGATCAAACAGCGTTTTTACACAATGCAGAGGCTTAACCCCTTAGGTTTCACATTGAGTATAACAAGTGTGCTTTACTGCATATACAGACTGTTGTAGGTTTAGTAACACTTTAAAGAGTTTCAATGTAGTTTTCAGCTTCAGGCAATGGTGAGTCATCACAGGTGCAGGGCATAAAGTAACCAAACAAACCAGCAGCTCCTTTGGGGGTGGTGCTACATAAAGCACTAGAAACATTTTATAAAGCCCATCATTGTGTTTTTAAAAATGTATGTGCTTTATAAATGTGTCCCTAAGTGAAGTTTCAATATATGACTTCCCAAATATTTGCCATGATTTCTTGTTTTTGGAAAGATTTAACTGAACCATATGTAGAAGTAGCACTATCCCCTTAGGGGTTGCTGATGAATTTGGGTCCCCCTATAGTCCTGCACAGCCAGGCATTCAGCATTTTCCACACAAGCTTGCACCAGAGTCAGAAACCAGTCTTTTGAGCTTTTGTTTTGTTGTTTATTGAAGGGATTTAGAACTGGGATAGGGAACTGATAACTGAGGACAAACTTTCTAAACTATTCACAAGCTTCTCTTCTGCAATACAGTTTTTTGGAGAGCTAGCCAGCATCTCCTTGATGTACCAACCCAGACCATAGATTAAATTATCCTCTTCACCCAGCAATCTGGAGGTTTTCCTGAACAGGGGATCGGACTCCTGTTCCTTTAAGATAGGTATTCAGTCACTAGTAGGGGCTAATATGGTTTTCCACCAGAGTGCCCCTTCCCCCTCTCCACCCAGGGGGTGCAGGTACTAACTCAGATCCTCTCCTGTACTGCTTGTGGGTTGGCTGTTAGTCTATCAACTAGGCTGCTCTTTCCCTGCCATACAGGTTGTCCTTGCTCTGGGGGGCCAGTGAGTCCCAAGTTTTCCTCCCTTCCAGGCTCGCAGGCAGACCCCATCCCACTAGGCCTCCTGGAAACCTTATTCCTCCAGCCTCAAATCTTCTTCCAACTCTCTACACCTCTCCCACCACCCGACTCCTGCCACTGGGCAGGCTCCAACACTTTTAAGGGAGTCCCAGCCCCTTGCCAAGCCTTATTTTGGGGATTGGCTGATGTCCCTCGAGTGCAGCCAGCCACACCTCAGATCCACCCACTGCCTCCAAGGCCCTCCTCTGAAAGCCTCAGAACAGGGGAAAATTCCAGAGGGGCTGACCTGCAGTGCCTCTCAGCCCTGACCACAATTTGACCCATCTGGCTATTACCCTTGAGCTAAACTAGGAGGGTGCTACACACATTTTGCAGTTTGCTAACCAAGAAATACTAGCTTTCTCCAAGCCAGTTACACACTTTCTACAGTATATAAAAGTTACAGGTACAGGGAAATCAATAGGTGTCTTCATGACAGACATAGAAGAGAAACTCATGTTCTGGCCAGCTCAGTAGATTGTTTAAAAAAAAAAAAAAGAGCTGGATGCGTTTTAGAATGCAAAAAAATTCACCATCTATAGGTAATAACACCAGAGATTGGAATATCCAATTGCCTCATGCGGATCAAGGAGGATTTGTTTTCCCACACTGGAGCAAATTGGGTCATACCTTATTGGGGTTTTTTGCCTTCCTCTGGAGCAACTGTAGGTATAAGGTTGTGTATGTGGAGGTTTTCTATTTTATTTTTTTTCTACTGGTTGAATTAGATGTGTTTTTTTTTTTTTTTGGTTTTTGGTTTTTTTTTTTGTTTTTTTTTCAACCTAACTACATAACTATGTGGCTTTTTGCCTTTTGGGTGACCAAATACAGCTTGATGGTTGAGTTGCAAGTGCTGCCCCGGTGGAATGCATGGTTTATGGCAGTTTGGGGACTACTGTGACTTCTAGGGGTTAACTAGAGATCAATAAAGAGCAAATGCAGGCACCTCTTCCACATACTGACCTGGTCAGTAAGAAGACTGAAGCATGTTTTACCAATTTATAATGTGCGTGAGGAAGGTTAGTTGTCTATAATTGTCCAGGCATTAAATTTGTGGATCTCCTCATTTTCTCATGCAGTCTGTAAAAGCTCCATTCAAGGCTGATCTCGCTGTTGCTTGCGCTGGAGCTGGAGCACAAACTATCTATGTAGCAGATGGTCACCTATTATAAAGCTTTTCCACTGCATTTGATGTGTTATTAAAATGACCAGATGTTTGTTCTGCAATAGGTGCCATGTTGCGAAATGAATAACCTAGGTATTAATAACTCATTTGTCACTGTGCTTTTTACTGTTAGCCATTCGTTCCTCTTACTTTGTCTCTTGCTAATTATTTCTTCCATAAAAACACTAAATATAATGTATTTCAACTGCGTATAAAGCTGATTTGGCCAGAGTTTCAAATTACGTTTCTATCCCTCATATTTTTCACTGCAGTTACTTACAGAAGACCTGCAGAACTGACCAACATGTGGATTTAGTGATGGGTTTCCAGTATGTCTAGCATGTGGTTCTTGTTCATTTCTGCACATAATCTGACAGCTTCTCTGGGCCCAGCAGTTTGGCTGAAGAGATTATAAAGAGGAATGTTTCAGTCTGTGCAGGGACAAAGTCATCCAGTGCAAACTGCACCCCCCTCTTCCTGTGATGTGCATGCCTGGTTGTCTTCTGCAGTGGGGATCCCATTTCCAGCTGCCATATAACTTGTCTGTTTCACTATGCAGTTCTAGAAGTGTAGCACCCTCTAGTATATAGTCAGGATAGGTAAATTTCTGTTGACTCACAGTAGTTAAGGGAGTCTGGGTAATTGCTGTGGGTTCAGCTTGAAGAATAAGTTCACCATTTGGACAAAATTAATATATCTTAATATATTAATTAAATATCTGCTTGCCATATGGGATGTAGAAGCAAGCAGATACTCTGACAGGAAGCTTCAATGAACTACTATGGGACTCCATAGCGTGAACTGCTAGTTCATTGAAAACTACAAGCAGACAGCCACTAAGGCTGTTGGGACTTGTAGTCGCTCATTCACAGAACACTGGGAATAAGTGACATGGCCGTGTTGTTTCCAAATATGACAAATAGTACGAGAAAATTCTCCCCATACTATCTGTCACGGGGGGAGGGGGGGGTGGCTGTGGCTATGGGAACATGTTACGTGCTCCACCCTAAAAACAGGTGGAACTTTGTAACATGTTCCAAAGGTGAACTTTTCCTTAAAGGTCAGGCTGGAAGGCTCTGTAGTTCAGGCTCTGTACCTTTAGAAGCTAGTTTGCAGAGGTACAGAGGCAAGGATCTAAATATTTATGGGTGTTTGATCAATCCCCAGACAGAAGGCCTTGGCATGGTGGTAAGATGGGCCCATAAATATCAAAGAGCCTGGGCAGTTAGGGAGTCTGGTGATTGGGTGAAAGATGGAGTGCTGGGGACTGTGAGGCCTGGGAGGAGGCCCTGGGGAAGGGGGGGTTCTGCCTCCAGTCAGAAGCTGAGGAGGGAGAGGGAAGATGAGGAAGCGGGGGAAAGAGGGAACTTCACTACCATACAAGTCCTATCCAGGAGACACCCTGCCCTGACTAGCACAGCAAAAGGCCTGGACAAGCAGTCTTATCCAAATGGCAGGATACAAGGGACAGTGTGAGTACCTCTACACCCCCAGGGTCTACAAGGGAGAAGGCTGCCAGATGCAATATCCAGCATGCTTTGATAGGGACAGTGTCACAGATAACCTAAATCCCTTGCTCTGTGACACTTTACAAGGTAGCCAGGTGGGCTGGTATTTTTTTGCAAAGTTTAGGGACTTTGTGAGTCTCATTCAGAGGACATTGAGCTCCTAAGAGGAACATTTGCTATTGATATTTTAGAGACTGATGTTATTCTGTAGGGAGTACATTCCAGGATCTGCATAATTTTGTGTAAATAGAGAAGTAATTCTTTCCTTTACCAAGTCGAGTTGGGCATCCCATATTCCCATTCAAGTTTTTTCCCCTCAATAAAACAACAAAAACAAGCCCATGTACTGGTTACTGACTCCGTGAGAAAATATAAAATGCATGTTGCCTGGCTGTGCAGGAATAGGGGGACCCAAAATCCAATGGCCCTCTAGGGGTAGCGCTACAGAAGTATTGCTTACATTTGGAAACACTTGAAACCAGATCGAGCAGACACTTAATCAGCTTCCAAGTGTACCCAAGAGGAAGCCGTAATGTTGAGGGACCTCCCTGCATGTTCTCTGCCAGTCTCCTTATGCTGACTGTGTATAGCATCTGAGCAGTCAAAGGAAAAACAAAAGGCAAGGCACATATGATGAGGAAGGCACAGCTTGCTACAGAGAGCCCTCTCTCCATGGAAACCCTGTGCCCAGGGAAACTGCTCCTCACATCATCTTGGCCCTTATGTGAGGAATCCTATTTGACTTAGAGTGAATTTTGCCAACTTGCAGTTTTGAAAGTTGCTTCTGAGAAAGCAGATAACTGTGCAACATGTAGAGCGAGGTCTGCAACACAATGATTGTGAACTACCTGTCAAATGGAGACGGGTAGATCGCAAAGACTTCCCCCTGCTCCCAACTTGGTCTTTTCTCCAGCCCTCCTGATCCCCCAGTACTGTGCTTTCCTGACACCCCAGCCCTCCTGTCCCCGCAGTGCCATGCCCTCCTGACACCCCAGTCCTCCTAATCCCCCAGTACTATGCTGTCCTGACACCCCAGCCCTCCTATTCCCCCAAAACTATACCCTCCTGATTCCCCAGTACTGTGCTCTCCTGACACCCCAGCCCTCCTGATTTCCCCCCCCCCCCCATACCATACCCTCCTGTCCTTCCAGTGCCATGCCTTCTTGACACCTCTTCCCTCCTGATGCCACAGTAACATGCTTTCTTCCCTCCCTCTCCCCATACCGTGCCCTCCTGACCCCCAGTACCATGCCACCCTGAGCTCCCCTATACCTTGCTCTCCTGAGCTCCATGTTCCTATGCCCTTTTGATCCCTGCCCCACATCCTACTGACACACTGCCTTACCTACTACTGACCTCGGTATACTGCCCTACCAACTACTGACCTCTGTAAGTTATTCTACATCCTATTGACCTCTGTACTCTGCCCTGCATACTGATAGTGAGGCCTGAAACTAGTCAAGAAAATCAGCCTGCAGTACAAGATGTTCTGCTTTCATAATGCACTTCAGCATCAGACTTTTGGGGGTAATCAGTTACTCCCTAGACATAAAAAAGAAATGTGAATGAAGGTGAATGCAGTTTCACACTGAAGCAAACTTTTAACGTAGGCTAAGTTTTTATATTTTCAATGATACTAGTTTTAGTAGATTTTTCTAGGTTTTCTTCATACTGTCATTACATTTTATTGGGGGTTTGCTAGTTAATTTCTTTTATAAAAAAAAAAAAAGGGGGGGGCGCTGCACCCTGGTGGACTTTGATCTCTTCAATGTTGTCTAGGTAGATCTCCAGCTCTCAATCTCTGAAAGGTTGCCTACCCCTGATGTAGAGCGACCATACAAGGATGGTGGAAAGACTATCTCAAATGACAATTATGTACTTTAGGGGTGTTCCTCCTCCCATATTTGAGTGCAGTCATATTTAGGGTTTTTTTTAATTTAAATAGTTTTATATGTTGTATTTGTTTTATACATATGTTCTATGTTTTAATATGTTACAATAAAATTGTATGTTTTATACCTTGATTTGGGTTGTTTTGGTACCTACATATTCTCTATCTAATTCTGTTATTATTCAATAATCTGTTTGGCGGATGTGATGTTATAGTTGATGGTTTTCTGGTCCTCCATGGCACCACCCTGTGGAGTTCCACTGCAAATGCCCTTATGAAATGGCTTGAGGTGTTGGGCAGGTATCAAGAAAACAAAGTTTTAAAAATGTAATTTGGTGGAGAGCAATGATTTTAAACTCCTTGCTCTCCACCAAATTACATTTTTATGGTTTCACTATTAATAGTGAAACCATAAAAATGCAAAATACCTGGGGGGATATCCTTAACTTTTTTTTTTTTTGCTCTTTAATTTCCTATATATTTATATTTCTTATGTTTCCATGTCTGTGCATACACGCATATACCATACACTATACCAATTTTACCAGATATTATACTATATTGTAACAATACTTATTTAATTTTATTTTATTTAAACTTTGTGAACCATATTAAGAAGTTTTTTGTAACGTTTTATATCAACATTTATGTTTTACTAGTGATGATTATATGATTTTTATGATTGTCACTGGTTTCAATGGTTTTATTTGTACATATATATATATATATATATATACACACAGTTGCAAGAAAAAGTATGTGAACCCCTTGGGAATACGTGGAGTTTTGCATGAATTGGGCATAAAATGTGCTCTGAACGTCATGTAATTCACAACAATAGAAGAACACAGTCTGCTGAACATAATACTACACAAATATTAGATGTTGCCATGGTTTAATTGCACATAACATGTAAACATTCACAGTGCAGGGAGGAAAAAGTATGTGAACCTTTGGACTTAATAACTGGTTGACCCTCCTTTGGCAGCAATAACCTCAACCAAACGTTTCCTGTAGTTGCAGATCAGACCTGCACAATGATCTGGAGTCATTTTGGACCACTCCTCTTCACAAAACTGTTTCAGTGTAGCAATATTCTTGGGATGTCTGGTGTGAATTGCTCTCTTAAGGCCATACCACAGCATTTCAATCGGGTTGAGGTCAGGACTCTGACTGGGCCACTCCAGAAGGCGTATTCTGTGCTGTTGCAGCCATTGTTTTGTTGAATTACTTGTATGCTTTGGGTCATTGTCCTGTTGCATCACCCATCCTCTGCGGAGCTTCAGTTGGCGGACAGATGGTTGTACGTTTTCCTGCAAAATGTCTTGATAAACTCTGGAATTCATTTTCCCATCAATGACAACAATCCGTCCAGGCCCTGGGGCAGTAAAGCAGCCCCAAACCATGATGCTCCCTCCGCCATGTTTTACAGTGGGGATGAGGTTTTGATGTTGGTGTGCTGTGCCTTTTTTTCTCCACACATAGTGTTGTGTGTTCTTCCCAAACAACTCAATCTTGGTTTTATCTGTCCACAGTATATTTTGCCAGTAGTGCTGTGGAACATCCAGGTGCTCTTTTGAAAACTTCAAACGTGCTGCAATATTCTTTTTGGACAGCAATGGCTTCCTCCTTGGTGTCCTCCCATGTACTCCATTCTTGTTTAATGTTTTCCTTATTGTAGATGTGTCAACAAAAATGTTAGCATGTGCCAGAGATTTCTGTAGGTCTTTAGCTGACACTCTGGGATTCTTCTTTACCTCATGCAGCATTCTGCGCTGTGCTCTTGCAGTCATTTTTACAGGACGACCACGCCTAGGGAGAGTAGCAACAGTGCTAAACTTTCTCCATTTGTAGACAGTCTGTCTTACCGTGGACACATGAACATCAAGGCTTTTGGAGATACTTTTGTAACCCTTTCCAGCTTCATGCAAGTCAACAATTCTTGATCGTAGATCTTCTGAGAGCTCTTTTCTGCGAGGCATGGTTCACACCAGACAGTGCTTCTTGAAACCAGTAAACCCAAAACAGGTGTGTGTTTTTTAAGGGCAGGACAGCCGTCAGCAACACATCCACTGTTATTACACTGATTGGAGTCAAGGTTGGCTCACTCTTGGCTCCAATTAGCTCTGGGAGAAGTCATTAAGCTAGGGCCTCACATACTTTTTACTCCCTGCACTGTGAATGTTTACATGTTATGTGCAATTAAACCATGGCAACATCTAATGTTTGTTTAGTATTATGTTCAGCAGACTGTGTTCTTCTATTGCTGTGACTTAGATGACGTTCAGAGCACATTTTATGCCCAATTCATGCAAAACTCCACGTAATCCCAAGGGGTTCACATACTTTTTCTTGCAGCTGTATATATATATATGTGTATATATTTTTATAGACCTTTCGTGTTTACTTACACTATGTCGATTGCCCCTGGGACTCCTCCACCTGCACAGGGGAGTGTCCAGGATGGCCCATGTGACCTTTGGTTTAACTAGTAGTGAGCATATAAAAGAGGGAGCAGACATTTGGTCAGTTGGCTCTGAGGAAGAGGCAAGTCCTCGAAACGCGTCAGCCTTTTGGATGTCTAAACTCCCTATTGCGGACTGTTACTCAGCGCGGTGTTGACCCAGCTGTTCTTTTATGATGTGCCTTGACTATATTGTCGTTTGTGAGTACAACACCTACTTTATTTTTTATTAAACATTTTTTATGGTAATGCACTAGGCCTGTGCGCCCTCTCTTTGTTCTTTCCCCATTCAGTATATTTGGATTCCCCCGGTCCATTTGAGGGCAGCAAAGTTGGCATGTTCCAGGACATTCTTAATGTGGTTGTAGCTTGCATCGAGTCCATCCCCAAGTGCAGGAGCATTTGTGTTTGCTGGTTCTTTGATATCCTTAACTTGCCTGTGAAGTAACACATCTGTACAGAATATACAACCTACTACAGCAAAAACGGACATCTACAAAACAAAAATGTTTAAATTGCCAGAAAATGACACCCCCTGTCTACTTTGTTCTGTTTATAAACAAATGGCATGGCTTCGCTTTCAAACCTTCCAGATGAGGGTTTGACATTATGCTAATTGGGACCCGACTCATAAGAAAACAAGTGGGGCTTTCCCTAAAAATACATACCCCAGCTCCCAAATTCTCCATTCTTATACAAGCATGCAGCCTGGCACCTGTGGGTGGATGGCAAGATATTTACATTTCCCATAAAACATATGTATTACAATAATGATATTTTTGTATTTCAACTAATACAGATTTTACTATAAAGCTGGCCAAAACTTGGTCAAGTCCTCTAATATTCCGGTGTTCATTATTCAGCAGTGTAATGGCCAAATCTGACCAATATGGACAATAAAAGCTCTTGCAAAATATCTGAGTATTGTAGTAGGCTCTAAAAGACATTGGGAAAGGAGGGCGCACCAACCTAGTGCAGTATCTTAAGGATCTTTATTATAAAATAAGTAGAGGTAACTACGCACAAGCATAAAAGAGAAAAGCGCTCTTCAAACCACACAACCGTGGCTTGCTACAACAGTCTTCCAGACCTAGGGGGGACCTCACCGAGGTCCCTGAAGGCTGACGTGCTTCAAAGGATGTCCTTCTTCTTAGATGTCCCTGTGGGGGCTCGATGAGGCTCTGAGGAAGAAAATCATCCTTCGAAACACGTCAGCATTCAGGGACCCCAGTGAGGTCCCCCCTAGATCTGGAAGACTGTTGTATCTGGCCACTTTTGTGTGGCTCGAAGTGCACTTTTCTCTTTGATGCTTGTTAGTAGTAACTCTACTTATTTTAAAATAAAGATCCTTAAGCACTAGGTTTGTGCACCCTCTTTTCCCCTTTTCTTGTTGTAGTGACTATGGGACATCTCCAGTCCTTGAGGGCAGCAAGACCATTTGTGAATACTTGCTTCTACACTGAACCAAGACTTATACGCAGAAGAATTTTTGTTTTGTCTAAAAGAGATTGTACAGTATGACATAGTTACATTGATCCCTCCATATCTTCCATCCCAGGCCTTCAACCTCAAGGTAGACATCTGTGAGCATGAAGAGTTGTAAGTGGCCTATTCATTGTCTAATTAGCAAAGCAGGTCTAAAAAATCCTTTCTTGATCTGGGCACCTTGAAAGAGTAATTATATTTTATTTTTTACATCCACTATAAAATACACTTGTTGGCAGGTGCAATTTGGCCTCCATCCAGTAGATGGTGTTGTGACATTATACAGATGGAGCTGAATCTTTAGAGGAAAATTGTTCTCTGAAAGTTTCCATAGTCATCTCAGATGTTGCAGCTGTCTGGTTGGAACCTCTGATGACCTCTGGCAACCATCTTGGCGTGGGACTCTATAAATTGGGGCTCCCATGTCATTGCCTTGAGCAAATGGATAGAGGAGGAGAGAGTCAGGGAAAGTTATATGCATAGGGGGAGGTTCCTGATTAAGTAGTCAGTACAGACAGTCAAATACCGTGGCCAGCAACTTGGGAATCTCTTAAGCAACATAGTGCTGTTGCTTTATACGCCACAGTTCACCCCCCATATAGCAGAAGCCATCCTCTGGTATACAGGTTAAGCCTGGAACACTGCCACTGTGCCATTGCCGAGTGATATACTGCTGCAATACTCTGCCTTAAAGGTTATTACTTGAATAACAGTGCCTATTACTATCTGTGTTACACCTTTGCTGTAATGTCAGCTGCAAGATGTTAAAACCAACACAAGATAGCAGTGTCCTGCAACTCGGTGACACACTGTCTGGTAAAAGCTTTATGAATCTTATAGGCTGAACTGCAGGACTTTGTTAGAAGGCTGCTAATTGGGGGGACTACACTTTTACCAAAAGAGCTGGCGTTTGGGTAGAGGCATATAAATGTGGAAGCCCAGGAAGTGAGAGGGGAGAGAGCTGGAGAGAAGAAGCAGAGAGAGCATTGTGCTGACTGCTGCTGAACTGGACCAGGTCACAGATCCAGAGAGAAGAGAGGCAAGAAGGAGTTGCTGACCACACTGACCATCAGCCTTGCCACCCTGATCAGCGATACAGTCTGCTAGCAGGTGACCTGGAGTGTGGTGACTGGACAGGATGCTGCAAGTGAGGCCGGAGAACCTGTGGGGGCCCCCATCCACTGACAGACAGACACAGCCAGAATGACCTGTAAGCCACAGATTGGGTGAGAGAGTCCCATACACTAGTTAAGCAAGAGAACACTGACAATCTCCTCATACCTGCTATTTTACTTGCACACAGTTGTGGACAATGCATTCAGTTAACATGTGTTGTGGCCTAGTTCCTATAGCCACTACTATTGAACACATTTGCAGCACAGTCCCATCATCATAGCTGACCACAGTGCACACCTTTGCAGGTTAGATCACATCAGTGCTCCCTTAACCATTGGCCTACCTTGCTAAAGGAACTCTTACCATCATTGCCATTACTTACTGCAGCCCAGAGTGGAGCTGTCCCCACCAACAAGCCTTATTGCCAGTTTGACTCCTTATTTGCCTAAAGCTGCCGTTTTCTCAGTGCATTAGAGGGGACAACACCCAAGTCAAGTGCCACTGAAAGGGAAAGTACTTGTCTTCTTCCCTTTGTGTTGATCCTGTTACCTACATTGTAGCAAACTAGCTCATCAGAGTTGGACGCAGCGTTCCCCTTTTCCTTTTCTTTTAGTGGAAGTATTCCTCAGCCTTCATTCCCTACCCCCTCCCTTCCTGAGAGGCAAATGTTCTCTCCTGACAGATGGTGTGGGTCAACCAGGTTAAGACATCCTGAGTCCAGGTGCCAGGCAGTCTGCTGAAGTGTAACCTTCGTCACCCAAAACTGTGTAGGCCCACACATCATAAAACTGGCCAGCAATTAATTGAACATTCCTCAGGTCAACTGTATGTTTCATATCATGGAGTATGAAGCTGTTAGTTTTAACTCAGAGTCCCACTGACTCCTCCCAAAACAGCGTAGTCAGAGCAACCCCCTTTTCAGAGGGATTTTTAAAAAAAGGACAGGCTGGCAAGCCTGTTAGAGCTTAACACACATCTCCTGAGTTTAACATCGTAACAGAGGAGATCAAAGACCCTTCCTGCTCTGCACTTGGATCTGCTTACAAACCAAGGCATATTGGCAAGTAACTGAACTCTTTAATTTCCTTCCTATTATCTCTTTGCTGTACCTTTTTATATCCATATATATATATAGTTTTATTTTCTTTGTAAATATTTACTGCACCTGTTTGACTCTTTTAGTAATAAATCGTTCTTTCTGAAAGTGTTAAACTGTTTCTAAGCGCTTACTTGCAATTCACGAATTCCTGCCTTTGAAGAGACGCTACTGTGTTTGTTTAATCCTCTGCCCAATTGGCCTGCGGTGACCATATTGGACAGGCGACTTTTCAATCATTATAGTGTATATTTGATAACTGGAGTTTCCCAGTCTCCGACAAAAGTGGTGGTGGCAGTAGAGGGTTAGTTGCGTAATTAACCCGACCCAGTAACAAGCGCATTCAGGCTGCAGGCACCGATTGTGGCCCATTAGCTGGACAATCGCGGTGCAGGGTGCAGCTGGGTGTGGCCTTGTTACGCGCGTCACACCGCGGTGTTAGATCCGCCGGTCCTTCGGTCAGGTCTGGGGTCTGACGCCGCGGGCAGGACGTATTACTGTTAGTCGCGGTCGTGCGATTGTCGCATGTTGGTGGCGGTGACCGTGCGATCGTGACATATTGTTGGCAGCGTACATGGGATAATTGCATTAAGAGCTTCAGTGCAGTGTTTAAAATTGGCTCTGCACTGAAGGATTGTAACCTTTGTGGAAACAGTCCTTAGAACAAGTGGTGCATATTATATTTTTCTCTTTTATCTCTGCTTGCAATTATGCCTGGTGTAGCAGATTACGAGAAAATGAGCAAAGGTGATTTGAAAGCTGAATGTGCCTCACGAGGATTGGACATCGGTCGCAAAACTCGTGAAGATTTGATTAGTGATCTAGTGGAGTAGTGTAACGCAAGTGGTTCAGGTCCATGCAGAAGGGACCTGGGGACTCTTACACGGATGTGGCAAGTCGCTTACGCACCACATTCTGACAGTGGACTAAGGGACTGAAAGCTAATTCTTATGAATCTTTGGAGGATCTCATGATCCGAGATCAACTCTTGCACATTTGCCCAGCAGACGTCAGACAGTTCGTCTTGGAGAGGAAGCCAGCATCTACTAAAGCTGCAGCAGACCTGGCAGATACCTTCGTCCACATGCGAGTGTCTGACCCCCGCAAGTCTCCTCCAAACAGCTGGAAAGGGGGGAAATCGTCCCTAGCAACCTCGCCTACTTCGGTGAGTCAAGCTTCACCTCCGCTCAACCCTGCAGTGCTTGGAGCCAAGCCATTCCTGCCTGACACCAGCAGATGTTTCACCTGTGGGAAAGCCGGACATCTCAGGACGCAGTGTCCTGAGCAGAAGCAGACTACATCATCTGGCCAGCCGGCCAGCAACTCTTCTTCTGTGCTGTTCGTTCGCAGGAAGATGCGGGTAACCCCCGCCAACTTGCAGCCTGTTACCGTGGGTAACCGGTCTGCAACTGGTTTCCGGGACACCGGGGCAGAAGTCACCTTGATCCGGCCAGAGCTGATTGAGCCACAGAACCTCATCCCAGGAAAGTTCCTGACCCTCACAGGAGTTGGGGGGACCCGTTCACGCATACCCTGTGCAAAGGTATACCTAGATTGGGGTGCGGGGAGGGGGATGAGAGAGGTGGGGGTCTCAGGTGAACTGCCCACATCTGTTTTGTTGGGTGCTGACCTAGGCACTCTTGTTTCGTATTATGCCCCTGCTGAGAATACCCGGAATGGCCTCCTGGAACTCTCTGGACAAGCCAAGGTACTGGGGACAGATATTGGGGTAATGTCTGGGCCACCGGTGGATGGACAAAGAGAGGGGGCTGGGAATGGTGTGGGGCTACAGGATTCTCCATTAGCTGGAGAACAAGAAGAAATCCCCTTGCCTGGGGAGGTATTGAACTCATGTGTCATTGATATTATGAACGTGACTGTTGATAATGGGTGTAATGACAATGGGGATGATATTAACAATGTCAGCAACATTGATGGTAATGTCAGTAATGTCGTTGAGAATGTCAGTATTGTTGATGGTATGGTTGGTAATGCTAACAATGATTGTGATATTCATGATGAGACAAATGATGTATTTTCACTGTTGGGGGTCACCCACAGTGCTGTGATGGGGGGAGAGGTACAGTCTCTGGGGGCTGAGTAAAGGGATGGTCTGGATAGGCCTGTCTCTTGCCCAGGCTCAAAAGATTGTGCCTTGATAAGTGCCCAGCCGCTGGCCTTGCATAGGACTAGGCAGCCGGCTGGGACTTGTAGTTCTAAACCTCAGGCAGCACTGAAAAGCGATTCCCAAAGGAACTTCAGAAGTCCGCTAGCTGTGAGTTGCCATGCTAAGAAAGGCACACCACAGCTGGCTGGGACTTGTAGTTCCACACTTCAGGTAGCCCTGAAAAGTGAGTCCCAAAGGACCTTCAGAGGTAAGCTAACTGAGATTTGTAGTCCCACAGGGAAGGCAGCTCTGGAAAGTCATTCATATGGAGATTTCAGCTTGTGTCCAGGGCTGAGCCCCCCTGCTGGGAAGGGTAAACAAAAGCCTGACAAGAAGAATGGCCTACCCCCAGGGGGGTGGAAGCCTGAAAACCTGTCAGTTAATCTCACTTGTCAAGGTGTATCCACAGGCAGACAGACAGATATCATAGGCAGGGGCAGCGTGCCTGGATTACGAGTGGAAGGAGGGTTGATGCTTGGGTTACAGAGGAAGGGCTGCAGGGCCCAGACCCAATCACCCTTCCTTGGCACTCGGGTTCCAGAGCTGCTGGCCAGGCCTCTGATAAATGGTGTCTGGATTCAGAAGGTGCAGGCTGACTGGGCCATAGAGACAAAGGGAATGGCGCCGTCAGGAATCCAGGGGTCAGCTAGAGTCTGGGCATTCCTGATGGTCGCGGTCCTCAAGCAGGATATGATGACCAGGCTTTCTGAGGACCTTGGAAACCTGAACGCCAGCCCTGTGGGTGTGGCCTGCCCCATGCCCAGGAGCCATGAGGTAATGGAGCATCCAGAAGGTGCCTGCTGTTTTGCCATCATGGACCTGAGCAAGGAGCATGGGCCACCATCTCTAACCCAGCAAGCTCAAGACGAGCCAGCCTTCACTACCCCATGTGGCTTGCCTGAATCCACAGGAAAGCTAGTTGGGGTTGAGAACGCGCTGACCGCCTCTCCAGTGGCCAGGAATGGCCCGCAATGCGGAGTGGAACTGGGTGCAGTTGCCCACTTGACGGGCCTGGCCCTGTCTGGGAAGAGCCACCTGGGCCCCTGTCACTAGTCCGGAACCAACCGCCCATGCCTAGTCTGACAGTGGAGAAGGGTAACTGTCAGAGGGGCATGTCAGTGGTTCAGTTTGGGAACAAACCGGTAAGAAGAGACCCCCAGAAGTCTGGGCAGGGGGCGACTGAGGCAGTTGAGGCCTGGTCGGCTCCCCAGGCCAAAAAGCAGGTTACGTCAGTCGCGGGTACAGCTGGCTACGGTAAGACGCCTGGATGCGATGATCATGGCTCAGCTGGACCTGTGACTGACCTAGCAGACAGGAAACTGGAGGAACTGGTGTCCTGGATGCTAGCAGGTAATGAGGACTGTCCATCTTGGATGAAGGTACCTGTGGACCCCACTGGGAGGTGAGGTCCAGAATTCGCCTATCCAGTTCCGGTGCCCACAGGCGCTACTACCTTCAGGCCAGATGTAATCCTAAGCCTGAGGAAGAAGATAGGAGAGGGAAATCTCCTTCTCTACCTCGACAAGAAGCTACATAATAATATGTTAGCAAATGACACCCCTGAGCCGAAGTGTTTTGTGAACAGGTGGGCACCCCGGCAGTTGCCACGGGATTCGGATAGCCACAGCCGACTGGTACCCACCCGTGACCACTCACTTGGTTGGCCCAGCAGTGTTGCTGGGGAGAACGGCTTCCTATTCAAACGGAATTCGGTTCTCCCGCAGTACAGCGGTACCAGGATGACCCAAGAGGAACCTCTGGACAGAGGTCGGTTGCGTCAGGACGGAACTTGTAGTTCCCTCCCTGGCAACCACCTGAGGGGGAGGTGTAGCAAACTAGCTCATCAGAGTTGGACGAGGAGTTCCCCTTTCCCTTTTCTTTTAGTGGAAGTATTCCTCAGCCCTCATTCCCTACCCCCTCCCTTCCTGAGAGGCAAACGTTATCTCCTGACAGATGGTGTGGGTCAACCAGGTTAAGACATCCTGAGTCCAGGTGCCAGGCAGTCTGCTGAAGTGTAACCTTCGTCACCTAAAACTGTGTAGGCCCACACATCATAAAACTGACCAGCAATTAATTGAACATTCCTCAGGTCAACTGTATGTTTCATATCATGGAGTATGAAGCTGCTAGTTTTAACTCAGAGTCCCACTGACTCCTCCCAAAACAGCGTAGTCAGAGCAACCCCCCTTTCAGAGGGATTTTTAAAAAAAAGACAGGCTGGCAAGCCTGTTAGAGCTTAACACACATCTCCTGAGTTTAACATCGTAACAGAGGAGATCAAAGACCCTTCCTGCTCTGCACTTGGATCTGCTTACAAACCAAGGCATATTGGCAAGTAACTGAACTCTTTAATTTCCTTCCTATTATCTCTTTGCTGTACCTTTTTTATATGCATATATATATATATATATATATATATATAGTTACATTTTATTTGTAAATATTTACTGCACCTGTTTGACTCTTTTAGTAATAAATCGTTCTTTCTGAAAGTGTTAAACTGTTTCTAAGCGCTTACTTGCAATTCACGAATTCCTGCCTTTGAAGAGACGCTACTGTGTTTGTTTAATCCTCTGCCCAATCGGCCTGCGGTGACCGTATTGGACAGGCGACTTTTCAATCATTATAGTGTATATTTGACAACGGGAGGTTCCCAGTCTCCGACAAAAGTGGTGGTGGCAGTAGAGGGTTAGTTGCGTAATTAACCCGACCCAGTAACAAGCGCATTCAGGCTGCAGGCACCGATTGTGGCCCATTAGCTGGACAATCGCAGTGCAGGGTGCAGCTGGGTGTGGCCTTTTTACGCGTGTCACACCGCGGTGTTAGATCGGCCGGTCCTTCGGTCACGAGTTTGGTGAGAAGGTCTGGGGTCTGACGCCACAGGCGGGACGTAATACTGTTAGTCGCGGTCATGCGATTGTCGCATGTTGGTGGCAGCGACCGTGCAATCGTGACATACATCACTTCCTACTTGTGCACCAACTGGGCCCCAGCGAATGCGCAGAAGAGTCCTCACTGCATTTGAAGGGACATTGACTACCTTGGTCAAAGATCTTTTTTATATCCGATTTACACCTTGCCACCAGATTCTGAGAGCCCAAAGTGAGCTAGTTCTCTTGCTAGTTGTCATTGCTCACTGGGGTTGACACCACCTCCAATTGTAGGTATTGAGTTAACTTCTGAAAATCAGGCCTGCTAACACTTATTGAGATTCTGCTGAATGTGTTCTTTCTTTGCTTAGAGTTGCTAAGAGTATTCATTGCCATTCCACGTACCTATACCATTTTGTACTGTTTAACCAAGCTTAATATAATATAATAAGTGTGTGTGTGTGTGTGTGTGTGTGTGTTCTGGTAGTAATTTGCTCTGGTCAAAAGAATCGCGTGGTGTCAGCAGGGGCTGGGCTTTCAGAAAGGGGACAAAAATGACAGGGAGCCCGAAAATAACGCAGCGATTTCTAAGGGGGTAGTGCTACATCTGCAAATACCTCTGTTAACCTAATGACAGATAATTTACACTTTCCGTTGTGATCTCTCCCAGACCTGGTACCCCTACCCCTGCCCCAGGCCCTGCCTCCACACCTCTTTCCACACGAATCCTGTACTTGGCTACTTGATTTAAAGAGGTTGCCTAAAGGTTAAACTAAAGTCCTGTAGTCAAAACATGCCAAGAGGAGTTTTCTGGTAGAAGACACATGTGAAGTCTTTTACCCAATATCTTTTCCTGCATTCCCCTAGCACTCTTTGGTTTGTCTATGTACAATGCACAGCACGTGTGCAGGAATTACATAATCAGTGGTTGTCCAATAGCCGAAGAGGAGCATTTTAGAAGAAAACAAGGTGGCAGTGGCAGATGGGGCCATAATGTGCATGTTGATTTAAGATTAGGGTTTCGGCTAGGGTAACCTTCAGAGAGTTAAAGCTGAACTCTGGGATAAGCAAACATTGTTTAAATACTAATGAGTAATGTGTATTTTACTAGAATATTTTTGTGCTGTACAGATTTTTTTTCCAGATCTGTGTGGTAATCCAGTGTGAAACTGGAGCTTCCTGTAATAAAGACCAGTCATTGCTGCTCTTCCTCCTTGTGTAGGGTGACTGGTCTTGTTTCCATCCCTCTTGCAGTTGTCCACAAGCAGCCAGTAGGGGGTGGGTCTGCACTTATTATCAGGTAATCAATTCCCACTCCACAGATGCATATGTTCTGAGATTTGACACCTGTGGCCTCCAAAAGGTATTTATATAGTCTGCTGTCTCCTGCCCACGATTGCGCAGTAGAGCACTATTGACATCTATGGGGCCCATTCCCTGCGTCTCCAGCCAGGAAAATTAGTAGTCACATTTAAAGGCTAGAGACATGTATTATGAATTATTGGTGTGGGTCCAAGCAGCAGTTCTTCCCTATTCAGCCCGTTGCCTTATTGTGCCTTTCTGAAACTTTGTATTTGAAGGGGGCTTCAATACCACTCCACAGAAACACATGTCATCTGGTTGTTCAAGCACTGGAATGGGGGGCAGAATGTGTGCATGTATACCCCATACTCCAAATTTCAGTTTTTAAGAGTCTTCCAAGGAGCGCATTTACAAGTATACTTTAATAAAAGAAAAACACTACTGCTGCTACTAAGGTTATCTATAAGTATGAGATGGTAGACACAACATCTGTGGAAGTATCTGTGATTCTCATCACAATTTTTTCAGCCAAAGGAGTAATAGCAATCTTTTAGGAACATTAATTTGGAGCAATTATATCTTACTCTTAGATCAGCTGTGCAGGAATAGCAGAGGACAAAGTGTACCTACGCAAAAACACATTTTTCTGACCATATTTACATAGATCCAATCGCGGACAAAATCATGTAGACTTCACCTCTGCAAAATCTCCAAGATACGACTGTTCCTAACCCCGGAAACCACTAAGCAATTTATTCACTCCCTTGTCATATCACGCCTCGACTACTGTAACTCCCTCATTGGCCTACCTCATTGCAGGCTATCCCCCCTCCAGTCTATCATGAACGCTGCTGCCAGACTCATCCTCC
Organism: Staurois parvus; assembly: GCF_062004578.1. Classification (NCBI taxonomy): domain Eukaryota; kingdom Metazoa; phylum Chordata; class Amphibia; order Anura; family Ranidae; genus Staurois; species Staurois parvus. The sequence continues at coordinate 944,478 of NW_028317990.1, read as the reverse complement.
TCACTAACCGCTCTGTATCCGCCACCCCTCTCTGCCAATCCTTCCACTGGCTCCCAGTTGCCCAACAGATAAAATTCAAAACTCTAACAATGACATAAAAAGCCATCCACAATACTGCCCCAATTTACATAACCGATCTTATCTCTAAATATCACCCAAACCGTACACTCCGCTCCTCGCAAGACCTCCTACTCTCTAGCTCCCTTATCTCCTCATCCCATGCTCCTCTCCAAGACTTCTCCAGGGTGTCACCCATCCTCTGGAACTCCCTACCCCAATCTATCAGACTATCACCTACTCTACTTGCCTTTCGGCGATGAAAACCTTTCTCTTCAGGGAAGCCTATCCCGCCCTCTGCTAATTCTGGAATCCTCTACTCTTCCAACCACTCCATCCCCCACAGTGACTTCCTACTGTACCATTCACCCCTCCCTCCTAGATTGTAAACTCCAAGGAGCAGGGCCCTTTAAATCCCTCTTGTATTGTTGCTGTATTATCTCCCACTATATTGTGAAGAGCTGAGCAAACTGTTGGCACTATATAAATCCTGTATAATAATAATAATACCCTTAGGAGGCAATCTGATATTCCATGAATCAACAATCTCTGGTGTTATTTGCTCTAAATGTTAATATCCAGTTATATTTTGTGTTTTCAGGAATACATCCAGCTCTTTTTTTTTAATACAATCTACTGAGCTGGCCAGAATTAGTTGAGGTAGTCTATTCCACATTTTCATTGCTTTTACTGTGAAGAACCTTTTTCTGTATGTGGAAGTTTTGGGCTTGTTCACACCATGGTGAAGAAACGTCAGGTTTTCTGCATCTGTTCTGTAAGGGCACAATAAAATCTAATTTTTTTTCTATGTGCCCTGCTCACACCATAACTCTAGTATTACATGCAGATTTTTTTCTGTGCAGAAATCTGCAACGTGTATAAAACTCATTCAAGCGTGCATGAAAACTGATGGAAAGTAATATCTCTGCAAGTGTAATCTGTGTGTCAGTTTCTATCAGTTTTTCCGTACGTATGATGTGAATGAGGTCTAATAATATCAAACTATGGTCATCTCACTCCTATGAGTAGCCAGTTTGGACTGACAGATCCCAAAATCTTACTCTATTTCCACTGTGATTTATCAATAGCCCTGTTGGCCTTGTGCCCCCCAATAGCCCTGTGCATATGCATCTTCTACAACTAAGCCACTAATATGCAGCTTTCATTGTCATAAGAGTGGGATTTTATTTTCCAACCTTTCTTCTGAAATTGCAAAGTTTGGAAGCTTTTATAGTTATATTTACAAATCCGTTTTGATTGCTTAAGACAATTTTTAAAAAATATTTTTCCAACAGTTTTGGTGCACTTTTGGGGGAATGCTATCTAAACAAGACACAGCAGTTTTTGATAGTGTGAAAGATTGGCAAATAAGAGAAAAATTGCTACTTCACAAAATATGGCTTAGTCGGCAGTATTAGGCATTCTTCATAATTTTTCATTTAAATTAAAAAAAAAAAAAATGTGATGCAAATTTATTCAAGCAGCATGGAAAAAAAATGTGGACATGTCTGATTAGGTATAATTTTAGCTCTTCGGCTCTTGTGTTAACACTAAGCTATGGCTTATTCTGTGTTCGTTAAAAGTAAAATTAATGGCAGGCAGGCAGCTTCTCATTTATAATTGCTTCATTATGCTGTTGCATACTCTAGACAATTATGACTTGCTGCTATTGTATGGGTAGAACGCATACAGAGACAAAGCAGAAATGTGTACGTAGGTCTCTATGTATAGTTATATAAACAACAAACTATGCACTTAATATGTGATATGATAATAAAAAAAACACAATGTATATTTTACAGTCATGGCCGAAATTGTTGGCACCCTTGATATTTCTCCAGGAAATCATGTATTTCTCACGAAACGTATTGCATTAACACATGTTTTGCTATACACATGTTTATTCCCTTTGTGTGTATTGGGACAAAACAAAAAAAGGGAGGAAAGAAAGCAAATTCGACATAATGTCACACAAACCTCCAAAAATGGGCTGGACAAAAGTATTGGCACCCTTTCACAACTGCGGATAAATAAGAATGTTACAAGCATGTGATGCTCCTGTAAACTCACCTGGGGCAAGTAACAGGTGTGGGCAATATAGAAATCACACCTGAAAGCAGATAAAAAGGAGAGACGTTCACTTAACCTTTGCATTGTGTGTCTGTCTGTGCCACACTAAGCATGGACAACAGAAAGAGGAGACGAGAACTGTCTGAGGACCTGAGAACCAAAATTGTGGCAAAATATCAACAATCTCAAGGTTACAAGTCCATCTCCAGAGAACTAGATTTGCCTTTGTCCACAGTGCGCAACATTATCAAGAAGTTTGCAACCCATGGCACTGTAGCTAATCTCCCTGGTCGTGGACGGATGAGGAAAATTGATGAAAGATTGCAACGCAGAATAGTCCGGATGGTGGATAAGCAGCCCCAAACATGTTCCAAAGACATTCAAGCTGTCCTGCAGGCTCAGGGAGCATCAGTGTCAGCGCGAACTATCCGTCGACATTTAAATGAAATGAAACGCTATGGCAGGAGACCCAGGAGGACCCCACTGCTGACACAGAGACATAAAAAAGCAAGACTACAGTTTGCCAAAATGTACTTGAGTAAGCCAAAAGCCTTCTGGGAAAACGTCTTGTGGACAGATGAGACCAAGATAGAGCTTTTCGGTAAAGCACATCATTCTACTGTTTACCGAAAACGGAATGAGGCCTACAAAGAACAAAACACAGTACCTACGGTAAAATATGGTGGAGGTTCAATGATGTTTTGGGGTTGTTTTGCTGCCTCTGGCACTGGGTGCCTTGACTGTGTGCAAGGCATCATGAAATCTGAGGATTACCAAAGGATTTTGGGTCGCACTGTAGGGCCCAGTGTCAGAAAGCTGGGTTTGCGTCCAAGATCCTGGGTCTTCCAGCAGGACAATGACCCCAAACATACGTCAAAAAGCACTCAGAAATGGATGGCAAAGAAGCGCTGGAGAGTTCTGAAGTGGCCAGCAATGAGCCCAGATCTAAATCCCATTGAACACCTGTGGAGAGATCTTAAAATTGCTGTTGGGAAAAGGTGTCCTTCCAATAAGAGAGACCTGGAGCTGTTTGCAAAGGAAGAGTGGTCCAAAATTCCGGGTGAGAGGTGTCAGAAGCTTATTGATGGTTATAGGAAGCGACTGATTTCAGTTATGTTTTCCAAAGGGTGTGCAACCAAATATTAAGTTAAGGGTGCCAATACTTTTGTCCAGCCCATTTTTGGGGTTTTGTGTGACATTATGTCATATTTGCTTTTCTGCCTCTGTTTTATATTTGTTCCAATACATACAAAGGGAATAAACATGTGTATAGCAAAACATGTGTTAATGCAATACCTTTTTTGTGTGAAATACTTGATTTTCAGGAAAAATATCAAGGGTGCCAACAATTTCGGCCATGACTGTATATACACATTCAGTGGTATGATTTGTTTTCACAATATGAGACTGCCCAATCAATATCTTTGCTAAGCCCCTGCTCTGGAAAAACAAAAAAAATTATCAGAGGGTATATTTTTGCAAATCGGAAAGATTTGCTCAAGGACATATTTCCACTTTCAGTCCAAGCTGCCCTGCCCCGGTTTTTGCACAGGGAAATATCTAGAAAGAGCTGGGAAGGAATAGACTGCCTACTTAAACAATATCATGGCAACTCAAGTCTGTACACATTGCTGCAGCCACAATGCTTCGCTTTACGTTGTGGCAAATGTGGCGTGTCTTGTTTGGCAGGTGGTACTGCGTGCCAAAAATGCCCATTGAAATCACGGGACCACGCTAGAACCATGTGCCAAATGCTTGGCAAGCAGTTGCAGCATGGTATCTCAATATGAAATCTCCCTTGGAATCAGGGAAACACATTCAGGAAGTAGCATTATTGCCTCCTTTACACCTGCAACCCAGAGCTCAACAATCTTTGAACAACAGTCTACTACAGACGGGCAGTAGAGTCCTTTTTACCTTTGTCTTGAGGATGGAAATATGTTCTTTGCTGGATTACAAGATGAAAATGAAGTAAAAAAAAAAACAACGAATGCAGCCACCTTCTTTTGTTTTTGTTTTTTTTTTCTTGGGCTTAACTTATGTTGTTGAAAATACAACTGGAGGTGTGAATAGATTGGACAGACCCAGGAAGTCCTGCCACTGAACTATCCAATTGATATTCGAAAAAAGGAATTTTTTCAGCCCCACCAATAGCTCAATTTTATTTTTGGGTGGACTGCTCTTCTATAACATAAGCACATGTAGATGACTAACGATTATTTCAATATCTACTTATAGCTGAACTCCAGGTATGGTCTTTATTGCTTAGTTAGGTCCAGTTATGACCAACATAGGTATGTATGCTTCATGCCTGAGACACCATTTTGGAAGATGACAATCACTGTAGTATTCAGCACTTGTACGCCGAGTGTGTTCTCCTTTGCATAGTGACCACAAGGGTTTGTTTGCTTGGCACTGTTTCCAATCTTCAGGTCCTCTACCAAGTGGTTTCCCTTCTGCATAGTGACCACAGGGTCTTGCTGACTTGCCACTGCATCCATTCACAGAACACCTTGTATTCCATAAATAAATATAAAGTTATCTCTGGACAAGGTGGAGATCATGACTTTGCTGCCCTGGCCCTCCACCTCATCCAATTAGAGAACACCTTGTGTTCATAAAAAAAAAAATTACAAGGCTTCCTTTACCTATTGCTAGTGATATTGAAAAAAGGCAAACTGCCTAGCTTAGCATCCCTTCTATAACCCTACTTGGAAAAAAAACTATAACAATTACTGATATAATGATAATAATATAATTCCTGTACCATTTAGAACAGTTGTTGCTCATGTACTGTTTGCAGCCAGACTCACTTTGACTAATGGAAATATTCTGATATTCCAGCTATTTTGGTGTGTGTATGTATATGTACTGTGCGTGTGTGTGTGTGTATATATATATATCTATATATATATATATATCTATATACAGTCATGGCCGAAATTGTTGGCACCCTTGATATTTCTCCAGGAAATCATGTATTTCTCACGAAACGTATTGCATTAACACATGTTTTGCTATACACATGTTTATTCCCTTTGTGTGTATTGGGACAAAACAAAAAAAGGGAGGAAAGAAAGCAAATTCGACATAATGTCACACAAACCTCCAAAAATGGGCTGGACAAAAGTATTGGCACCCTTTCACAACTGCGGATAAATAAGAATGTTACAAGCATGTGATGCTCCTGTAAACTCACCTGGGGCAAGTAACAGGTGTGGGCAATATAGAAATCACACCTGAAAGCAGATAAAAAGGAGAGACGTTCACTTAACCTTTGCATTGTGTGTCTGTCTGTGCCACACTAAGCATGGACAACAGAAAGAGGAGACGAGAACTGTCTGAGGACCTGAGAACCAAAATTGTGGCAAAATATCAACAATCTCAAGGTTACAAGTCCATCTCCAGAGAACTAGATTTGCCTTTGTCCACAGTGCGCAACATTATCAAGAAGTTTGCAACCCATGGCACTGTAGCTAATCTCCCTGGTCGTGGACGGATGAGGAAAATTGATGAAAGATTGCAACGCAGAATAGTCCGGATGGTGGATAAGCAGCCCCAAACATGTTCCAAAGACATTCAAGCTGTCCTGCAGGCTCAGGGAGCATCAGTGTCAGCGCGAACTATCCGTCGACATTTAAATGAAATGAAACGCTATGGCAGGAGACCCAGGAGGACCCCACTGCTGACACAGAGACATAAAAAAGCAAGACTACAGTTTGCCAAAATGTACTTGAGTAAGCCAAAAGCCTTCTGGGAAAACGTCTTGTGGACAGATGAGACCAAGATAGAGCTTTTCGGTAAAGCACATCATTCTACTGTTTACCGAAAACGGAATGAGGCCTACAAAGAACAAAACACAGTACCTACGGTAAAATATGGTGGAGGTTCAATGATGTTTTGGGGTTGTTTTGCTGCCTCTGGCACTGGGTGCCTTGACTGTGTGCAAGGCATCATGAAATCTGAGGATTACCAAAGGATTTTGGGTCGCACTGTAGGGCCCAGTGTCAGAAAGCTGGGTTTGCGTCCAAGATCCTGGGTCTTCCAGCAGGACAATGACCCCAAACATACGTCAAAAAGCACTCAGAAATGGATGGCAAAGAAGCGCTGGAGAGTTCTGAAGTGGCCAGCAATGAGCCCAGATCTAAATCCCATTGAACACCTGTGGAGAGATCTTAAAATTGCTGTTGGGAAAAGGTGTCCTTCCAATAAGAGAGACCTGGAGCTGTTTGCAAAGGAAGAGTGGTCCAAAATTCCGGGTGAGAGGTGTCAGAAGCTTATTGATGGTTATAGGAAGCGACTGATTTCAGTTATGTTTTCCAAAGGGTGTGCAACCAAATATTAAGTTAAGGGTGCCAATACTTTTGTCCAGCCCATTTTTGGGGTTTTGTGTGACATTATGTCATATTTGCTTTTCTGCCTCTGTTTTATATTTGTTCCAATACATACAAAGGGAATAAACATGTGTATAGCAAAACATGTGTTAATGCAATACCTTTTTTGTGTGAAATACTTGATTTTCAGGAAAAATATCAAGGGTGCCAACAATTTCGGCCATGACTGTATATATATATATATATATATATATATATATATATATATATATATATATATATATATATATATATATATATATATATATATATATAATCAGTTCAAGGCCAATACAAACTTATGCTAGCGTTTAAAAAAACGATAAACTTTTTAAATGTATACACCAATGGTATATATGGTTAACACATTCTAAAGCAGGTAGCTATTTAAAAGAGCTTACTCAAAAATGATGCTTTATAAGATTTTTCCTTTAAATAATCTTTCTCAGCCATTCGGAAATACTGATAAACAGAGTTATGCTTCACCTTCTGATTACCTTTTGTTATGGCAACAAATATATATTTTTTTTTACAACTCCTGTTACAGTCCGAGCCCATGTTGGGTAATAGAATAATTTCTACAATATGTCTGTATTACAGTTGCAAGAAAAAGTATGTGAACCCCTTGGGATTACAAGGAGTTTTGCATGAATTGGGCATAAAATGTGCTCTGAACGTCATCTAAGTCACAACAATAGAAGAACACAGTCTGCTGAACATAATACTACACAAACATTAGATGTTGCCATGGTTTAATTGCAGATAATATGTAAACATTCACAGTGCAGGGAGGAAAAAGTATGAACCTTTGGACTTAATAACTGGTTGACCCTCCTTTTGGCAGCAAAATCCTCAACCAAACGTTTCCTGTAGTTGCAGATCAGACCTGCACAACGATCTGGAGTAATTTTGGACCACTCCTCTTCACAAAACTGTTTCAGTGTAGCAATATTCTTGGGATGTCTGGTGTGAATCGCTCTCTTAAGGTCATGCCACAGCATTTCAATCGGGTTGAGGTCAGAACTCTGACTGGGCCACTCCAGAAGGCGTATTCTGTGCTGTTGCAGCCATTGTTTTGTTGAATTACTTGTATGCTTTGGGTCATTGTCCTGTTGCATCACCCATCCTCTGCAGAGGTTCAGTTGGCGGACAGATGGTCATACGTTTTCCTGCAAAATGTCTTGATAAACTCTGGAATTCATTTTCCCATCAATGACAACAATCCGTCCAGGCCCTGAGGCAGCAAAGCAGCCCCAAGCCATGATGCTCCCTCTGCCATGTTTTACAGTGGGGATGAGGTTTTGATGTTGGTGTGCTGTGCCTTTTTTTCTCCACACATAGTGTTGTGTGTTCTTCCCAAACAACTCAATTTTGGTTTCATCTGTCCACAGTATATTTTGCCAGTAGTGCTGTGGAACATCCAGGTGTTCTTTTGCAAAGTTCAAATGTGCTGCAATATTCTTTTTGGACAGCAATGGCTTCCTCCGTGGTGTCCTCCCATGTACCCCATTCTTGTTTAATGTTTTCCTTATTGTAGATGTGTCAACAAAAATGTTAGCATGTGCCAGAGATTTCTGTAGGTCTTTAGCTGACACTCTGGGATTCTTCTTTACCTCATGCAGCATTCTGCTCTGTGCTCTTGCAGTCATTTTTACAGGACGACCACGCCTAGGGAGAGTAGCAACAGTGCTAAACTTTCTCCATTTGTAGACAGTCTGTCTTACCGTGGACACATGAACATCAAGGCTTTTGGAGATACTTTTGTAACCCTTTCCAGCTTCATGCAAGTCAACAATTCTTGATCGTAGGTCTTCTGAGAGCTCTTTTCTGCGAGGCATGGTTCACATCAGACAGTGCTTCTTGAAACCAGTAAACCCAAAACAGGTGTGTGTTTTTTAAGGGCAGGACAGCTGTCAACAACACATCCAATATCTTCACACTGATTGGAGTCAAGGTTGGCTCAATCCTGGCTCCAATTAGCTCTGGGAGAAGTCATTAAGCTAGGGCCTCACATACTTTTTCCTCCCTGCACTGTGAATGTTTACATGTTATGTGCAATTAAACCATGGCAACATCTAATGTTTGTGTAGTATTATGTTCAGCAGACTGTGTTTTTCTATTGTTGTGACTTAGATGACGTTCAGAGCACATTTTATGCCCAATTCATGCAAAACGCCACGTAATCCCAAGGGGTTCACATACTTTTTCTTGCAACTGTATGTTTTCCTTGATTTGTTAACATTTTATGTTTATTAGAGGAATTTTAATGTAACTGTGACGGAAGCGTAGGCAGGACAGAACGCACACGGAGGATGATAAACACACAAAGTTTTATTGAAATGGGAGAGACACTCAATCAGTGTAGGAAGGTAGCGTCTGGGTACCCAAAAAGGGGGGAGGGGGGGAGAGTCCAAACAGTTTGAATCCGGCCCCCGATAGGGCGATTCGGGTATCGATGGCCCGAGCACTCGGGTGGGGGGAGGGGGTGCAGTCCAGGTAACTATGATAATCCAGACACGCAATAGGCAGTCCGAGCAAGTTTTAATCCAAGTGGGCAGTTCCTGCAGGGATAATAGATTCAATGGGGCAGTCCAGGCAGGGAAAGTATGGATGCATTCAGTGGTACAGTCCAGACAGGGCAATATATGGATTCAAGGGGTCAGTTCAGGCAGGAGAATATGAGCACTCACGGTTTAGGCAGGGGTAACTTCCCAAAGGCACACAGCAGTCAGGAGACAGGGACCCGTGCAGCACTCAGCTTTCCAGGGACACAGCAGTCAGCAGGCAGGAACAGCTTTCCAGGGACAAACAGCAGGCAGGGGTAGCTTCCCAGGGACACAGCAGTCAGCAGACAGGGATCGCTTTCCAGGGACAAACAGCGATCAACGGACACTCAGTGGGGTCTGGCCTCAGCTCAGACCTCCAAACAGCGGCCAGCGGATAGGAACAGCTTTCCAGGGACAAACGGCAGGCAGGGGTAGCTTCCCAGGGACAAACAGCGATCAACGGACACTCAGCGGGGTCTGGCCTCAGCTCAGACCTCCAAACAGCGGCCAGCGGACAGGAACAGCTTTCCAGGGACAAACAGCGATCAGCAGACACTCAGCGGGGTCTAGGCTGTGGGGGTCTGGCCTCAGCTCAGACCTCCAAACAGCGGACAGCAGGCAGGAGTATCCTCGGGCACACAGCATGCAGGAGAACCATCGGCACACAGCAGACAGGAGTAACCTCTGGCACACAGCGAACAGCAGGCAGGAGTACCCTCTGGCGGACAGCAGACACCTCTAGCCCCCCAGGGATCAGCAGACTACTCAGCGGGGTCTGGGCTGTGGGGTCTGGCCTCAGTTCAGACCACACACAGCGCTTCTATCAAGAACAGGGGACCAACAACGGGCTGGATCCTGCTCCGGTCTTCTTATGCCGTAGCAGGACGCTTCCTGGTTGCCCCGGCACCAGCCAACCCAGTGTCGGGTTGCAGGGGCAACAAGGCACACACCCCTCACTCGTGCCCGTGCTGTGCCCACCGGGGGGGCGCGCAGAGACACCCCGGCAGCCTGCGCAGTGCATGCCCAGCGGGATGCCAGACTCCTGGGCGGCTTCACCAAGCAGAGGTGCTAACCGCACCACAGGGGGCATTTCCTTCCATCCAGCACAGCCTTTGATGTAGGCTTGTGCAGGACCTTGGGAATCTGCAAGGGGAAGGGAGAGGGGAGGATCAAAGGGGAGCGAGGGGGAGCCGCTGCCACCTGTGAACTGAGGGGAGGGGGGAGGAAGGAAGAGCAGGCGAGGGGGGGAGACCGTGACAGTAATAAAAAATTATTGAAAAAAAAATACAAGGCTTTTTGTGAGCTGAATGAGCAACCACACAGGACCTGGAAGATTGTGATGACTGGCATAGTAGCAGTGACTGCTACAGTGATTGTTAACTTCTACAGTGGTCCCCCAGCTCTGGGATATGCATACCCATAGTTTACCAATATGTAATAAATATCATAGCTGGACTTCAGCGTTAATGAGTTCTGAGTGTCTGTCTGAATCCAAGTTCTAACTTTGATTTTATGTGACTCTAAGCCTTAGGTGAAGGAAACCAAAATTCTGTTTTCCTACAAATTTCACAACCAAACTCAGAATGAACAGTCTGCAATATTTTAAAACCTACCACTCCAGCTCAAACAAAGTTGGCTTTCTTTAAAGTGGTTGTAAACTGTTACTTATACCCAGTGAAGTAACTGGCTACATGTGATACAAATCCTCATGCATACGTTACACCTGTCTGTCTGCAGTCTTCTCTTCTCTACATCCATTCAAAGTGCTGAATTTTTAAAGCTTGTCTTAAGGTTCAGAAAAAAGGGGGCGGAGAGCTGAAGTTACACTCTTCAGAGCTCAGTGAGGAGAACTCTGAGAGCTGATTGGAGGGAAGAGACACACCCCCTTTATAGAGCTCACATGAAAAGAGCTAAGACTGTCAATCTAATAGAGGTCCCTCCCTGTCATCATTTTTCTCTTGTCAGGAAAACTTGTCAGAAGTGATTCATGCTGATAGCAGTGGAAAGAGGCAGCAGACAGAAATGACACTGTGTGCTCTGGACTGAGACACGTACACACTATAGTATGGAATGTGCTTTGTTCATATTTCATGTCTGAGGTTTACAATCACTTTAAGGGATTGACTTCATAGGCTGCAACATCTTTTCTATACTTTCTTTTTTCCTTCTCTCTCTAACATAGTCTATTTTGGCAAACCAGAAAAAAGGCAACAGTGAGTAAAACGCGTATCTCTGGCCATATTGATCACCCTAAACATTCCACTAGTTTGACAATCCCCTGATATGTGTTAAATATTACAATTATGAACCAGACTAAAAATCTATATCAGAATGTGAACGCCTTATTCCCCTCTCCAAAAAAGTACAGGAAAAAAACAGATACTTTTTTCTTTTACAATCTACATACAAGTTTGTTCACATCATATACAAGACACCTTTCTACATAGTACTTGGGACTCTGTAAGAAGAGATAGCAGCACAGAAAAAAAAGAGATATGATCCTACACACATTACATCAAGTGTTTGCTGCTGTCGGAGAGAGTTGCTTAAAACAAAAGCCTTGTAGAGAATCCCCAGGAGGCTCTCCAGCTAGTTATAAAACAGAAACACAGTTCCACATTTCAGCAGCAACGTCTCTACTCCAGCATCTCCCTTGCCATACCCTGTGATCCTTAAAAAGTTTAAATTAATGACAACCCTGGAGTAGCTCATTAATAATTGCTTCATTATGCAATTGCACACTCTTGACAATAACGGTGTTTGGTGGTGTATTTCTAATTATGTGGCATTTTCAGCTCGCTAATAAGGCCTGGATAATTCCGTGATGAAAAAGGGTTTGCTCCCCCGAGTGTCAATTTTCGAACTCGGCTCATAATACAACACTGCTGCCATCCCCCCGCTCAAGGAAATTTGAATCCCACTTGGATGATGTGACCTGCTAATATTATTTATTCTAAAAGGTTTGGAATTCCTAACTGCATTGGTAATGTAGTCATTCATTTTTTTTTTTTTTTTGCAAGGAGACAAATGAAAGCACACTACATATTAGACCCGTATTTTAAGCTGATGCTGGTCCAGGCAGTGAAGAAAATACATTAAAAGTTAGTAAATGGACACCCACCCAGCATTTTCTCCCTAAACAAAGTTCCCCTCTAAAGGAGAACTTGTGAAAACTCGGTCAAGAGTATGCAATGTGAAAAGCTTTAAAAAATGTTTCCTAATTGGTCAATAATATCCCTGTAAAAACAATAGCTAAAGGACAACTAACGGTTGAGTAAACCAGTATGTCACAATGTCTGTGAAGCACCCTAGATAGGCTACGTAAATTTTAGTTCTTTTTGGTTTTCTTCCGTGGCACAGTTTGTGATTGCTTTGGGCTGTTGTAGGCTGCACTGGTTGCAGATTCAACTGCTTTCCCCTGCCTTCTAGAGGATTCTAGAATGTACTGGGCTGGAAGAGGCAGACCCACAGCCTGAATATTTATGTGGTCACTGGCAGAGGATGCCCAGTAGGTGACTGAGGAGTACATAAACATTCTGTAGCCTGAGGCAGCCCTGTTCTTGTCCAGGAGAAGTTCTCAGCCTGAAGGGCTATTGCCCTTCTGGGTAGTCCAGATGTACTTCTACATGTGCTCATCAAGGTGCCAATTTATTAAAGGCCTTCAATCTGCCTACAATGTCCGTGCAGACCAGTGTGGAGGATTCTAGTTACTGTGTGCTGCTACTATCCCTTGTGCATTTCCTATGGTGTCTCAGTGTTGCTCAGTCCCTCACTCAGCTGCTGCTAGAGGGACTGTACTACGAAGCTTCGACAAAGTGAAGAGTGTCCTTGTGTAGCACATTGCGCTAGTGGAGTATCCCACAACTTCCTTGAACCCTATCCAAATTCAACTTTAAAGCATTAAAAAGATACCCCTAGACTGTTTCATTGAACCAGAAGAGTGACTGTTACTGTGTTCCTGGCTGCTGCTGCAGTACTTTGGGAAAGGAATCTGGGGCAAAACTGCTAGCCTTTTCGGGGGTTAGCACTATATCTATGAAAATTCTTCTTTATCCAGGTCATGGTATATATATTGTAGTAGTAGTAGGTATGCCTTCAACTGGACTTGTTCTGTAATGGTAAAAATGTTTAGTAGCTTACCAAGACACTATTTCAGTTCCAGTGCATAACAGAAAGACACTCCAGCATTTATAGCCATTCTTGGACAATTTACAGATTCCCTTTCTTTCTTTAAGATGTGGATATAAATAAGGGGGTAACTTCTTGACACTCAGAACTGAAGAAGTGGCTTGGAAGGATAAGCTTTACAGACTTAAAAACTACTAGTCAATACATTATGAATTGTCACCTCCTACAAGACAGCAGTACCTACATGCTCAAATGTTTTACATTGCAGCTGATTAGTCATGTAGTTGTGTTTAGTTTTCTTTTTTCCTTTTTCAGGTTTCTTCCCTTTTATTTTACCTGGTGATGCTGCCAGTAACTTCCCATCCAAGGGTGACAACACTTACTACTATATATATAGATAGATAGATAGCTGTGTGAAATTTAATTTCAGTACAAAGAAGTATGTTTGACAAGATCAACATGCATTTTTCTCTACTTGTACTGTCTGCAATACTCAGTATTACATTTGTGTTGTTGGGTTTTGATATCCTGCACTCTAAGTTTTTTTTAATTTCATTAGCTTTTGACAGCTAGAAAAAAGGTTTCCATATATTTAATATTTGGTAGGGTGTAACTGCTCAATGGACTTTCAAACAGTCAATGGCAGAACTCACCAAAAGGCCCTGTTAGTCCCCTTTCACATGGGGCAGACCCGCTTTGCTCAGCGGGGAATCGGTAGACAGATGAGCAAGAATTAGTGGATCACTGGTCCATGTCTACTCCGCTTAAGAAGAGCAGACACGGCCCACTCTGCTCTATGGACAGTCAGATGTAAACGGACCAGCTGTCTGTTTACACCCAACTGCCCTCTGTTTTGATCCATTCAGACAGAGAGGAACGAATCCCCTTCTGTTTTTGTTTTTATTGGATGTGTGCAGTTGTAAACCGAACACAAGTTTGCTTACATCTACTGCTGCATAGAAGAGAATTGAAGTACGATTGAGTCCGCCTGAGAAGAAAATGGACAGGTGGACTGCTCATGTGAAAGGGGCTTTATTTCCTGCAACAGACTCAAACATTAATGGGTCTTCTAAACCGTTGCCAAGGACTGATTTCTTGATTCTCAAAATGTCACAGGCCCCCATGTTCCACACACATACGTTGTGGTGACAGACAGCACACAATGCATACCTTTCATTATTTCTATTATTCTTTATTACAGGAAAGTGTCCTAACTTTTTCATGAATGTTGGGAGGAGAGCTTAAAAATCCAAACACAAAAAAGACCTAGGGAGATTGTTTAAATATTTGACTTTTGTCCTGGGTTCCTTCCTGTTTCTTTAGCATTATTATTATATTTAGAAGAGTAGATTTTAAAATGGCTACAAATTCCAAATGGATGAACCTGCTACTGTCTGTTTCATGTTCCTTCTCTTCTGCTTTGCATTATGAGGCTTGAAACACCAGCTTTGCAGCAAATGTTCCTGGAAAATATTTTGAACGGAAATGTCACTGACCCCTGATTTATTAACTTGGTATGGGGTGGAGCATGGGGTTATATAATGTCCATTATTTCTTTTGATAATGGACATGGAGGTTAGTTCTGGCCCTCACACTGATTATGGCCATGATGGGCCAGATAACACCGTGGTAATCAACAATAAATTCCTTTTAAGGCTCATGACAGAGAAATACTTTTCACTATCTTAAAACCCATCAAGACCTGATAGCGATTGACTCCTCTCTACCCAAAATGTTGCTTTTTTAATATGCTAGCAAATATAGGGCAAAATGACATAGGCAATGGATAATGACGTTTTGTAATTATATAGAGCTTTTGCATATACAGACTACTTCTTACCTTTTTTGTATCTTTACTGGTAAAATAAAACCTAATTTGTTTGGAGCACATTGTTATTCTAACTGGATGGGTAAAAGGATGGATGTCATACCATAATTGTGCTTTTTGTATAAATGTGCTGAAGTCAGTTACACAAAGAGCTGAGGTTAATGTTAACTTTACAATAAGGAACCACAATTTTTCACAATCCCCCTTTCCCTTCTCTTATTACGATTTTGATAGTCAAACTAATTAAAATATTGAAGCTGTTGGGGAGGGCACGTAATGTGCTAATCAGGACTGAGCAATTCTACCTATTGTGCTAGAAAATGGAGTTTCTCTAAGAATATCCGCTAGTTTATAGCCTTATGAACTTAAAGCTCTATTAAGATCATTAATAAAAGTGCTTTCTGTAGTGGGTTTAATTAAAATCCCTAACGTTGTAGTAATTTATTAAAGGCCTGCAAACCGCCTACAATACCTTTTTGCAAAAGAGATACAATTACACTTCTCTTCAGCACAATATGATTATTTAATATAATTTTAATCAAGGCTATTTCATGGAATCTGCCAAGCAAGATAATGTGACTAAACACATGAAGATGCCACATTGACTTTGAATGATAATATCAAAGTTGTCAAAAGTCTGGCCTTACATAGCACGTTTGTTAGTTGATAACAATGCAGATGGGATGTCTGCATGCTGTTTGCGGGAAATGCCTCATGATTGAACACCCCATGGCCTTTCTTCAAATTCCCCCAATGCTTTGCTCTGTTGTATGAATAGACCAGAGGTTGTTTGCTCTTCTCCATGAAGAAAAGAGGACCATCTTTTATCAGCTGAAGAGATCACATGTTTGTTATAGTTCACAATACTATTTGACCATAACAGGTTAAAGATTCAATCCACTGAAATGTAATATTTAGTTATAGGTAGCGTCCTCAAGATCTCCTTGCCATAACGTATAAATTGTATTCCTGTCCACCTTGCAATTCTGTATGTTTCTTATTTAAAACCCTTCTGATTAATTTTCATATAATAATATAAGCAGTGATTTGCATGGCTCCACCTAATGTCTTGAATGAAGAATAATCCTCTTATTTTTGGGATATGTGATGAAACGGGATATGTGAATACCTTCTGTTTTGAGAAGACTTTACTGTGCCACACACTGCTTCAGTTGGTGGTCTTTTTAATTGCTTTAGTCCCTTCTCAAAATTAATTGTGTGGTTATACTGTTTCATAGCATAAATAACGTATCCAACAGGATGACTAGAAGATCCTCCTAGTGGCCACAGCGGGTGTACAAACCTTGAAACACACTTTCCCGGAACATAGTGGAGAGCTGATAACCCTTGTCATGCCTGAACCAGCCAAGCTGGCCCCAGCGCCCAAGCAGGGCTCCAAGAAAGTCGTGACCGAGAGCCAGAAGAAGGATGGCAAGAAGCAGAAGAAGAGCAGGTAGGAGAGCTATACCATCTACGTGTACAAGGTGCTCAAGTAAATCCACCCTGACACCGACACCTCGTCCAAGGCCATTACCATCATTAACACCTTCATCTATGACATCTTTGATCACATCTACAACAAAGCTTCCTGCCTGCATCATTAAAGCAAGCGCTCCACCATCACTTCCTGAGAGATCCATACCGTCGTTCTCCTCCTCCTGCCCAAAGAGCTGGCCAAGCACGCCATCTCCAAGGACATCATGGCTGTCGCCAGGTCTATGTTTACAGAACATAGGCACAGGAAATGATGCAATCTTCTCTCCTGGTTCCAGAGAGAGAAGAGAGCAGATCCACATGAGTCAAAGCAGTACACTGACACAGTAAAATCCCAGGCCCCACCAGTTAACCCTTTCACTGCCCTGTTACCACTGTCATTAGTACATTGTACAGATTTTTTTTACTGATCATTGTATTAGTGTCATGGGTGACTTCAGATAGCGTTAGCGCCAGTTAGCAGCCATCCCAGACAGCGTCAGATCACCCTCCATCACTTATTACATTTAACCCTTTATTTGCCAGGAACACTCTCACAGACACACACTATACAGTATAGTATACTAGTATAGTGTCTGAATGTATCCGTGCCTTTTGATCAGAACTATACTAGCATCCTCAATAGTATAGTGTCCCCAAAAACACATCAGTAGCAGGATGAGCCCCGACACCTGCTAGCCCCTCTGCCTCCCACAAGTGCAGTGTCAGTAGATCACCGTTACTTTTAATACATTGCACACAAAAATGCAGTGTTGGCAAGGTCAGGCTTGATCTCTGCTAGCTCTAGCAGGTAAAGTTTGTTTTTGTTTTTTTTTGTAGCGGTTCAAGCAGTCCCTAACAGCCCTCGCACTAGATACCTGTAAATTTAGTGGCCAAAATGTCCAAGAGGTACGCAGAGGCCTACAGGATTCTGAGTATGTCAGATGAGAGTGAAGGGAAGTCCTCATTGACAGAATCAGGCTCAGAATATGAACCTGTAGAGGGCAGCGGCACCCCAAAAGTTAGCTCAGACAATGGAAAAGAGATCTCTGCTAAGGTCAGAAGCACCTGACCCAGTGGCCAGGTTACTGAGGTACTAGAACTGCACGATGATTCTCATATGCAGTAGAATACCAATACTAGTGCCACACTAACTTTTAGTGAACTGGTGAGCACCAGCGGCCTAGTACATTCTGGTCTTTTACACACCAGCACTGCAGTATCACTTGGTGACATGGTGTAAGTGCAGTACAAGCTGGTGAGGTGACTAGCACAAGTAGCATCCTGCAGCCACCAAGAACTGGTACCAAAAAGTGTCTAGTTTTTTCAATTGGCTCTGTACTTTGTGCTTTACAAAACAACTGGATCCTTCCAAAAAGAGATCATCACAGCCCTTTTGTATCCAGAAGGTGCTGCGGCCCAAACCCCTAACCCAGATGCAATGAGCTTGCTGCATTCCTGATGCCATTCCTGGTACCCCAACCCAAACGTTTGTTGCAGTTGCATGGGCACGCGCAATTTTAAAGCATCAGCAAACACTGATATCTATTTACTTGGCGTAACATAATCTTTTATATTTTTCCAAACAATTTGGCAATATATTGTGTTTTTGTACACTAAAATTAAAAAAAAATATTTTTTACAAAAAATTTGCTTTTGAAAAACTGCTGTGCAAATACTGTGCGACATAAACAATTGCAACATGCACCATTTTATTCTCTAGGGCCTTTGCTTTAAAAAGAAATAAATATACAGTATATGTGCAGTTACAAACCAAAATACATTCTGCTACTTTTCCCAAGTATGGAGATACCACATGTGAGAGACTCAGTCTAGCCACGTACAAGACCCCAAAATTCAATAAGCACCTTCAGGCTTTTAAAGGGCATTATTTCCTCATTACACTTCCTGACTACCTAACACAGTTTTGGAGGCTCTGAAATGCCAGAATAGTACATGACCAAATAACCTCTTTTGGTTGTGGAAAATGTCAAGTGGTATGAATACTTTTTTAAGGCACTGTACATTTTGCGTTTATTGGATATTTTTATTCTAAATTTTCGGTCTTTTTATTTGGTTATATCGTAAAAAATAAAAAACCCGGTGGTGAATAAATACCACCAAAAGAAAGCACTATTTGTGTGAAAAAAGGATATAAATTTTGTTTGGGTACAGCATTGCGTGACCGCACAATTACCAGTTAAAGTATCGCAGTGCCTAATAGCATAAAATGCCCTTGTCAGGAAAGGGGTAAAAACCTTCTGGAGATCAAGTGGTAATTAACTCTAAAAACTAGCAGTAGATTCTAATTGATCATCCTCCATAAGCTAATTGCAGGAACTGACAAAACATTGGGTCTATATTCCATTTTTAGAAGGGTATATGGTACTGAAGCACTTTAATATACTAGATAAAATCCTTATTTCCTAAATATATGTTTATATCTAACTACATCTGAACTTCTTCCAGTGTCCCAGGTGTTTTTGGAATCTTAATGTGTATTCACAGTGGGCATGGTTGATTGGAAGAGTGCTTAAGTACTATTGTCTGCATTCATCCCGTGCTTTAAGCCCCGTACACACGACGAGAATATCGGACGAACGATCATCCGTTTTTTTTTCCGCCTGCTAGTCTCACATCGAAAGTGAAAAGGTTACTAAAGATATGAAAATTCTCCTACAAAAAAAAAGAATTTTGAAAGTGATGTCATGTATTGTATTTGTATTG